>NC_042615.1:43608326-43975030 GCF_901001135.1 Rhinatrema bivittatum | reverse complement strand
ACGATCATGCCACATCCCTTCTTCAAGATCTGCACTGGCTTCCTATCTCTTCATGCATCCAATTCAAGAGTGGGTGCTTGACTTTTAAGGCCCTGTGCTGGCAGTGGCTAGCTCCTTCATATGTATCCAGTCTTATACTCCCCCATCTCCCTGGGAATTTACTGCATTCTTTCCAGCAAGAATTATTGATATTACCTTCCTCGCGGGACATTAATATGGAAAGTACCATGGAAATCTGGTTTTCTTTTTTACCTCCAAATCTTTGGAATTCTTTGCCACTAGCTTTGCACTTGGAGAAAGATTATTTTAAGTTTAGCGAAGCCTTGAAAACTTTCTTGTTTCTGCAAGCCGTTTAATTAGGTCTTTCCTTTTTCTGTGGTCAGTTGCTTTCTATCTTTGTTGTTTTATTGATGATTAGATATTTGTTTATGCTTTTATTTATGCTTTTCTTATGCTTATGCTTACGGGCGGATTTTAAATGCCCTGCTCGCGTAAATCCAGCCGGATTTACGCGAGCAGGGCCCTCGCGCGCCGGCACGCCTATTTTGCATAGGCCGCCGGCGCGCGCAGAGCCCCGGGACGCACATAAGTCCCGGGGCTTTTTAAGGGGGCGTGTCGGGGGCGTCGCCAAATGACAAGGCGTTTCGGGGGCATGACTAGGCGTTTGGGGGGCGGGCCCGGGGGCGTGGTTTTGTCCGGGGGTGTGGCCGCGCCCTCTGGAACAGCTCCCGGGTCGGGTCTTGGCGCACCAGCAGCCCGCTGGCGCACGCGGATTTACGTCTGCCTCCGGGAGGCGTAAATCCATGGATAAAGGAAGGGGGGTGGTTTAGATAGGGCCGGGGGGTGGGTTAGGTAGGGGAAGGTGAGGGGGGGCGAAAGAAAGTTCCCTCCGAGGTCGCTCCGATTTCGGAGCGGCCTTGGAGGGAACGGAGGCAGGCTGCGCGGCTCGGCGCGCTCAGGCTGCCCAAAATCGGCAGCCCTGCGCGCGTACTTTTGTTTGCGCCTGGTACGCGAACAAAAGTACACGATCGTGCTATTTTTTAAAATCTACCCCTTATGTTTTAATCTTATCTCATGTAATTTTATTGTTTTATGTTTATTTTGGCTTGTTGGGTTTTTTTAACTACAAAAAAACAAGAGCCAAGTGACCCAATCAGACAATGTACAATATCAACAAATAAAGGTCAACTTCAGCCAGCTGGTATCATAAATAGTGCAGGCAGCCAATTAAATTCAGCAATTGCACAAGACCATTAATCATGTACCAGACTAGTGCCTAATGCGCATTGGTCTTTTAGTAATTTTTGTTGCAATTTAAATCACTGTATCAACTAATGTTCCTTTCAAAAACCAAAAGCAGCTCTTCCAGAGCCAGCTGCTATATAAAAAATATGATAATTTTCGACCCCTAGTGACTTACAGCCATTTCATACATATTTTTCTTTATATTTTGTGTTACTCAACACAAGACTTAGGGGGTTATTTTCCAACTCACGTTATGGCATTTTCGCATGCATTAAGGTGTTTTCGCATGCAAAAAACACAAGCAAAAAGTACTATAACGCATGGTGCAATGCTAATTTTTAAAAAGTGAAGAGTTGGGGGCGGGATTTTTGTAGAATTGGGCTGGCTTCGCAAAGTGCGAAGCCATAACGCATGATATCGCACCATTTTAATGCTGAAAATAACTTCACCTTTTTCATTGGCGTTAAGCTGAGCGATATGCTCATAACACAAATTGTGTTTGGGGCATTTTTAGGCTGGGGAGGAACCTGAGATGTGTGTGCGTGAGAGAGAGAGAGCCTCTGGGGGTGGTACCATAGTCCATCAAGCTAGGTTGAGAGAGTATTGTACAAATCTCATCGTTGTGTGAGTTTCCTCATGCTGAAGGACATCAAATCTTCACAAGAGTGTACTGTTCTATTTGTACATCTCACTCTGCATGTCAAAGTGGCCCCTAACCCTACATTACTACCTAAACTTCACCTCGAGTTACTAGGACCTCCTATAGTAGCATAAATAGCTAACTACTACAAGGGCCTTATAGATAGTCTGTCTGTCTGTCTGTCTGTCTCTCTCTCTCTGTGTAGGAAATGCAATAATTGTGGTATTACCAAAAAGTTAATGCACTTTGTGTTAATACCTATGCTAAGATAACACACATTGCGATAAACAGGTTACAGGGGCAGTGTCCTACCGGCTACGTCTGCCTTCTACCCTCAAGATCCATGATGTCTTCCATGTCTCCCTACTCAAGCCGCTAGTTCTCTCCAGATTTCGAGCTTCCCCGCCAGAGCCCACCGTTACCTCCTCCGATCAGGCTGACACATACACGGTGAAAGAGGTGCTGGATGTCCGTTGCCGCTGCCACCGGTGGGAATACCTTCTGTCGTGGGAGGGGTATGGCCCAGAAGAGAATTCCTGGGAACCCTCTTCGCATATTCTGGATAAGGACCTCCTTCTCCAGTTTCATTCCGGGCACCCGGACAAGCCGCGACCCCCCGGGAGGGGGCGTAGGAGGGGGGGTACTGTTGCGATCCCGGGTCGGCCCCGGGATCGCCACCTACCCCGTCGCGGTCCCGGCTCCAGCCCGCTTTCCCCGGGCCTCCGGGGACCTCTGCCGCTGCAGGCCCGACGTCTGCCTACCTCGCCTGGGCCTGCAGGCTCCTCTGCCGCCGCGTTTTCGCGCCGTCGGAGCAGCCGGCGTCCCTCTGCGGCTGGCTCCGCCCCCTAGACGCGCGCGTGTCTCAGCTCCAAATTTAAAGGGGCCAGCGCGGGAAAGTCTGGTTCCTCCTCCGGCTGACGTCAGACGCTGCAGGGCTACTTAAGCCCTGCAGTTACAAGACCCATCGCCTTGCAACGAGGTTCCCAGGGTTCCCCTGCTTCTAGTTGCGGTGTTCCTGCTTTTCTTCTGGTTTCTCTGGCTCCTGACTCGGACTGGCTCTGGTGATTCTCTGGTTCCTGACGCGGATTGGCTTTCAGTAATTCTCTGGCTCCTGACTTGGATTGGCTTCGGTGTTTCTCTGGTTCCTGACCCCGGTTCGGCAAGCGGTGATTCTATGGTGTACGACTTGGCCTGGTAAACAACGACCCTCCGGCTCTCGACCTTGGACTTCTTCAGGACTCCGTCTCCGAGGATACACCTAAGTCCCAGCGGCCGGGTCCCTACGGGCTCCTCCTGGGGGGATACCGGCTTCCAGGGTGAATCTCCTAAGTCCCAGCGGCCGGACTCTTACGAGCTCCTCTCGGGGGAGTACCGGCTTCCAGGGCGAAGACCTTCTACCACCAGGCCAGTCCCACCTTCTCTTCATCTCTCTTCTGGGTCCTTGGTCGCATAGGGCCTTCCGTGGTTTTCCTCCACCAGCCGTCCTCGAGTCCGCCTCTGCCGCCTCCCGGTCGGGGCCACTTCTGCGTACCCTCACAGCATTCCATCCTTCGGTTCCGATCGGCCCAAGGGTCCACGAAGCTAACAGATTGCAAGGCCATGGACCCGGCGGACCTTGCCGGCTTGAAGGCTATACCGGGCATTGCTCAGAAGCTACAGCAGCAACAGATTTGCCTCGACACCCTGATGTCCACAGTGCAACGGCTAGCGGACCGCGTGGAGGGGGCCTCGGCTGCCAGCGCTGGGGTATCCACTTCCCAGGCTAGTACCAGACCTTCCGCCCCCGTACAGATGCCGGCTCCATCCCGGTACTCTGGGGATCCTAAGGCGTGCCGCGGCTTCCTCAACCAGTGTTACATCCGCTTCGACTTGCTACCAGCACAATTCCCGTCCGACCGGGTCAAGACGACGTACATAATCTCCCTCCTGGATGGGAGGCCGTTGTCTTGGGCGTCGGCCCTCTGGGAACGCCAGGACTCCCGACTAAACAATTTGGTACAGTTCATCCAATCCTTCCACCGTGTCTTTGATGAACCCTCTCGGTCCGCCACGGCCACCTCAGAACTGCTTCAGCTAAGGCAAGGGAACCGGCCACTGGAGGAGTACGCCATGGAATTCCAGACTCTGGCCACAGAATTGGCGTGGGGAGTGGACAGCTTGCACGGCATTTTCCTGGAAGGGCTTTCTCCACGTCTCCAGGACGAGCTCGCAGGTCGGGACCTTCCGGATGACCTTCAAGAGCTCATCGAGCTGGCCGGCCGGGTAGACCGACGAATTCAACGTCGATTCCGGGAGCAAAGGCCCACTCAGGGGCAAACCGCCCGCAGGACCACTCCGCCCCGTATCCGGTCCTCACCGGCCGCATCCACGACCACCTCGGCAGAAGAACCCATGCAATTGGGCCGGGGTCCCCTGTCTTCCGAAGAGCGGAGGCGCCGTCGTTCCCAGGGACTGTGTCTCTACTGCAGGGGCAAGGGGCACTTCCTGGCTCACTGTACTGAGCGTCCGGGAAACGCCCAAACCTAGAGTCAAGTGGGGAGTTGATTCTAGGCAGTACATCACCCCACTCCCCATGTACCGTACCGGTAAGGCTGTGTCTCCCAGAGGGGGGTTTTGACGCCTTAGCCCTGCTTGACTCTGGGTCCGGGGGGGAATTTCATCCTTCGAGACCCGGTGCAGCAACTTCAGCTCGGGGTCCAGCCCCAAGAACCGCCCGTGCGAGTCTCTTCCATCTATGGGACTCCGCTTCCTGGTACCATCTCTACGCGCACATGCCCTCTGAAGCTTCAGGTCGGCGTCCTGCATAAGGAGGAGATTTCGTTCCTTATTCTGGAGAAGTCTATCCATCCAGTCATCCTGGGTCTACCCTGGCTCAGGGAACACTCGCCAGTGATAGATTGGAGTACACTTCAGATCACCTCCTGGGGACCCGCATGTGTCCAACATTGTCTTCCCGCTCGTCCTCTGCAAACACTTCCTCTCCTTACAACCCCGTTGACGGTACCACCGCAGTATCACGCCTTCAAGGACGTCTTCTCTAAAGAAAAAGCGGAGCTACTCCCGGAGCACCGACCCTTCGATTGCGCAATCGACCTGCTGCCAGGAGCCACACCGCCCCGTGGGAGAGTCTACCCGTTGTCTCTGCCGGAGACCCAGGCTATGTCAGCATATATTAAAGAGAACTTGGAACGGGGCTTTATCAAACCATCTAACTCCCCAGCGGGGGCCGGCTTCTTCTTCGTAGGGAAAAGGACGGGTCCCTTCGCCCCTGTATCGATTATCGGGGTCTGAACCAGATCACCCATCGAGATCGCTACCCATTGCCCTTGATCCCGGAGCTCCTGGATCATCTTCAAGGGGCCCGAGTATTCACCAAACTGGACCTCAGAGGGGCGTACAATCTCGTAAGGATCTGCCCGGGAGACGAGTGGAAGACCGCTTTCAATACCCGGGACGGTCATTACAAGTACCTTGTCATGCCGTTTGGACTCTGTAATGCCCCGGCGGTGTTCCAAAATCTTATGAATGAGGTACTTCGCAATCTGTTGTACACCTCAGTTATCGTCTACCTTGACGACGTGTTGATATATTCCCAGGATCTTGAGGCGCATCGTCAACATGTGCGCCAAGTTCTGTTGAAACTAAGGGAGAATCGGTTGTATGCCAAACTGGAGAAGTGTCAATTCGAGCAGGAATCACTGCCTTTCCTGGGATACATCGTCTCCTCTACCGGCTTCCGCATGGACCCAGATAAAGTAACCGCCATCAGGAACTGGCCGCAGCAGTTGGGAGTGAAAGCGCTCCAGCGCTTTTTAGGCTTCGCCAATTTCTATCGCCAGTTTATCCTGCAGTATTCCAGCCTGGTAGCCCCCCTGACAGCACTCACACGTAAAGGTGCGGATGCACGAAGGTGGACTCCTACCGCTGTGCAGGCCTTCCAGGATCTCAAGGAGGCCTTCCTACAGGATACCTGCCTCCGGCATCCTGATCCTCAGCGCCAGTTCATTGTAGAGGTGGATGCTTTGGACGTTGCGGTGGGGGCTGTGCTGGCTCAAATCTCCAAGAATGGCAAATTGTGGCCGTGTTCTTACTTCTCCCGCAAGTTTTCGCCCGCGGAAAGGAATTACGGTATCGGCGACAAGGAGTTGCTGGCCATCAAGCTGGCTTTCGAGGAGTGGCGCCAGTGGCTGGAGGGAGCTCAGCATCCTATCATAGTGTACACCGACCACAAAAACCTGGAGTACTTGTCTCGCGCTCAGAGGCTCAATCCCCGGCAGGCACGCTGGTCCCTCTTTTTCAGCCGGTTTAACTTCTCTCTTCATTACCGGCCCACAGCCAAGAATGTTAGGGCGGATGCCCTCTCCCGTGCCACGGAGATCGAAGATGTTTCGGAACCTCCTCAATACATTCTGGACCCGGCTAAGGTCCACTTGGCCGCTACTGAACTTGGACCGGCTGGGAAGACGGTAGTTCCGGCTCGCTCGAGGAGGAGGGTCCTAGCTTGGGCACACGATTCACTGACGGCCGGCCACCCAGGGATTGCCCGGACCCTTGAGCTCTTAACAGAATTCTATTGGTGGCCGCGGGTGAGGGAGGATGTCCGACATTATGTACAATCTTGTCCCACGTGTGCGCAGCAGAAGCCTCTACCAGGCCGCCCCTGGGGTCTGCTACAGCCGCTCCCCATTCCCACGGAACCGTGGACGCACATATCCACAGATTTTATAGTGGAATTGCCTCCGTCAGAGGGTAAAACCGTGATTTGGGTCACGATTGACCGGTTCTCAAAGATGGCCCATTTTGTGCCCCTTGCCAAGCTACCTACAGCTCCGGAACTGGCCGATCTATTCGTCCATCATATATTTCGACTACATGGATTACCTTTGCACATTACCTCGGATCGGGGTCCTCAATTCACAGCTAAATACTGGAGGGCACTGTGCAGGAAATTCGGGATACAACTAGACCTTACCACGGCGTTCCACCCTCAGGGTAACGGACAAGTTGAATGGACAAACCGCACTCTGAAAACCTTCCTCCGAGCCTTTGTAGGAGAGCTCCAAGACAACTGGGTCACCCTCTTACCATGGGCCGAGTTCTCGTATAATCGCCACAACCACTCCGCTACATCACAACCCCCCTTCCAGTTGGTTTATGGGAAAGTTCCCAAGCCTCCACTACCGTTGCCAGTGCAGGTCTCCTCTCCAGCGGCGCAACTAACGGCCAGCCAGCTCCACCACCTCTGGCACTCCACCCAGGAGAAACTCCGTAGGACCGCAGCCCGCTTCAAGGAGTATGCGGATCGCTCTCGGCGGCTCGCTCCGGTCTTTTTACCCGGGACTAGGGTATGGTTAAGTACCAAACACATTCAGTTGCGAACTCCATCCATGAGATTGGCGCCTCGGTATATTGGGCCCTTTCCGGTGGCCGAACGCATAGGGGCAGTATCCTACCGGCTATGTCTGCCTTCTACCCTCAAGATCCATGATGTCTTCCATGTCTCCCTACTCAAGCCGCTAGTTCTCTCCAGATTTCGAGCTTCCCCGCCAGAGCCCACCGTTACTTCCTCCGATCAGGCTGACACATACACGGTGAAAGAGGTGCTGGATGACCGTTGCCGCCGCCACCGGTGGGAATACCTTCTGTCATGGGAGGGGTATGGCCCAGAAGAGAATTCCTGGGAACCCTCTCCGCATATTCTGGATAAGGACCTCCTTCGCCAGTTTCATTCCGGGCACCCGGACAAGCCGCGGCCCCCAGTCGCTGTCCCGGCTCCAGCCCGCCTTCCCCGGGCCTCCGGGGACCTCTGCCGCTGCAGGCCCGACGTCTGCCTACCTCGCCCGGGCCTGCAGGCTCCTCTGCCGCCGCGTTTTCGCTCCGTCGGAGCAGCCGGCGTCCCTCTGCGGCTGGCTCTGCCCCCTAGACGCGCGCGCGCGCGTCTCAGCTCCAAATTTAAAGGGGCCAGCGCGGGAAAGTCTGGTTCCTCCTCCGGCTGACGTCAGACGCTGCAGGGCTACTTAAGCCCTGCAGTTACAAGACCCATCGCCTTGCAACGAGGTTCCCAGGGTTCCCCTGCTTCTAGTTGCGGTGTTCCTGCTTTTCTTCTGGTTTCTCTGGCTCCTGACTCGGACTGGCTCTGGTGATTCTCTGGTTCCTGACGCGGATTGGCTTTCAGTAATTCTCTGGCTCCTGACTTGAATTGGCTTCGGTGTTTCTCTGGTTCCTGACCCCGGTTCGGCAAGCGGTGATTCTATGGTGTACGACTTGGCCTGGTAAGCAACGACCCTCCGGCTCTCGACCTTGGACTTCTTCAGGACTCCATCTCCGAGGATACACCTAAGTCCCAGCGGCCGGGTCCCTACGGGCTCCTCCTGGGGGGACACCGGCTTCCAGGGTGAATCTCCTAAGTCCCAGCGGCCGGACTCTTACGAGCTCCTCTCGGGGGAGTACCGGCTTCCAGGGCGAAGACCTTCTACCACCAGGCCAGTCCCACCTTCTCTTCATCTCTCTTCTGGGTCCTTGGTCGCATAGGGCCTTCCGTGGTTTTCCTCCACCAGCCGTCCTCGAGTCCGCCTCTGCCGCCTCCCGGTCGGGGCCAAGCTGCGTACCCTCACAGCATTCCATCCTTCGGTTCCGATCGGCCCAAGGGTCCACGAAGCTAACAAAAAGATAGAAAACAAAATCCCTTCTTAAGATAAAGTGTTGGTTATATCCAAAAAAGAAATAGTATGTTTATTAAATGAGTGTGTAAATTGCAAATTCTTGTTACATGATGTATTTTTATACTGTTATGTTTGTGTCTTTGTTTTTAATTACTATTTTAGTATTTTTATTTTAGCCTTTAAATTTTAATGTATATCACATTGGTTTGTAAATGTAAGATTCGCAATTAATTAAGGAATAAATATACTAAACTAAAACTCGGTATGCCAAATGAAAATTACAAGATGGATTATAAATGTGGAGCATTGCATTAATCCAAGGGGAGGAGTCAAGGCCAAGGATTCCATACCAACATAACAACTTTGTATTGTATTCGCCAGTGAACAGGGTAACCAGTGTAGCTCATGCAGAACTGGATTAACGTGGTCTCTCAAACTATGCCCTGAGATTAGTCTAGCAGCTGAATTTTGTAGGATCTGAAGCATTCTCAGGGAAGAGGTTGGCAACCCTATATAGATGGAATTACAATAATCTAATATTGGTAGGACCAAAGCATTTACCATTGTGTCAAAGTCGAGCAAGCTGGATATGGGTATTCTCCCAACATCCTATAATGGATGCAGAGCAGGGTCTTTTGCCTGTCCAGCCACCTCCCCCTTGGGTTGGACCCACAGGTTCTTGTGGCCAGCTAGGCTTCTCTATCAGTCTGCATGGCAGGACATGGTCAGAACAGACAGCAGTCAGGCAAAGTCGGAGTTCAGCCAGAGGTCAGGGCAAGCAGAGACCAAACAAGCAAGGACCAAAGACAATGTGAGTCAACAACGAAGATCAATCCAGAAAATGCTGAGTCAGCAAAGACGATCAATCTGGAGAAGGCTGACTGGGAATGCAGGACAGGGATACAGGGCTGGATGGGAAGACAAGGCTGGGCAGAGCAGAAGTATGGAGAGACAAGGCTGGAACTAGGTAAAACACATAGGCAAGAGCAAGATAAAACATACAGGAACGAACAGGACAAAGCAAGACATGGTACATACAGACAGGAACAGCCACCAGTAAATCCAACCAGAGTAAGGACAAGGCAAGAGATATACAGACAGGCTAAGCCACTGTGAGAGTTAGACAGGAGAGGAATAAGGCAAAGTACACACTAGGCTACCAAGAGATCTAGACAGGACACAGGAGGGCTACTGAGAGACCCAGGCCCAAAGGAAACAGAAAGGCTATTGGGAGACCTATAAGGAACAGGGAAACAAACAGACAGCAAGGAACAGAGAAACAAACAAAGCAGAAGGTAGTCAGGGCAAGGTAAGAAGGCCTCTAACAGGCCACACTGGGAACAAGATCAAAGCACAGGGTTGGCCAGAGCAAGGCGCTAGGGCGACTCAATGATGAGCCATCAAGCAAACTGCCAGGGAAGGTTTTATAGAGCTGGCCTTGCTGCGTCATGCAGCCTTCAAGGCGGAGGTTAGAGCAGGATTGACTGCAGCCCACTGAGGGCCACTGCTGGCAGGGGAGCCACCTAGCAGCCAGTATTGTGTCACCACTGACTGGGAATTCGGAAAAATTAAGTAAAGGCTTAAGTCCATGAAGAAGACATAACTTTAAAAATCTGCTCTGACGAGCTTTAATTTACTCACAAATTATCAAATTAGAGTAAATTTATATGCTCAAGCTTCTCTAGCATAATACACAGCTGGAATAACTGTTCTCAAACTGGAATGAAGAGGGAACAGAGCTGGTGCTAGATCTTTGCAGGATGATGACGTTGGTCTTAGTAAGATTTAACACTAGTTTATTATGAGTAAGCCACTGGTTCACAGTTGAAAGACAGCTCAAGATTCTTGAAAATGTCTCCACTCAAGTGGATTCCACAGAGATAAAGACAGACTGTATGTAGTCAGCATACAGTCTATATCCCGTGCAAAGCCCTGCCAACTACTTGCAGATTGGTATGAGTATGTAGCCCTTGTTTCTGACTTCCATTAACCTATGTACACCTTTTATTTTATTTTTTTTATTTAATGATTTTTGTATACCAGCATTCATGTCAATACATATCACGTCGGTTTACAACATAAATCAAATGTTGGTTATTACATTTGCGTATAAAAGGAAGATAACTTTTAAATCAAGTTCATTTAAAATATAAAATCTGTCTCAGTATAAGCTAAAATACAAAAACTATGGATCAAAGCACATCTTAAAAAATACAAAATATAACATAAAAAGGAGTAGCACTAAAAAATTATAATAAAAGAAATCAGTCCTTATTGTTAAAGGCTTGGTTAAAAAGCCAGGTTTTGACTCCTTTTTTAAAAACTCTGATATCCGTTTCCGTCCTCAGCTGTGGTGGTAAAGAGTTCCAAAGGTTGGGACCGGCAATAGATAAAGCTCTTTCTCGAACAGTGTTCATATGAGCAGATTTTATTGTCGGAATTGGTAGTAGCCCAGTGTTCTCAGATCTGGTTAATTGTGCTGGACATAAAATGTAGTGCTGCTGCTGCATTTAACCAAACGAGCTTCTTATTGTACAGGGATTTGTGTATTAATGTAAGTGTTTTGTATTGTGACCTGTATCCCATAGGGAGCCAATGAAGCTCTTTCAGAACAGGGGTGATGTGCTCAAATTTCTTAGTGTTAGTCAATAACCTTGCAGCAGAACACTGCAAGAGCTGCAGCGGTCGCATAGTGCTAGCAGGAAAGCCCAGTAAGAGGGCGTTGCAATAGTCTAATTTAGTAAAAATCAGTGCTTGTAAGATTGTCCTAAAATCGTTGGGGTATAAAAGGTGTTTTACTGTCTTTAAAATATTCAACTTAAAAAATCCATCTTTAACTGTTTTATTTATCCATTTCTTCAGGCTAACTTCACACTATTTTTTGTGTGTTACGAGGGATATGGTCAGCAACAGTTATATTCAAAATTCCCTCTGATACACTGGGTCTCCAATGTATGGAAATTTATTTCGTGCGTATTCATTGTGGATATCCTGAAATGCCAACTGGGTTATGGGGTGACTAGGACAGGTTTGGGACCCACTGATCTTGAGGGAGGATCCTCATCAGCAAGTCTTAATGGGAGGAATAGCCTAGTGGTTAGAGCAGTGGGCTATGAACCAGGAGACTAGAGTTCAAGTCCTGCTGTTGCTCCTTGTGACCTTGGGCAAGTCACTTTACCCTCTATTGTCTCAGGTACAAACTTAGACTATAAGCCCTCTGGGGATAGGGAAATACCTACAGTACCTGAATATAAACCAATGTGATATGTCAGTATATTAAAAAAAAAACAAAAAAAATAAGTCTCTTGAAACAGGATAGTTGCATAGTAAGCCTTATAATGATGATAGTTTTCTGCTCTACAAAGAGTCATTTTACTTTGCCCTGTTTAAAGTTTCCTGTAGCTACTATAAGGTAATTTTTTGTTGTTGTTTTTTTTGTTTTTTTGACAGAGAACAATTCAACAAAATTCAAGAATGCTTTTCATTTCTTTTTTATCACAGGTGAAGATGAAATGCCTCCAACTTTCTCAGCCAGCTGAGCATTCAAGCGTGCCATATTTGGAAAAGACAAGATGAGTTACAGAGACTGCAGTTTCAGTCCCTGGGCAGCAGATGCTAAATGATCCACAATATGCTAACAAGAACATTAATAAAAGAAGGCAAATATCGACAAACAAGAAAGATACATTCAAGCAAGAGAAATATAAAAGTAATCTATACAGTACGTCGATGCATTATATAAGCTTCAGGAAAGGAGAAATCCAAGTGAATTAAAAAAAAAGCAAAATAAAAATGTACTGAAGTAATAATTCAAAAGAAAAATAGTTGTTATACAAATATACATACTGGGGCCTATGCATCAAAACTAAAAAAAAATTAGCATGCATATTCAAGCCTATTAGACACTAGCTGGAGGAACACAGAGCAACACAGCATAGGGGACGGGGGAGGGGAGATTTCAAGGAAGCAAGCTCCTTCTGTGCTGTCCAGGAGGCAGAAGACTTTGAGAAAGGAAAGGGGAAAAAAGGCAGAGTAGCTGGTGGAGGAACAGGAGCCAGACCAAGCAGTTCAGGGGCAGGTGTACGACCCCACCAGTAGATGTATCTCTCCACTCTAGAAGAAAACAGCCACATTCTGGAGCTGGCAATGGAAAATTATACTGTGCTCTTTGAAAGAGACTCCACAGCACCTTCCCTGGCAGCAAAGCGGTGCATTTGGAAGCAAAAGGAATCAGTTGCGGGTAGCCTCAAAGTCACCCCCAGGAAAATAATATACATTAAACAGGACATTCAAAGGGGCATCCCAGTAAAATCCACAAAGATCCATCACTACAGTCTCCTTGCTCTCCTCTACTTTCCCTGCCATCCTTCTGCCTCTCCTCCTCCCCTATCTTCTCCCCAGTCCTCTTCCTTCTTATTCTCTTTCTCTCCCTCTGTCCCTTCTACTTCCTCTTCTCGCTCTCTCTCTCACACCTCTTTCCTCTCTGTCCCTCTCTCCTCTGTCTCTATGTGCTAAATATTGTATGAAGGGTATTGTATGACAATATTAACGCATAGCCTCTAAAGCCTAATTTGCATTTTATGTACTTCATTTACATGCAAATATGCAAAAAGATGTAGCATAAGCATGTTAACATCTTTTTTTAAGTGGTTTAATGTGCTTGCTAAGGCTTTAATGCACAGCATACTAGTATGTGTCAGGATGTTGCCAAAATGTCCCTTCCTGTAGACATGGGAGGGAAGACACTGGATGTATCAGGTCAGAGAAAGTAGGAGTGTGTAGCATTCCCTGGCATTCCCCAGTGGGAGATGCCTTCACAAAACTCAGGAGCCCGCTCTGGCTCATGTCCTTTCATCCTATCTTCCATCCTGGGAAGGCAGCTGAGGCTTAAGGTTGGTACTCTCAGGCCCTCCAGGAGGAGAAAGATTTCTGGAGGATCCAAGGAGGATCCTGAGATTACAAGAACCAAGAACAAATGAAGAACAGTGAAAGTGAAGTTAGTCCCATACTCCGTCATTTCGCTGGAGATTTGCCTTGAGGGTTTGCAGCGTGGCTCTAGGGAAAAGGCACCCAGGTGAAAATTGTTGATGGTGCTCCAACCCCGGATATTCTCTCCTCCCCTTCCTCCCCCAAGACATTCTCTCTCCTCCTCTGTCCCCCCTCCCAGCATTATTCCTCCCTTCTTCCTCCAGGCATTCTCCTCCCTTCTCCCTGCCTCTTGCCTCTCTCCCTCCTTGCAGGCACTCATTCCTCCTTATCCCCTCTCTCTCATCATTCTTCCTTCTGGTCCATTCGTCATTCCAAATTTTCCCCTCTCTCTTTCTCTCTCGGTATTTTCTCACTCCTCCCTCCCTCCAAGCATGCTCTCCCTCCTTCCCTTCCCTTTCTTCTCTCCCAACATTCTCTCCTCCCTCCATCCTGCCCATCCAGTCTTGGCTGGCCTGCTCTTCCTCACTCGTGGTCAGTTCTCATCTTGTCCTGGATCCAAGGCTATTTGAACCACTTATGGGGGCCCTGAGAAAACTTTTGTAAATGGGCCTCCTTTTATTTTTTTCCAGATTGTCTCCCACATAGCCCCATCTCACAGCACTTTCTCATACCCCCAGCCAATCGTTGACTCCCTTCTCCTCAATTCTTGCTCAGTTTCCAAGCCGAGCTCTTCCCCAACGTCTCAGAATCTCTGCAATCCCCTTCTTCCCCCGCAATTCAAATACCGTTATGCCCCACCCACCCAATCTCTCGGACCCTGCTGCCCCTCAGTCTCTAAGTCCACATTCTCCCCTACCCCCCTCCAAAGCCTCAAGCAAGCCCCTTCTTACAAGTAAATTAAACAAAAAAACAAAAAATCCCTACAACAGATGATAGCATTTTATTATTTGTATTTATTATATTTTATATTCTGATCTTCAGCCAATTCAGATACCTATGGTACCTGAATATAATCCGCTTTGAAGTTCCTTTATATTTTATCCAGATACTATAGGTATTTCCCTATCTCCAGAGGGCATATAGTCTAATAATGTGCTCCACAATATCCGCAGGCAGCCAGACTCACAACAATCTGGAAAACACCACCCCACTTTTGTGCCCTGGCCATTGCTTCTAATGTGATTACTCCTTCCTACATGATCCCAGCCCCTCACTAGTGTTGAGGAGCAGAGTTGGGATTGTGACGAGAGCTGCATTGTCACCGAGTAGTGGCGACGCCATGGGTGACACGTTGGTGGAGGGAGTCACTGCTGCGGCAGCTGCCACTGAGTCCACTGGTGTTTTGGCAGATTAAGGAGTGCGGATTGGACATCTAAATTCAGAGCTTAAAGGGGAGAATGGTTTGACATCTCTGCAGATACCATCAGCAAGGGAAGAGCAGAGTGCAGTGGTGGTATTGGAGGTTGGAGTGATGCTGACTGATGTTGAAGTAAGCTCCTCTATTCATACGACCTCCTGTTATCACCTACAATTCTATATGGACTGCAAACTTTAGTGGGTTTGTTTAAGTCCCAGAGCACACAAACTAATTTATATGTTTGGGGCTTCTCTGGCTAGCACGCCTCCCAGGTCCTGAGCTCTCTATCCCAGAGGTATTGCGCCGGAGGTGGATCCTTGGCCCAAGGTGCAGTTGACGCTACCCGTAGGGCAAGCCCCACAGGTCCCCACCAACAGGAGGAGAGCAGACTAGGAGATGGAGGCCAATACCAGCCCATTTTCCCCGCAGGTTGAGCCCTTGGGTGCCAGGGCCGGCTGGTCTTAGGTGGGCCTCCATCAGACGACTCCCAGTGGATATTGTAGCAGGCATCAAAGGGACTGAAGCAGGTCTGGACAAGGTAGGGATCCAGAGGCCCGGGCACCAAGGACGGGCCAGGAATAAGAACAGGCAACGCCAAGGTAATAGAAGGCCGGAGCCTGAGAGGGCCAAGTCTAGGGAGATACTGAAGGCGTAGTCGAAAACAGGCTGGAGTCAAGGCAGGCGGCAGAGCTAATCAAGGTGCAAAGTTCCAACGAAGCAAGGGTCAAAGCCAGAAGTCAGTCCTGAGCGTAGTTCCAACGAAGCAAAGGTCAAAGCCAGAAAGTCCTGAGCGTGGTCCAAACGTGGCAGGGGTCAAAGCCAGAAGTCAGTCTAAGCAAGGCTAGGTAGGAGCCAGGAACAAAGTCAGAAACAGGAACCAGGAACAAAGTCAGGAACAGGAACGAGCAACGAGCACACGACAAGCATGGAGACCTGTTGCCAAGGCAAAGGACAAATGGCGGGCCCTGCCTTAAGTAGCAGGGCCCGGTGATGTCATCATCTGGGGCCGCGGGTTGGTTGCCCGCCACGGCCCCTTTAAATACCAGCAAGGCGCACGCGCCTAGGAGAAGCAGAACGCTGGACTGCGGCGTCTCCCTGCGACACACTTGGCGAGACCCGCCGGGAGCCAGGAAGGTCCGCAGAGGAGCCAGGAATGGCCGAGGAGACAACGGGGGTTTGGGAGTGCAGGCGCTGCCCACTGCCACTAGCGAGGATGGGCCGGGTCCAGGAGCCGAGTACTGGAGGTAAGTGGGCCTGCGCATGGGCCTGCCACGGGCGGGACACGCAACAAGAGGGGGGATTCTTTTTATGGGGGGAGACTCTTGTCTATGGCCCAGATGGTGTTGTGACTTTTCCCTTGGGTGTGCTGGAGGCTGTAGCAACCCCTGGAGGCAGTTGCTGTGAACAAAACAAGCAGGACCAGGTACTGGGTGTTAAATAATAATTTATTGATTGGTTAAAGTCAAATTAAAGTCCATCTTTAAATAAGTGTGATGTTACAGATGATTCTTTGTACAGTTAGGGTGTCTTATATTGGGAAGGTGTCCTTTTCTTCAGCATACTGGCTGAGCTTCCCGTGGTGGTATAAAATGTGCACTAAAAGCTCTCCCAGCATTTAATTAGGATTTCTATGTTAGGGGTCCCCTTCTAACAGAGCAAAAACTGTCCTACCTCAGTCTCCAGATTCTCACCGATCACCCAGCCCTGCATCCTGGTCCCATGTAGGTGGAGATCTGGATGGGGTCTCCATGATCTTCCTTGACTCCTTTAGTTGATCTGAAAAAGGTGACTCCTTGGGTTGGCTCCCAATGAGGTGGGGTGGCTTAAAAAAACTCCTCACAACAAAAAGCGAGATGACTTTCTTATTCAAAAATCTTCCCAGACTGATGTTCTGCTGTCACAGGGTGCTTGCCACATTCAGGATATAAATGGGCACACTGGTCTTCAGCCCCTGCACTTTGAGTTGAGACAGTGAGGATGAACTTCTTCAAAAGAGCAGGGTTAAACACAGTCTCTTCCAAAACTAGGATTCTTCTAGCCTTTGAACGCCTCGCTCAGCCAAGTCTGTCACAGGTGCCTCATTCAGGAAGTGAATGGGCTCAGGTTTTCAGTCCTGGAGTGGGAGTCCCAAACGGATTCAGGCCAAAAATATTCCTTTCCTGCAACTAAATATCTAGGAACCTTCTGCCAGGGTGTGCACAATGGGATTTCCCTCAAAAATGGAAACCTGATGAGGCAGGGAAAAATTCAACATCTTGACTCTTGAGTGTCTGACCTGAACTGATCATACCCACACCTTATCTTACAAAATGGCCGGGTTATAAAGCAAGGAGCAACCAATCCCAGCTCTCCTAGGTGGGAGGAGGGCAAGGGGGATGGAAAACTCAAGAGGTGTCAAATATCTAGAAATGGAACTATGGGCATATAGTGGCAGACTGGGGGGGTCCTGCCACATGGACCATCCTGGTATCTATGGAAAAATCTATTTCTACATTGATAAAGGCTTCTTCTGATATTTCAGCTAAATTGCATTTGCAGGCTGCTTCTTTGGAGGACTGTAATAAGGCTGGGACTCTAGAACAACACGTTTCTCATATATCTTCAATTCAATCAGCAATTATTCAAGATAAAGCAAATTTAGAAAATGAATCTAGAGCTGGGAGAAGGCACTACTGCTGGGAATCTTTCAGTAGATAGTTTAGACCTCACCGACAGACCAATGCAGTAATCTGAGCATTAAGAAACTGAGCACTGGTTTTCAGCACACAGTTTTAACTCTCAGATTAAAATGTTTTTAACTCCAGATGCAGTAAGCTAATGCTATGCAAATGCATAAAGAGCTAAAACCAGCACATCACCTGTAAAATGTGCATTTTGCATAGATAAAATGCACATTTTAACTCGGGAAGGGGGAGGGGGCGTCTCTGACAGACCGACGGAGATCACGGCGGCTAACCATGGCTGTCGTTAGCTGCTGCCACTTGGCCAAATAAGTCAGTATTTATCCAGCAAGTGTTCCTGACATCTTTTTTCCCCCCTATTTTCAAGTTTTAAGTGCCAGCGCAGTAGTGCACTGCGCTGGCACATGGGATTTGCATGCGAGGGTGCTAAGCAGTACTCCCGTTTTGTAACACCCGTTTTCTGCATGCAGAACTCTCTGCTGCATCGGCAGTAAGTCTTGGGCGCAAAAAATGTGTGTCGATGAGCAGGCTGAACGCACCTTTCTGCATTGGCCTGTGAGCTCTTGGAAGCTTCACAGGGAGAAGAGAAGAGAGGAGCGACCTTGTTGGTAACTTTTGGGTTTTTTTCCCAGGACAGAGACAGTATCCTCTGTGTAGAGTTGGGGGGGGGGGGGGGGTGTCAGCCGTGTTCTGCCTAGGTTTGTTGGAGTTTTGGAAGCTTTGCTCTTAATTGAGAATGTTCTTATTGTATTTGCACTGGTACTGGCCTCTTAGGTTTTTTTTCCTTGGATCTTGATATATTGTGGGCTATGGTTATATTTTAATTTTGTTATTTTATTTTCTTTGTTATAACTACTGAATATCTAAATTCAAGTATATTTTTTATGTAAATGGTAAAATTTTACTGAAAAGAAAGTTCAAAAAGAAAGTTATTGGGGGATAACAACTGCACATTTGTATTCATGGAATATGTAGGGCTTCAAAAACAGATCTGATGCCTTTTGGCCTCCCGACATGTCCTGAAAATGTGGAGTCAATGCATGCCGAATATGATGGTACTTTTCTAATTGCACATAAGTTAGCTGATAAATACGCATATAAAGCAAACTAATTTCCAAAAAGGACTTATGTATAAAAGTCCACTGCTTTGAAAATTTTCCAAACAAATCTACCCACACACCCTGACACCTGCTATTTTTTTTTTTTTTTTTTTTACATTTTTATATACCGACATTCATTGGGAGCATCACATCGGTTTCCAGAGAACAAATAATGCAGCTAACAGAGCTTTACAGAAAACTTAAATATAACTGAGGGGGGGGGGGGAGAGTGTTAAAACTAAAGTTATACAGAGAGAACTATAACAGGACAAACAGAGAGAACTATTACGGGCAAGCTCATTAAAAAACTTAAAAACTAAACAGGGAGAACTATAACAGGCAAGCATCAGGTCTGTGGAATGAGTACTAATCAGTCACGAATATCACATGTGTCAGGCATCAAAAAGACGGAGGCGAGAGGGGAGGGTGAAGGTAAGGGAGTAACTGGCCGAGGAGGGAGAAATAGATGAGGAAGGGATATACCAAGGAGGAGCTAGAGCTATATTTGAGCGATGTGACGATTTTTTTTCTTGAAAATTTAGGGGAATACGTTGTAAAATCCAAACATATGCACATGAATCCAAATCCCTCTCCAACCTCTGCCTCTGGGAACACTTGTTTATGCGCAAACATGACACACAGTATATGGTTCTGGTGATCCACATATCAAGCAGGCGAGTTTTGTAAAAGTCCATTTCTGTGCATAAAACTGGGTTTTATCTGCAGAAGTCCCTTTTAAAAATTACTCTCCCTATGCTGACTTGAGAGGGGCAGGAATTATTTAATTATTCACATGCATGAAATGATTTTCTTACTTTAATGGGAGAAAGGAAACAGGCAAAGTTGATTTAGGTATATTGCCTATATATTATATTCTATTTGTTGCGCTTGTAGCCTACTTTATTGGCCCCATAGGATAGCCCAAAGTAGCTCACAACATTATTAAAAATAATACATACAGCAGTTACAACTAATTAAATACAACATATGAAAAATACTGTTAAAAAAATGCACATTTTAAATTCTCTCCTCTCCATGACTGCATATCGCAAAATAAACAACTAATAAACCAAATAAAAATGCAAATATTTACTGCCCTGACTGAGCAAATATATTTGGTTTCCACTTCACACACAGTTTGGTAAACAGGACCTGAGTCTGCATCTTTGTCCCATGTCTAACAATTGTTAATTTTTTCTGAGTTGTAGGAAAAATTGCATGCCAAATATTTGCCAGCTCTTCCCCCTGAACAAATAATGCACTCAACATTGACCCGTTGTGCTTTGTCTGCTCACTGAAGGCCAGAACTTGAGAAAGCTTCAGCAATGGCAGGCATAGGGTCAAAATAAAAGTTACCATCTCAGCCCAGTGCAACGTCAGAACAAAATCCGCCAGGAAAAATTCTTCAAAGGCATCCCAGCACTTGTATATCTTGCCTCCAGCTTCTCCGTAGAAGAGGGTCATTTGGTAACCTTCCGCATTGCTCAAAGCCAATTACTCGCAGACTTTGCACTAGTTGAGCAAGGAAAATGTACATGCAGGCTTTTCAGACTCCAAGAGTATGTGCACAAATGCAAACCTAACTCAGACTAGTATGCTTTTCCCCCACTGTGCTTCAAATTATGCACCCACAGGGTTTATGCACATAGGTTTATGTGTATATCAGCCGGCAATTTTCAATAGAGCCATGTCTGTGGACAAAACCTTGTTTCACCTGCAGAGCATCTTTTGAAATGACCTTCAGAGGTACCCCCTCGGGGAGAGTAATTTTCAAAGAGACATCTGCAGCTAAAGTACTGCTCAACCCACAGAAATGACCCTTTATAAAAATTACAGGACCGACACGCAGGTAAAATCATGCACATATATGCTGGATGTGCTTACTTTTACACACACGGGGAGAGGTGTTCCGGGGGTGGAATCTGAGTGGGACTGAGACTTCTGCATATACTTTTTTATTTTAAAACATGAGCGGAAATTGCCTCGGAAAAATTACGTGCACCAAATAGCGGGCATAAGCGTGTACGGATAGTTTTGCCGGGATCATTTTCAAAATGGACTCATGTGCGTAACTCTACTTTGAAAATTGGTGAAACTATGGGCATATTTGCCAGTTATCTTATGTGTGATTTTACATAATGACCCCCTTTGTGTGTAAATACTTTTGGTATATAATCTCATTTGAATTTGAGATCCCTCCCACAAAAAATAATCGCGACTTAGTGCATCCTGCTATAGGTAAGAGGCATTCTGTGTGCATAACTAGGAGGAGTTGAGTTAGCTGGCCAAGTTATCCGGCTAACGCTGAGTTAGCCGGATAACGTAGCTAGCTAAGGGGGTCATTTTCTAAGGCTTATCACATGCGATAAGCCTCTATTGCATGCAAAAAGTCCCTTTTCATGTGCAATAGCTTCCTAGGGGCGGAGTCGGCACGGCAAGGGAAGGAGTCGCGGTGACGAGGGGGCGGACTCCGTGATGTCTTTGTTGGCAGCGATAAGGTTAGTAACCTTAGCGTCGCCAGTAGTGCGCCCAATAGCGCCATCTTTCACGATGGCGCTATTGGGTGGGAAAGCTGGCAGCGAAAACACCACGGTGGTGCGAAGGCTGCCGGCTTTTGCAGGCCCACCCCCCACCCCCCATTTTCGCTGGATTGACCATTCTGCTATAGAATGGTGAATCCAGGCCTAAGCTCAGTTGGGCTAAAGAGCTGTCCTAAATTTTGACAGTTAAAGTTAGCTGGCTATATTCAATAGTATGGCTGCACTACTGAAAATATCTTTAAAGCTAGCCAGATAAGTTTATCCCCTGAATCACAGTCTGTCCGTCTTTGCTCATTGCTCTTTCTCCAGTAATAACTCATGATGGCTGAAGAGGCTTGCTAAGGGTAACCGTTTCATGTTGAAAACTCTGTACCTCGTTGTTGACCAAGGGGCAGCCGCCTTAGAGAAACTCAGGTTCCTCTTGCCAATATTAATGACTTGTTAGCAGGACCCTTGACCTTTACTGACCTGTGAAAAGGGCGTTAAGACCTGATTAGAGTATGCAGATGAAGGGAGGAGACAGATTCTCAGGATTAAAAAAGCCTATTCCACACACTATTGTCAAACTTACAGGCCGATGCAAAAAACAGCGCGTAAAGCAGGCGCTGAGAAATCAGCGCCCACTTTCTTAATGTGCGCATGGCGCCCGCAAGGGGGGCGCCATGGTATAAGCAAATTAAGGGGTCGCGCTAGCACCTCCTTGCTAACGTGATCCCACCGCGGCTGCCGGTTATGAAAACCAACGCTGGTAAACTCGGCATCAGTTTTCATAACCAGCCGTCTACCAGTAATGAAATGGATGCCAAGTTCCATTTTTACCGACGTCATTCTTCATAACTCGGCAGTCTGCCGAGGTATTTTTTTTTCTTAAGTAAAAAAAAATAAAGAAGCAAAGAAAAGCTGTTTTTTCTGCTTTTCTGTACTTCTTTTACATGCAGTCAGCTATTAACGCCTGCTCCAGGCAGGCGTTAATGTCTGAGAGCTAAATGTGCATCTGAGACGCACACTTTTTTTTTTAATGCGGAGTGAATGAGTCATAGTCTCATTCACATCCATTTGCATGTGATGAGCGCTATTGCATTCACTCCGCATCGGACGTGCGTTAAATATGCGTTAATCCCTCTATTACATTAGGGGGTGGATTAGCTCCTATTTAACCCGCGTCCGAGTGCGGGTTATACAGTGCGCTTGGCTGAGCGCACTGTATTGCATCGGCTCCTTAGAAATATAGTTGTGGCTTGTGTGTTGCTGTTTGTAAGTTAATGATGGTTTTTTGTACATGGTTTTTTTGTGTTTATTATGTATGTTTATTGTACTTAATAGAAACATAGAAGTGACAGAAGAAGAAGACCATACTGCCCATCCAGTCTGCCCAGCAAGCTTTCACAGTTATTTTTCTCATACTTATCTGTTACTCTGACAGCTGAGGTCAGGGCCCTTATTGGTAACTTTTTGGTTCTAATTTTCCTTCCACCCTAGCCATTGATGTAGAGAGCAGTGCTGGAGCTGCATAAAAGTGAAGTATCAAGCCTAATTGGTTAGGGGTAGTAACTGCCGCAATGAGCAAGCTACTCCCACGCTTATTTGTTTACCCAGCCTGTGCAATTTAGTCCTTGTTGGTTGTCTTAATATAAATCATCTTTTCTTCATCCCCCCTGCCATTGAAGCTGGTCATGATGGATCATGCGAGCTAGAAATTGTTTATGAAAGAAAGAATTTTTTAAGAAAGAAAGAAAGGAAATAAATATTCTACCTGGCCACTAATAGAGCCATTATCTTTCTTTCTCTGACATGCAGTGTATAGGTGTAATCAGTTCCACAAATACTCTATGCCAGCCCTTAAACTATTTAGCATGGTAACCTGAGTCTGTGGGAGACGCATGCTGTGTAGACTAGCACAATGGCATGAAAATCCAGTCAGAGTTCATATGGAAGTAAAACAGTGCACACCTGCTTATAGGCAAGCAAAAGGCTACAACAGTCAAATGATCAGAGCTGGATGGAGAACTTTTTTACCTGATCATCTGTGGAAGCATGCAGTTTCTGATCAAATTGTTAAAATTCAGCAGTTCCCAGCTTTTAACCACTTGAACCAACTTCCCCACTAGTTTATGCAGGCAATAAATCAACTACCTCCTCTCCCCCCACCAACATTGTACAATTGTACAGTTAATTCCTCTGACTAAGTATATAACACCTTCCCCTAAACCTACCCTGAATTGCTAAACTGAATGTGCCCATTTACACTACAGTGCTAGATATATACAGAGTCCTATTCTCCCTGTTAAAATGCTTGCTCTCGCTCTCTCTCTCTCTCAGCTGCAAATTGCCTATGTGATGCAGAAAATAGGAAATTAGCTTAACCATGCCCATTTTTTTATCGCAGGTGCTATTTCTGCAATACTTATTAGCGATGTGATTTGTTATCGGCCTGCTACAGGAAATTTCATTTTCCCACGGTTTGGGACGATTTTTTTCGGCTGCCCCAAAAAAAAACAAACAAACCCACTCCAGCCCTTCAAATTCAATTAACTACAACCCCCCCACCCTTCCGACTCTCCCCCCCCCCCCATAACTTGCCAAAAGTCCCTGGTGGTCCAGCAGAGGTCCCGGGAGCGATCTCTCTCTCGCAAGCCATTGGCTGCCAGTAATCAAAATGGTGCCAGTGGCCCTTTGCCCTTACCATGTGACAGGGGCTATTGGTGCCATTGGCCGGCCTCTGTCACATGGTAGGAGCAATGGACGGCTGGCACCATCTTAAAAAATGGTGTGGGCCATCCATTGCTCCTATCATGTGACAGGGGCCGACCAATGGCACCGGTAGCCCCTGTCACATGGTAAGGGCAAAGAGCCACCGGCACCATTTTGATTAGTGGTAGCCAACGGCCTGATAGG
Source organism: Rhinatrema bivittatum (assembly GCF_901001135.1). Classification (NCBI taxonomy): domain Eukaryota; kingdom Metazoa; phylum Chordata; class Amphibia; order Gymnophiona; family Rhinatrematidae; genus Rhinatrema; species Rhinatrema bivittatum. Next base: position 43,950,981 of record NC_042615.1, on the reverse strand, counting down.
GGGAGATCGCTCCCAGGACCCTGCTGGACCACCAGGGACTTTCAGCAAGTCTTAGAGGGTCGGGAGGGTGGGGGGGGGTTGCAATTAATTAAATTTGAAGGGTTGGGGTAGGTTTGGGGGTTTGTTTTTAATGTGCCCTTTCTCTCCCCTCAAAAAAATGATAAGAAAACCACATGAAATTTCGTGGGTTTTCCTATCGTTTCGTCAGCCCCCCGAAATGCAACAAAATAGGAAACATCGTCTTTATTTTCTATTTCGTTGCAAATGAATGCACATCCCTATTTATAGCATTTTGATGAATCTAGGGGTTAGCTGGCTATCTTATTAGCTGGCTAAAATTTTGCCGGATAACATAGGAGTGTTCCAAGGGCGTTTTGGGTAGGAGTTATGTTAGCCGGCTAGGTTATCCAGCTAACTTCAATATTCCGAGTTACCCAGACAACTTAGCCAGATAAGTCTGGATGGGCTTAAATAAGCTAGATGAAGTTAGCTGGCTAACTTTAAGAAAGCCAGCTATATTCAATAGTGCAGCTACAAAGTTAGCCAGATACATTTATCTGACTAACAGGGTCATTCATCAAATCACGTTAGGGCTTCTTTGCGCGATAAAAGCGGTCTAACGTTCAATAAACACATGATATTTATCCCGTTGCACATTTGTATGCAAATTTGATCATGAGTATGCAAAAGCTAGATTTTTTAATCAAATGAGGGACTCCTACTGCATATCACAAAAATATTCAGCTCACACTAACGCAGGATTTAACTTTAGAAATAACACTTTTTTTGGTGGCGGTAGAGGGGGAAAAAGGTTTTATCGTGGAATAGCCGCTGTTATCGCGGATTGTGGCTATAATGGCGGCTAATGCGAAAACTAGGGCTTTGCTCACTCACATACACAGCTCTGCTGGGCCAAATAAAATACTTTTTCCTACCTGCCCTATTTCCAAAATATTTTATGTTAGGGGGAAATCTAATAGTAATGCGATACTGATTGCTTAAGTGGTCCAGTTACATGATGTAATCGGGATTTGCACCCCCTTGTGCGCGCCGACCCCATGCATTTTATAACATGCATGCACAGCATGCATGTTATAAAATCAGGTGTAGATTTGTGCGTGCCAGGTTGCAAGCACAAATCTACGCCCGCGCGTAGGTTAGAAAATCTGGCCCATATCACCAACTTCACAAAATCAAAGGTAAATAAAACATTTGAAATTACATTTAATAAAATCGTTAAAATATATATATATATAAAATAAAACTTATAGCTGCTATATTAAATTTTCCCAAAAGCTTCAGAAAATAAGAAAGCTTTGAACTGCTTACAAAACGCTTTGATATCTGAGTTATGCCTTATATAACAAAGAATTCCATAGAATGGGATAACTTCAGAGTTATCCATCTAAATGTTTCTGAAAATAGACTTCACAGTAACAAAAAGGAAAAAAATCCCAAATGTGCATCCCTAGTATGGTTTTCAAAAGAGGTGACTGATAAAATAGGGGCAAAAAGATTAGGATTCATAAAGTATAAAGGATCTTAGAATGTAAAGGACAGAGAAAACAGCTGCAAAAATCAAGATTTTACGCGTCTTATTTTTTTTCACACATTAAATAGAAGCACATATGTTCATACAATAGATAGGAAAAGTAAGTGCTTGCAAAGTATTGCAGGTATTCGCACGTAACCAAACATATGCACATATGTTGGGGGTAGAAATACATGTATTTTATCACCTGTGCGTGTATCTGTCACGCACAAGTTATAAAATACTGTAGTAGATCTCTGCGTGGCCATATACAAGCATATACAAGCATATATTTTAATATTTTATTTATTAGCAGGTTATATTTATGTACAAATTGTTCCAATGTTCTAACGTTTTGTTTTTGTATGTTCTATGTAATCGCCTCTCGCGACAGTTCTGTTACACTGTAAACCGATATGATCTGTATACTTTACAGGAATATCGGTATATAAGAATTCAAAATAAATAAATAAATAAATATGGAGCTGCACAGACTTGCTAGAAGTTATCCTGCTTGCAAATACTTTCATTCAGGAGAGCAATTTTCAAACTGTTTGCAGGGAGCCTAACTTTCAAACCTATTCGCAGTACTGGATTTGCCCGCATAGGTGGACACACAAAGATTTATCCAGATTTCAAGCTCCAGCTACTGATTCTGCTCCCAGATTCCAATCTCTAGAGCCTCGCACTACCAATAAGCTTCCAGAGCTAGTATCTGTGCCAATCTCAGCAGCCTGTATTTTGACTGCAATAAAAAGTCTGATGAAACATCAACTGACCCATTTTGATTGGCAAGGGCAGGGAGATATCCAGCCGTCTCTAGTTTGTTGTCATTTTTTGACATTTCCCTTTTGCAAGTTAAGGGTTTTGTTCTTTTTTTCTTTTTTTTCGGTCCAACGTGTTATCAGAAACAAAAGAGGCCAAGAGCCTGCGGTCACTAGAGCGAGAGCTGAGAGTGAGCATGTCTGCGACTGCAGCCCGTATGGAAATGGCTCTGTGCATGAAAACAAGTTCAGATTTCTCGCTATCACATTTAAGATGGCAGTTAGAATTGTCTGAAGGTTTTCCCCCGAGTTCAACAGGGGGTTTTTCCCCGCGGAAAAAACTCCTTTTTGAAAATGGCTCCACTCCGTACAGTATGCAGGGAGAGGTACTGTATGTGAGCCGGCCACAGCACGAGTAATATTCCCCTCGGCTACAAGAGGCATTGCGGGGGACTTCGTTTTGAAATTATTTCATTATTGCCTTTTAAGTGACTAGGAGGCTAATACTAGTTTTAGGGTGCCTGCTAAAAAAATGTTTAGTGTGCAGTTTACTGACTCTGCCCCTATATATGTCTTTTAACTGCTGCCACTCCTAGAAGGTGGAAGTATATCTACACTTTCTGTTTGCATTTCAGCATCAGCGAAAATTCCTTACTGGTGCTAGATGGCATCTTTCAACCATGGCTCTTAATCTACCAAGGCATGCTGGAACATACATATTTCCATTTCTTTAAGAAGTAAAGCTAGCATACCTTGGGCACTGTAACGTGGGGAGGATGCCTTAAATTCCTCCTTATCATTAAGGTTCACCCTAGCAGTTCACGCTTTAAAAGCAAACTTAGAGAAAGTGAAGCAGATTAAAAGGTTATGTTTCACGTTATAGTCCCTGCAGGGCAAGCACAGGGGGCAAAGCAAAATTCCCTCATGAATACTGATAGGAGAGAAGTGAAAAGTCCACATTTTGAACAAGCTCTATTGACTCTGTCGCATTTTGCAATCACTTACAAAAGCAATGCATTTTGGTCCAGAAGAAACCCAGAGGATGGTTTTTTGGACCGAAATGCAGCATTTTTATTATGTGATTGCAAGAAGTGGTAAATAGTCATAGCTTGTTTAAGTCTCTGAAATCAGCACAAGAGGAAGTCAGAAAGCCAGGGCCATTCGAAAATCTCCTTCCCAACACTGGGCTACGTCACTTACTCAATGCTGCTCTGCCAGTTGTCTTAAGAAGAGACTCCTACTAGTTCTGCTCTATTTGATGATTCACTCAGGGGCCAATGCAATACAGTGCGCTCAGAAGAGTGCACTGATTGACCCGCAGTTGGATGTGGGTTGTAGAGGCACTACCTTTTATGCAATAAGGGGATTAGTACCTCCACAACATGCATCTAATGCACGATGAAAGTAATAGTGCTCATCACATGCAAATGCATGTTGATGAGGCTATTAGTTTATCACTCGAAATGCATCAACATCCTATAGCACAGGGGTCAGGAACCTTTTTGACTGAGAGAGCCATAAACGCCACATATTTTAAAATGTAATTCCATGAGAGCCATACAATATGTTTAAAACTAAATACAAGTAAATGTGTGCATTTTATGTAAGATCACACTTTTAAAGTACAATAAGTCTCTGAAAATATTACACCAGGCCTTAAGACACCAATACATCTCCTATTAGGAAAACGGACCAAGTCAGGCTGCTATAGAGTCCTACACAGAAACTACACGCCAGCAGAAAACCTCACCTGAATCACGTGCTGTCCCTCACCTAACAAAGAATAAAGAGACCAAAACGCATAACAAGAAGCATGCAGAAAAAACTGAATTGGAAACTGCAACAAGCCAGAGTCTCTGTATGCAGTGTAACAAAGGAAAAAAGAAACATCACCCATCCTTATAAAACAAATCAAAAAATATAAAATCATCAGCAATAAAACTGTACTAACAAAAAGAACATATTTCGAAACAGCTGATGAGTGGAATATCCAATAATTAAAAACTCATATAAAACATTTCCAGATACCAACAAAATATTTCAAAATAGCAGACACAAAGACCCAGTAATGAAAAATAATAAGGATACAAAAATTTTTTTGCTCTGCATACCTGGGAACGTTTGATATCCAGGTGTCCTGAGATTGTTCTGGATTAGCAGGAGGCGGGGTGGTTTGCTTGGAACTTTCTCCTCTCTCAGTCACATACCAGTGCTCTCTCTCACACTGGCTCTCAATTACACACCTATACACACATGCTCTCAGTACTCACTCACATATACACGTTTTTTCTCTCTCACTTATATAGGCTCTTAATTACATATTTACACACATGCTATCTATCTTTTCACGCTTACACACACACACAGGCTTTCAATCACATAAATACATGCCGTCTTTTTCTCTCACACACAGACTCTCATTCACATGCTTACAAACATGTCCTCTCTTTCTCTCATTTACACACAGGCTCTCAATCACATACTCACATGCTCCCTCACCTAAATCAGCTCTCAATCACACACAGACACACATGGTCTCTCTCTCTCATTTAAACACAGGCTCTCAATTACATACTCACATGCTCCATCACCTAAACCAGCTCTCAATCACACACAGACACACATGATCTCTCTCTTACTTATACACACAGGCTCTTAATCATACATACACATGATTTCTCTCACACACAAAGGATCTCAATCATACACACATACTCTTTCACACAAACAGGTTTTCAGTCACAAACTTACACATACAGGTTCCCAAATGGTAAACTTACATTCATGCTCTCTCTCTCACAGGCAGGCTCTCAATCACAGACATACTCTCTTTCACATATACAGGCTCTCAATCACAGACATACTCTTTCACATATACAGGCTCTCAATCATTCACATACATGCAATCTCTCACTCACACACACAGGATCTCAAACACACATGCTTGCTCGCTCATTCACTCTCTCTCCCCCACCCCCACCCCGGGAACTCGCGGCAGCAGCAGCCTCCTCCCAACGCTAACTTCCTTCATTTTCAGCCCTCGCGGAGGAGGAGTCCCATCGGCCGCGGTTGAAGATCTTCATTTTCCTCCGAGCCGCGCTGCAGTCTTCTTTCCGTCGGACCGACGCAGACCACACTAGCGTGGCCTCTTCTTGCTGTGCACGCACCTGATGCTCTCCACTTCCTCTTCCGGGCCGCGGGGGGGGGGGGGGCGGCGGGAAGAAGAGACCACACTAGCATGGTCTCTGCTTCCCGCGCACGCACCCGATGCTCTCCACTTCTTCTTCCGGGCCGCGGGGGGGGGGGGGGGGGCGGGAAGAAGAGACCATGCCGGTGCCGCCGACTCCAGCTGTTCTGCCGCGTTCCGCCTGGGCTGACAACATTTTAAGCCCGGGCGGAGGAGAACCGGGGAGCAGCTGGGTCAGCGGGGGACTGGAAAGTGTGGCGACACTTGTCTGCGAGCTAGATGCAGCCCTCAAAAGAGCCATATCTGGCTCGCGAGCCATGGGTTCCCGACCCCTGCTATAGCACAATGAAGGGGGAACATAGCAAGCAGAAAGAGTGTCAGGAAAAAACCACAAGACGCCGATAAAGGAACAAAGCAGCAGAAAGTCTAGCACCAACACACTGAGGAACCATGATAGTGGCAAGAACACCACAAGGAGTAGAGTGAGTCATCTGGTGTAAGGCAGCAAGGCTGATAGGGACAAGACAGGCTGGCAGAGCGGAGGTAGTCTGCTCCCTGTGGCTTTTTTAGGGGCAAGACAGGCTGGCAGAGCTGAAGTAATCACGTCCCTGTGGTTTTGATAGGGGCAAGACAGACTGGCCCTGGGGAGAGTTCCCTTTCCTTTGTGCAGGAAAGGGCTCCCTAGAATGGGTTCATCCCTAGAGTGGGGTGTTTCCGTTGGCGTCTAGTGAGCTCTCGTTGGTCTTTTAAAATCTAGTGGACGTAGCAGATATACAAATGAGAATTTTGAAGGCTGAGGCTGAGGAGGTTTCCATGTGAACAGCAGTTCAACATGGATCAGCAGGTGTTAAGAGATAGGGTGGCTACACCCGGGGAGAGTTCCCTTTCATTTGCGCAGGAAAGGGCTCCCTAGGTTGGGTTGGCCCCTAGAGTGTGGTGGTTCCGTTGGCGTCTAGTGAATACCCAAAAGCTATTAACTGTACTTGAACTTGAACTGAACTTGAAGAGCTCTCAGCTCTTCAAGTTCCTTTGAACTTGAAGAGCTGAGAGCTCTTCAAGTTCAAAGGAACTTGAAGAGCTCTCAGAAATAAGAAAACTGCTACTCAAGTCCAAATCTACAATATCAACCTATGTTGACTTTGTACCCTACAGTGCCTCTGTAAACTATAGGGAACACAGAGGATGAACTACAGTACAACTACCACCAGTTTTCTATAACACTAGAAACATTAATGTTAGCACCTAAGAAACATCTAGGGAAAATGGCCCGTATTTTGAAGGTCATAAAAACTATTAAGCATATGAAATATCCAAGCTGGACAGACAGGCACAGCATTAGAGGTCAAGCCCTTGTAGGGACATAAGGCCTGGATGGGCAGGCACAGCTTTGAGGTCAAGCCCTTCTAGGGACATAAGGCCTGGACGGACAGGCACAGCGTTAGAGGTCAAGCCCTTCTAGGGACGTAAGGCCTGGAAGGACAGGCACAGGGTTAGAGGTCAAGCCCTTGTAGGGACATAAGACCTGGATGGACAGGCACAGCGTTAGAGGTCAAGCCCTTGTAGGGACATAAGGCCTGGATGGACAGGCACCGCGTTTGCTACTAAGCCCTTGTAGGGACGTAAGGCCTGTATGGACAGGCACAGCATTAGAGGTCAAGCACTTGTAGGGACATAAGGCCTGGACAGTGGACAGACAGGCACAGCATTAGAGGTCAAGACCTTGTAGGGATGTAAGGCCTGGATGGACAGGCACAGCGTTTGAGGTCAAGCCCTTGTAGGGACGTAAGCCCTGGATGGACAGGCACAGCATTTGAGGTCAAGCCCTTATAAATACCCAGAAGCTATTAACTGTACTTATGCACTTCAGCTGATGACAAAAGAACTTGAAGAGCTCTCAGAAATAAAGAAAAAACGCTACTCAAGTCCAAATCTACAATATCAACCTATGTTGACTTTGTAGTTTATGTAGTGCCTCTGTAAACTATGGGAACACAGAGGATGAACTAGAGTGCAACTACCTCCAGTTTTCTATAGTACTAGAAACATTAATGTTGGCACCTAAGAAAGATTTAGAGAAAATGGCCCATATTATGAAGGTCATGAAAACTATTGAGCATATGAAATATGCAAGCTCCAAACATCTTAAGTCAGCTTTTTATGTTCTTACATTCCAAATGTTGCAAAACAGGAAAAAGAATATTCTGAAAAGAAGTGATGCACAAATACATGAAACTGAAATTAGAAATACTAGAAATAAACTCAGACAGGCACAGCGTTTGAGGTCAGGTCCTTGTAGTGACGTAAGGGCTGGACAGACAGGAACAGCGTTTGAGGTCAGGCCCTTGTAGGGATGTACGGTCTGGACAGTGGACAGACTGGCACAGCATTTCAGGTCAGGTACATGTATTGATATTATCTGGATTCAAAGAAGACCTGTTATATAGATGTCAATTGTCTGAGTGTACCTTCATACGATGCTGTATTAAATGCAGCTATCGTGACTGTGAAACCTGTGTATAGGCTTTAAAAATCATTAGGTACCCCAGTGTTGAAATGCAAACTTTTGTAGTGCTCACTGTCCACTGTGCAATTGTTGCTTGAATGATCACGTGGATACTGTTGCAATATTCACTTATCTCAAATTTGTAGTCGGTCTTGCCTCAGCCGACATCCAGATGTTTCGGAGGCTGGCTCCTTCTTCAAGGGCTGGATATTCGCAAGAGAGACCCGTATTCCGGTGAAACATTAGGTGTTGTGGCAGTGAATCTGGTGGAACATTGGTAAAGTGTGCAAAAAGACATCTTTCAGTTATTGAAAAAACAATTAACTTAGGCTAAGATGCAGAAAGATACATACTTGATTACTGTGCCAGCAATGTTCAACTTATTGAATTTGTCTAGCGGTCCATGAAGCTCCGCTGTGGAGGAAATGAAATGACCAGAGAGCTGTTTACTCTGTTTTATCTGGTATAATTGTTAACCCGCTTGTTAAAAAACTGCAACCGGGCAGGGAAGGCTGCTGCCTTTTTAAACCTTAAAATGGTGGAAGTTATGCTCGAATATCGGCACAAAATTTAAAGTTTAAAGTACTTACTGAGAAACTGACGGCTGCTCCCGCGACTCTGTGCTGGTGCTAAAACGCCGGCAAAGGACGCCATATTTAAAGGGGAAGCCCTCAATAGGAAAGAGGACGGAGCTATGGGGCGTCACTGACTGCCGTGCTGAAAAAAACTTGCCGGGCTGAAAATGAATGACATTTACCATGTTGAACGAGACAAACTAGGCTGTGAGAGGTGGGAGGGACAGGACTGTTAAACAAAGTCGGCTGTCACGCTGACAATTGCCTGCAGTGCTTGAAATGAGCAGGATTTCAAATAAGCGATTGCCACTCTATTTTGTCATTCAAGCCACTCGGCTCCAGGGTGTTCAGATGGAAAATCCAAGCATTTTCTTGTTTGTTTGACCGAATTTTTTTTTTATTGATCTCAGACGGTCTCTCTGTCTGTCCCACTGAGACAAGCTGCTAGCAGTGGCATTTTGCTGCTTATTTTACCCCCTGGGGTAGGCTGCAAGCAGGATTTGGGTGTTGTGGGTGGGAGATATATTCAATTTCTAGCTACTTTGATAGAATTTTCCATTGAAAAAGATATTTCTTCATTTTTGCTGCTGTGCCAAGCCAGGCTTTTTTTTTAACTGCAGTTTGTTTTTTTTAATTGAACTCAGATTGTCTCTCTGTGCTCTTTTAAGCCAAGAAGGCAGTGCACTGGGCGTCAGTGGGCAGTTTTGCAGACTCACACATATTGGGACAGCAGTGTTCTTTTAAGCCAAGAAGGCAGTGCACCGGTGTCAGTGGGCAGTATTGCAGACTCACATATATTGGGACAGCAGTGCTATTTTAAGCCAAGAAGGCAGTGCGCTGAGCATCAGTGGGCAGTTTTGCAGACTCACATATATTGAGACAGCAGTGCTCTTTTAAGCCAAGAAGGCAGTGCGCTGAGCATCAGTGGGCAGTTTTGCAGACTCACATATATTAGTACACCAGTGCTCTTTTAAGCCAAGAAGGCAGGGCACTGGGCATCAGTGGGCAGTTTTTAAAATATTTCTTCACAGAAAGGGTAGTAGATGCATGGAAGAGCCTCTCAGGAAAGGTTGTGGAGGCAAGAACAGAAACATAATTCAAGAAGGTATGGGATAAACACAAACAATCCTTAGTGGTGAAGAAGTGAAGAGTAAGTCAGAGATCGACTGTGGTCTACAGTGTTGCAAGAGGAAGCAAATTGGACAGACTGGATAGGTCTTATGTTCCTTTTCTGAAGTCATACTTTATGTTTCTATGTTTAATATATGTGTTTTCAGGAAGAGGGATGGGGGAGATAGATACATTTTGGATCAAGGTCCAAGTCATGGGTAGGGACCTTTGGAGCCTATGTAAGAAAGATTTTCTCCTATTTTGTGTCTATTAGAAAAGTGCTTGGGACATAAGTCCCAATTATCTTTAACCTGCGTTTTTAGAGTCACAAAATTAGATGGGATCCCAAGGGAAAAAACAAATCTCTTCACTCTCTGTGAAAATACACATGTTGAGTCAGGTTTTTCCAGTCACAACCTGCATTAATATTTTGGATTTCAATAGTATGAGAATACTTCAAAATTTCAACACAGAGAATTTTTTTTCCCTTCTTAAAAATGTAAATTTACGTGAACTCCTGTGAGGCGCTGAGCAATTATAGGAAAGAAGGCTCAGCTGAGGGATGGAATCCAGTGTCTGGGGCTGGTTCTCTGGGGTGACAGTTCTCCTAGACCTGAAAGAAAACCAGATTCCACCTTAATCCTCAAAGGTATGTGGTCAGCTTAAACCCTAACAATTAATCATTCATAGCTTGAAGACCTGTTTAGAAAGAGCCCAGTGCTCTCAGCATATATAGCCTGGGCACCCTGATTAGCCCCCTTAAACTCTTGCTCCCTGAGAAGAAACAATATTAAGCTCTAAGATGACAACAGTCACTAAAAAGTCACACCGGTATATTTCAAGTAAAAAGAATAAATTACGTTCATGAAATAGCATCACTTTATTGCATTTGAACAGTTTGAATATTTTTGATTCGGCGTTTTAAATGCTGCCACCTCTTTTCCGTAACTGTTCTTGTAGGCTGAATTGTATGTGCCAACTAGGAAAAATGCTTAAAATTCGAAAAGAGTTGCACGTGGGGGTCAGCTCAGCTGCAGCACTGTTGCGATGCGGCTATGCCTGGAGACATGAGCCGCCTCGTGCCTCCGTCACCGTTCCGACCAGGCCGCAGCCTGATTTCCGCCCAGCCCGGAGGCCACTATCTCACCGCTCCCGAGGCTAGCCTGGAGTCATCAACGCCGCGGATCTCCGCAGTCCGGCTGCCATCTTTCTGGCACGGCAGGAGCCGTGCCAGGTATCTCCTCTCGCAGTGTAGAGGCTGCATCCGCGGACTTGCTTTGCAAGGGAGCCGCCTCCGGACCCTCCTTAGCAGCTGGGACGCCGCCGCTCCCTTGTCAGGCCTGCCCTGGGGCCTGCTCCGTCTCCTCTCTGGCTCAGCGTACAGCGGCAGCATAGCTGCTGTCCAGGGTCCTGCCCCTTCTTTCCTAAGGGGCGGGCCCGTGGCTTCCTCCTGGATTTAAAAGGCCAGCCAAGTGTGGCCCATCTGAACTCCTCCCAGGGAGTTGCCTGCTTCCTGCCCTATAAATGGGCTTCTCCGTCAGTCAGTCCTTGATTCAGCAAGTAGCTAGTCCTCCTGGGCTAGTCCTCCCAAGGACCTCTTGTTTCCAGCTCTTTCCTGGCATCCTGATTTCATCCATGGTCGTCTGTGTATCCTGTATCTTGTATCTTCATGGTCTCCTGATGTTCCTTGATATCCTGATGTTCCTTGATATCCTGATGTTCCTTGATGTCCTGATGACCCAAGTTCCGACAGGTTCCGGCTCCTAATGCACCAGGTCCGGAGGGACCCATGCCTCTGGAGATTCCCCTGCTTTTATCCTGAGTTTCCATACTCCAAGGTTTTATCTGATTCCCTAGTTCTGACTCCAGAGGATCCGAGGGGTTTCCACTAACCTGCGCTATGAGACTACTTGAGCTAGTCCCGATCTCCTCGTGGTCCGCGACCAGCCATCCGGCTGTGTAGGGCTCCTGTCGGAACTTGGGACATCAGGACATCAAGGAACATCCAAGTTCCAGTCTTCACTCCAAGTTCCGGTCTTCACTCCAAGTTCCGGTCTTCATTCCAAGTTCCAGTCTTCACTCCAAGCTCCAATGCTTATGACCTTCTTCCACCGTGACCTCTGTCCAGCCTGCAGCCTCTGCTACACCTGTGGCAGGTCAGAAAGGGCTTGGAACGGTCAGAGGACCATTCAGAGATCACCATTGAATTGGTGGTCTGATGGGCATGCAGGTCGGCGGAGGATTCGAGACTTGGACTGTCCTCACCGCAAGGGCACACATTCTCCTTGACCCATCCTGGAGAGCCCTAGGTTGCGCTCCATCCCATCGTCAGCGCAACAGGATTGCCAAGTCTTGAGCATCCCGAGCTCGAGGCCGACACAAGCTCCAACAGATTGCTGAAGCCATGTGCCCGGTGGGACTATCCTTGTCCCAGGTCTTGTCGTGGACTCCAGAAAAAAATGGGGTTTTTTTTAATCATTCTACGACCTGCTGGAGGCACCAGCTCTCTGGTTCCCTCAACCTGCAGGAGGCGCCTGCATCCAGACTTCCAGTTCCTTAACAATTCCAGGATGGGGTTCCATGACCCGCAGGAGGCACCTGCGCCCCACCTGATGTTTGCTATCATAGCCTGATCCCACCCTGGATTCCCACCTGTTTTTTCCTTGTCTTGTCCCTTGGTCTTGTTCCTTGTTCCTTGGTCTTGTTCCTAGTTCCTGCTCTTCTTCCTTGGTCTTGTTCCTTGTTCCTTGGTCTTGTTCCTTGTTCCTTGTTCCTTTGTCTTGGTCCTTGTTCCTGTTGCCTTGTTCTTGTTCCTGTTGCCTTGTTCCTGTTGTTCCTTGCTCTTGTTGTTCTCCGCTCCATTGTATTCTTGTTGTTCTCCACTCCGTTGTTGTGTTCTTGGCTTGCTCCACTGTTTCCATGTGTTCCTGTGCTCCACTGTTTCTTGTCCTGACCCTATGCTTTGCTCTTGTCTTGCTTGTTCTTTGCTCCGCTGTCTTGCTTGTTCCTATATTCCACTGTACCTTGTTCCTTGCTCTGCTGTTTTGCTTGTTCCTTGCTCCACTGTAGGGATGTGAATCGTTTTTTGACGATTTAAAATATCGTCCGATATATTTTAAATCGTCAAAAATCGTTAGGGCCACGATACAATACCAATTCCCCCGATTTATCGTCAAAAAATTGTAAATCGGGGGAAGGGGGAGGGCAGGAAAACCGGCACACTAAACACCCTAAAACCCACCCCCGACCCTTTAAATTAAATCCCCCACCCTCTCGAACCCCCCCCCCAAATGCCTTAAATTACCTGGGGGTCCAGCGGCACACTAAAACACGGCACACTAAAACCCCCTAAAACCCCCCCCGACCCTTTAAATTAAATCCCCCACCCTCCTGAACCCCCCCCCCCAAATGCCTTAAATTACCTCCGTAGCGGCGGTCCATAGCTAAATCAGGGGAAGGGGGAGAGCAGGAAAACCGGCACGCTGAATCGTGTAGTCTTCAGCCGGTGCCATTTTGCAAAATGGCCGCCGCAAAATGGCGGCGGCCATAGACCAAAACGATTCGATGCAGGAAGTCGTTCCGGACCCCCGCTGGACTTTTGGCAAGTCTTGTGGGGGTCAGGAGGCCCCCCAAGCTGGCCAAAAGTTCCTGGGGGTCCAGCGGGGGTCCGGGAGCGATTTCCTGCCGCGAATCGTTTTCTGTACGGAAAATGGCGCCGGCCATACGCACCGGCCATACGCGACTGCAGGAGGTCATTCCACGACCTCCTGCAGTCGATCTCCTGCCGGCGCCATTTTCCGTACGGAAAACGATTCGCGGCAGGAAATCGCTCCCGGACCCCGCTGGACCCCCAGGAACTTTTGGCCAGCTTGGGGGGGCCTCCTGACCCCCACAAGACTTGCCAAAAGTCCAGCGGGGGTCCGGAATGACCTCCTGCGTCGAATCGTTTTGGTCTATGGCCGCCGCCATTTTGCGGCGGCCATTTTGCAAAATGGCGCCGGCTGAAGACTACACGATTCAGCGTGCCGGTTTTCCTGCTCTCCCCCTTCCCCGATTTAGCTACGGACCGCCGCTACGGAGGTAATTTAAGGCATTTGGGGGGGTTCGGGAGGGTGGGGGATTTAATTTAAAGGGTCGGGGTGGGTTTTAGGGGGTTTTAGTGTGCCGCTGGACCCCCAGGTAATTTAAGGCATTTGGGGGGGGGGTTCGAGAGGGTGGGGGATTTAATTTAAAGGGTCGGGGGTGGGTTTTAGGGGGTTTTAGTGTGCCGGCTCACGATTTTAACGATTTTCACGATACTTTACACACCCAAACGGCAACAATACGATTCCCTCCCCCTCCCAGCCGAAATCGATCGTTAAGACGATCGAGGACACGATTCACATCTCTACTCCACTGTGTTTTGTTCCCTTTGTCTGTTCTTGTTCCATGTTTTCTTGTTCCTTTATGTGCTCCCTGGTCCTGTGTTCCCTGGTTCTATGGTCTTTTCCACGTTGTTCTTCCTTACGACCTGCAGAAAGCGCCTGTACCATTCAGTTCCAGTTGTCCATCCTGGACCTCCCAAAGAAGGGAGAGGACCCCTTGGGGGGGGGGGGGGTACTGTTGTGATGCAGCTATGGCCGGAGCCATGAGCCGCCTCTTACCTCCATTGCCATTCCTCCCTGCCCGGAGGCTGCTATCTCGCCGCTCCTGTGGCCAGCCTGGAGCCGTCGACGCTGCGGACCTCCACGGTCCAGCCACCATCTTGCCGCATGGCAGGAGCTGTGCTGGGTATCTCCTCTCGTGGCGTGGAGGCCACATCCGTGGACTTGCCTTGCAAGGGAGCCTCCTCCGGACCCTCCTTAGCAGCTGGGACGCCGCCGCTCCCTTGTCAGGCCTGCCCTGAGGCCTGCTTCGTCTCCTCTCTGGCTCAGCATACAGCGGCAGCATGGCCGCTGTCCAGGGTCCTGCCCCTTCCTTCCTAAGGGGCGGGCCCATGGCTTCCTCCTGGATTTAAAGGGCCACCCAGGTGTGGCCCATCTGAACTCCTCCCAGGGAGTTGCCTGCTTCCTGCCCTATAAAAGGGCTTCTCCGTCAGTCAGTCCTTGCTTTGGCAAGGAGCTAGTCATCCTGGGCTAGTCCTCCCGAGGACCTCTTGTTCCCAGCTCCTTCCTGGCATCCTGATTTCATCCATGGACTTCTGTGTATCCTGAATCTTGTATCTTCATGGTCTCCTGATGCTCCTTGATGCCATGATGTTCCTCGATGTCCTGATGTCCCAAGTTCCGTCATGTTCCTGGTCCTAATGCACCAGGTCTGGTGGGACCCGTGCCTCTGGAGATTCCCCTGCTTTTATCCTGAGTTTCCATACTCCAAGGTTTTATCTGATTCCCTAGTTCCGACTCCGGAGGATCCGAGAGGTTTCCACTAACCTGCGCTATGAGACTACCTGAGCTAGTTCCGATCTCCTCGTGGTCCATGACCAGTCATCCAGCTGTGTAGGACGCAAAGGGGACAGTGTAGTCCGTGACCAGCTCCACGTGCTGTGTAGGGCACCAAGCAGCAATCTCTTGGTAGGGTTCACAGATGGGTTGAGCAGATGGTGCAGTTAACCTGGGTCCAGAGGCCGGAAGAGTGTATAACACCTATAAGAATCCTAAAAGAATCCCCTCTATGACTCCCTCTGACTGCTAGCTTCTTACTGCTCCAAAACTCACAGTAAACCAGGAAATAGGGACTCACTCCGAGGATATATTCCATTAAACAACACTTTTATTTTCCAGTGATGCCAACAGTCAGCGTACGTAACATAGAATGAAAGGTACTGATTATATCAGGACACAACGCAGAGTTCGGGGGTGTCCAGAGAAGAGCGGTGCCGAAAAGAAGAACATAAAAATCTCAAATCTCTATTAAACCAAATGAGCGACAGTACAGGTCCTTTCAGAACTCCATACCTCAAGGTTCTTGGTGCTGAGTGTTCACCTATACATGGAACCTTGTGAGTTCTCTGTAACAAACAAAAAGGTGGCGTTCATGCCAGAACATTTTCCTTTACCCCAACTTCCTGTAACCTTTCTAACAGCCACTCATGATCCAGTGTATCAAATGCTGAGGACAGGTCGAGTGATACCCACAAACTATCTCTACCCATATCTACTTGCCTGCAAACCTCATTAATTGCTGATAGCAACACGCAAAGCCCTGAATGCCATGGCCAGAGTATTCCTGTTGCTTCTACAAACTGTAATAACTAGTTATAAACTACATGTTCAACCCATTTCCCTAAAGAAGGCAAATGTGAGGCTATATGATATAGTTCCAACTGAATGGGATTAGCTGTGTTCTATCTCAAAACTGGCCTTACTACTGTTTCCTTTAATAAGGTAGGCATTATTCCCTGCCTGAATGATAATGTGTCTTTACCAATTTTTCAGAAATATCTGACATTTTAAACAGGTGAATTATTATAAACAATTTACAATAAAACTTTTCCTAAAAAAATCTGGAGATCCCCCAACCTTTGTACTCAGAATAATACGTCTTTATGTAGAGTATAATACTTACTGTATCACCGATGACCAATTTTTACCAGCCCAGGGGCACTACAATTTTTCAACAAGTTTTCAAGGCTGCAATAGAAATTTTGAAACTTTTTTTGTTGTAATTAAAGTGAAGAGTTCTGGGATCATAGTAATGAGACAGCTATTGTCTCAAAAGGAGAGGAAAATGATCAACACAGGCGCAACAAATACCTTATGAAATTTCACCCAAAAGAAAAATAATCCATTTGTCTAGTCTCATGAAACATGTAGTAAGGGCCAGCCTAGGCCGAGGATTCTGATAGAGGCAATGAGAGGCCAGTGTAAGGAAAACAAATGAACATCTGTTGCTTGCAAAACTGGAGGTCTTCTCCATTACCTGTAATCCTGGGTAGAGTTCCAGGATTAACCTGATTAGAGAATATTGCATTTATAAAAAGTAAACCATGCCCATATTCAGCAAAGTAACATGTCACAAATCTGTTTTAGATTGCATCACGCATGGCTTAACTGTAAGAAGAATATAAGAGGAATGGAACCTTAGCAAGCTGTGTTTTTTTAAACTCTGGGCCAACTTTGTTTTCATTCACCATTGTTCTCATACTTTATTGTGGAAAGATCAAACGTATTTCCTCTATTTATCGCCAAGGGATCTCAGAAAGAGCTGGACAGAAAAGATTAATACCTGGAAAGCTGAGTAAGAAGCAATCAAGATGGCAAAGTTGCGAGCAGAGGAAAAGATGGCTAAGATTGTAAAGCAAGGGTGACAAGATGTTTTCTAGATATCTCAGTAAAAGGAGAAAGTGCAAAGGTAGGATTGTAAAACTGAGTGAAAAGGAGGGAATGTATGGAGAATGACAAGGAAAAAGTAACAACAGTAAACAAATATTTTTGTTCGGTGTTCATCAAAGAAGGGGTTAGAGAAGGGCCACAGGTACATATTGTAAGTTAGTGATGTAAATTCCCATCATTTACAGTACAGAGTATCTACATGGAACAAGCAAAATTAAAAGCAGATGGGATACATCCCAGCAAATTAAGGGTTCTCAGAGAAGTTCTGTTGATTCCGCTGATGGATTTGTTCAATCTTTGGAGACAGGACTGGAGAAGGGTAGATGTTGTCCTTCTTCATAAAAATGGTAGGAGGGAGAAAGTTGGAAATTTCATGTTGGTTGGCTTCACTCAACGGTGGGTAAATTAATGGAGACAATGAGTAAGGAAAGGATAGTGCATTAGCTTGAATCCAGCTAGATACAGGCTCTGAGGCAACATTGGTTTACTAAAGGGAGATTGTGCCAGGCAAAGCTGATCAATTTCTTTGATTGGTAACCGGAAAATTAGATCAGTGGCAAGCACTAATGCATTGTATTTGAATTTCAGCAAAGCTTTTCGTAGTATCCTGCACAGATGGCTCATACATTAATTGACAAGACATTAAGACTCAATAACTGAAGGTAAAATAAGTGATTAAAAATTCAGTTTTCATTAACATCATCTATGGTACCTGAAGACTGGAGGATTGCCAATGTAATGCCAATTTTTAAAAAGTGATCAAGGGGTGATCCAGGAAACTATACACCAGTGAGTCTGACATCTGTGCCAGACAAAATGGTAGAAACTATCATAAAAAACAAAATTGCTGAACATATAGATAACAAAGTTAGTGAATGGATTTCACAACCTCACATAAATATATGACATGGTCAAAGGATAAATGTGGTGGTAAAGCTTTTTTATGCAAAATATTCAACTGAAGATCCATCAATAACCAAATTTCTTCCTTCAGTTATGAACAGTCCATCTTTATTAATAATTAAAAAAATGTATTTCCTTCAGTATTTATTTTATTTATTTATTTAGCATTTTTCTATACCGACCTTCATGGTTAAATACCATATCAAATCGGTTTACATCGAAGGGTAGATAACAGAAGGAACAACTTTTTATATTCAAGAAACAAAAAACAAAAGCAATAAAAGACGAAAAGTTACATTTAACAAGGACTGTAAACTTGGAAGCTTAGGCAGCTGGAAGAAAAAGCCCGAAGAGGGTATTAAATTAGATTAAGTACAAGAGAGACATAACATAATCAGGACTAGTGTAAGTCCAATTATTAAAAGATGGACTAGAGCGAATGCGGTATTTAGAGGGATAGAGAGGTTTCATTGCTCTTGAGCGGGATCATCTAATGTGTGTCCGAGGGATCCGGGAAGGCTTGGCGGAACAGCCAAGTTTTGAGTTTTTTCTTGAATGTTAGTAGGCACAGTTCCAGCCTGAGTTCTGCGGGGAGGTTGTTCCAGATGGCTGGGCCTGCTGTCGAAAAGGCTCGGTCCCTGGTTGAGGTGAGGCGCGTGGCTTTAGTTGAAGGGGCTTGAAGCGCACCTTTGTAGATTTCTCTCATTGGTCTGTTGGAGGTATGGAGTTTGAAAGGGATTTCAAGATCAAGATGGAGGTGATTATGGATGGATAGACTGTTGGATAGACTGTTGAGGAGATTAGTGATAGATTGTAGGCAGTTGTTCCAGAGCGAGAGGGATTTATTAATAGATTCTGTTATTGGAATCAGAATCTGGACATCGTCTGCGTAAATGTAGTGAATAAGGTTGAGACTTGTTAACATTTGGCAAAGGGGGAGGAGGTAGATATTGAAAAGGGTGGGGGACAGGGAGGATCCTTGGGGTACACCCAGAGAGGAATTAGTCGATGGAGATTCTTTATTGTTGATCTTGACGTTAAAGCTTCTATTACTAAGGAAACACTTGAACCAGTTGTGGACTGACCCTGAAATGCCTATGTCTGATAGGCGATTCAGGAGGATGGCGTGGTTGACTGTGTCAAAAGCTGCCGAGATGTCTAGGAGGATTAGAAGAAAGGAGTGTCCTTTGTCCAGTCCCATGATGATATGGTCTGTTAGAGAGATGAGCAAGAATAATAATAAAGAACAATAAAGTATATATCACTGAACCAAATTTATATTTGAAACTCTGTAAAGTAAGCTTGTCTAGTAGTCTCTTCAGTTAAGTCTTTCCCGAAGAAGCTGGCAGGCAAAACATGACCATGTCGGGGAACATACAGATAGACAAAGTTTAATGGGACAAAGCTAACATGGATCTAGCCAAGGGAAATCTTGCCTCACCAGTTTGCTACATTTGATGAGCCAGTTGATATAGTATATCTGGATTTCCAGAAAGCGTTTGACAAAGTCCTTCATGAGACACTTCTTAGAAAATTAAAATGACATGGGATAGGGGGCAGTGTTCTGTTGTGGATTGCCATCTGGTTAAAAGATAGAAAACAGAGAGTAGGGCTAAATGGTAAATTTTCCCAATGGAGAAAGGTGAATAGTAAAGGCCCCAGGGATCTGTTCTGGGACCACTGCTTTTTAATATTTATTTATTTATTTATTTTTGGTTTTTATATACCGGAAGTTCCTGTATACAATACATATCACTCCGGTTCACATTTAACACATTTAATATATTTATTAACAACCTAGAAATGGGAACAACAACTGAGGTGCTCAGATTTGGCAATGGCACAAAATTATTCAAAGTTGTTAAAACGCATATGGATTATGAGAAATTGCAAGAGGACATTGCAAAACTGGGAGACTGGGCATGCAAATGGCAAATGACATTTAATGTGGACAAGTCCAAAGTGATGCACTTAGGGATGAGTAACCCAAATTATAGCTACATAATGCAAGATCCCTCATTAAGAGTCACCACTCAGGAAAAGGATCTTGGTGTCATTGTTGAAAATACATTGAAATCTTCTGCTTAGTGTGAGCAGCAGCCAAGAAAGCAAATAGAATGCTAGGGATTATTAGGAAAGGAATGGAGAATAAACAGAGAAAATAATAATGCCTTTGATTCGCTCCCTAGTATAATCTCATCTTGAGAATTGGGTGCAGTTCTGGTCACCACATCTCAAAAAAAGATATAGTAGAATTAGAAAAGGAACAGAGAAGGGCAACCAAAATGACAAAGGGGATGGAATGCTTCTCCTCTAAGGAAAGGCTAAAGAGGTTAGGACTCTTCAGCTTAGAGAAGAGAAGGCTGAGGGGAGATATGATAGAGGTCTATAAAGTAATGAGTGGAATGGAACAAGTAAACTTTAATCAGTTGTTTATTTTTTCGAAAAGTACAAAAAACAGGGAACACACAAAGAAGTTACTAGGCAATGTATTTAAAACTAATAAGACAAAATAGTTTTTTACTTAATGAATAATTAATCTCTGGAATTCATTGCCAGAGGATGTGCTACAAGTTATTAGTGTAGCTGCGTTTAAAAAAGGTTTGGACAAGTTCCTGGAGAAAAAATCCATAAACCATTATAAAGGTAGAGTTGCAGAGATCCACTGCTTATTCTTGGGATAAGCAGCTTAGAATCTATCTACCCCTTGGGATCCTCCCAGGTACTTGTGACCTGGCTTGGTGACTGCTGGAAACAGGATGCTGGGCTTGATGGACCTTTGGTCTGACCCAGTATGGCAAGTCTTATATTTCTGCGAGAGTCACATATTTTGCACCATGTGTTCTTATCTGTTCTTTTATGTGATATTATATGTGAATGTTTTTACTGCTCTCCATGTAATATGATTGATGCGTTATAAGCAAGTTATAAATAGTTTAAATAAATAAATAAATAAAAACTGAATTCCTGATAGCAACTGCAGTAATGAATATTCTGGAATCTGTAATGATTTCCAGCTTAAGCTTTTACTGAGGTGCAATGAATGAAAAGTTCTTTACAGCTTCCGTCAAGTATCATACTGTATATACAGCTTTAAGACATCAATAAATGTGTGATCTTCTTCTCTGAACATGTGTTCTCATAAGGATAAAGCAAATTTCAATTTCTAATTGCAGTCTTTCTCCCTTCCAATCACTGGGTAGTTGGTAAACTCTCTTCCAATTGATGAGTAGTTCTTTGGTCAATTTAGATTATGTTCCATAGACAAATCCCAGTTCTCCTATCTCTCATGCAGTTCTTCTCTTTCCTCCTCCATCCCAGTTTCACCAATTTTACTCCTCTTCTCCTTCCATCTACTCGAAATGTTACTGGACAACTGGAGAGGCACCATGAGACACCCAATCCTTTATTCCTTCTTCCTGAAACTGAATGAAGCTTCACCCCTCTTGGTGGATACTGATGATTCCTTGGCTCTTCCTCTGTGAAAGATAACCCCTACTCTAGATGAGGAACAATCAGAGTCTCTGGGCCCTAGGGCACTCAATCTAAAAAAAAAAAAGGAAAACTAAACAAGAGGCAGAAAGGGTGGAAATCTTACTCATCTCCAAAAATTAAAGAGTTCCAAAAATTGCAGCAAATCAATAGGATCCATGAGGCCCCCGAGTCCTTCTTCAGGGAAAAAGAAAATAGCAACAGGGAACAGCGGAGAGCAATGCTGCCCCTAGTGGTGTCAACTTAGGATTGCACACACTTAAGATGGTGGTATGGGGTTTTACAGACTAGGAGTCACATGGAGAAGCAAACACCAACACTATTGCTGAACTCTGTTCCTTCCCCATTTGAAGGGCAAGCCATTATTCTGTGGTAGAGATCCTTTAGGCTTCTCTACTCATTTATTGCAATAGTATTGCTGATTTTTTCCAGTGACTGGATTAGTATTGCTAGCTGGGCATTTTATCAGGGCCTGAACCAGATAAATGGAAATGAAATTCCAAGATTGCACTGATGAATTTTTACTGAGCTCAATTCAACAGGAGTCTTTTCCCAATCATTTCTTAAAAGCACTGGTGATCAACGAGACCCCTGAAAGCTGAAAAGCAAGATAGCATGGGATGGCCAAATAAACTCTAATCTAAGAACATAAGAACTTGTCATACTGGGTCAGACCAAGCCCAGCATCCTGTTTCCAAAGGTGGCCAATCCAGGCTACAAGTACCTGGCAAGTACCCAAACTCTAAGCAGATCCCATACTACTGATGCCAGTAATAGCAGTGGCTATTCCCTAAGTCAACTTGATTAATAGCAGTTAATGAACTTATCCAACCCTTTTTTAAACCCAGCTACACTATATACTGGCTACTGTATGAAATGGATTCCAGCATATGTATGTCAAAGCATTGGGTTTCACATGTCTATTCCAAACATATAACTTCTGCTTCCTTATGGAGGACACATCGCTGCAATGTGGATGGACTCCTCAATTGGTAGAGTAATTCTGCCTGAGCTGTACAGCTTCTCCCTGGGGTGAGGCAACTGACATGTTAAAAAATGTTTTCTTTTAAACCCAGGGCTGTGTTTTATGAATGAAATTTAAAATCAAAGATGTGAAAAGCATTGTTAAGTTCATGGACATCAGGAACAAAGACAGTATGAGAGAAGGAATGCAAAGCCATAAAATTGTTGTTTTCAGCATGGATGCTTCCTTTAGCAACAAAAAAATAACCTGCTAAACTTTTGTGTTTCGTGCTCAGTCGCAGTTTTTCCACTTCCTCCACTTGTTCTCTTCATTCCCAGGCCTTGAACACTGGCGTATCATGGATTGCAAACTCTAGACTGCACGCCATGCTGGGAGTCAGTAGAAACATACAGCAAGGGGCCACGACTACGCCTGCACTTCTCTTACAGTAGAGACTCAGTGGTAAGAAGAAGAATATTAAGGAGAGAAAAAAAAATACAGGAATAAAGGAGAAAAGAAGGGAAGCTTAATTTAAATTAAAAATAAAAGATCACAAATGATACAAAATGAGGCATGAGAGGTGAAATAAATTTAAATACGTTCCTACATTCTGCACCTTGGTCAACACCAATACATAATTTTGAGGTTCACCTATTTAAGAAGAACAAAGTCAGGATACAGAGTGTGTACTCATACTGGGGCATACTGCGGCAAAACAGGCGCTAGTTATGAGCGCGGGTTTTGATCACCCGCTTCCTCAGGATGTAAAAAAAAAAAAATTATGCAAATGATTTGCTCACAGAAACCCGCACACATACAGAGAAATGCGCATACCTAAGCACGGTAAGGGCCTATGTAATGAGTGGCTGCATCCGCACTCAAAACCTGCGCAGATAATCCATGCATAAAAGCGAGAAAGCGAAAGGGTCTCCCTATTAAGTGAAAGATTGACCCTGGAAAGTATTATTATTTCAGTTAACTGTGCTGCAGAAAACATGGCAAATATTTTCTTGGATGCTAATTCACACTAGCATAGCAGCGAGATAGATGTTCAGTTGGAAACCAATCTGGATGCTCGGGTGCTGACATAGGCATTCAGCTGAAAGCGAATATGGACGCTCTGGTGTCCAGAAAGGTGCTTAGCAAATATTGCTGCTCAGGTTCTGAGCTAGGCGCATAGTTAGTTGCGAATTTATACAACTGGGCACCCAGAAAAGAGCCTAGGGAAGCACCTACCTAAGCTGGCTGCTCCGACGCTCAGAAAAGCGCCTAGCTAAGCTGGCCACTCGGACGCCGACATAGGCCCCTCCCCCCGAATCGGCACTGACACTTAACTCGTTCCCTGACCATGGCGGTAAAAAAGCTGCACTAGCATTATCGCGACTCCCTGCATTGCCTATGATTAGCTAATCACCTCCTTTGCATGCCATTAGCATGCATTCGCGCAGGAAAAACCATGGGTCTGTAAGCGCATTCGTACGTGCTTTTTTCCCCGCACACAAATCCCTTAATACATCCCCGTAGAGGGCTTTGCACGGGAAAACACGTGTACAAATGCACGTACAGGCGCGCATAAACCCGCGGCAGCTTCAGTGCACCTTATTATATCAGTCCCACTGACTGCTGAGTTTTAGGACAAGGACGGCTATCTTTTTCTCTGTAGCTTTTGGGCTTTATATCACAAGCTCTGCAACTTTCACATCCCACGCGCAATGGTTGGCTCAAAAACAGTTCTGTTCTCTAGAGATTCACATTTCAAATGGATGCTCAAACTATATTTAATGCCTGCAGTTAAAGACTGCTGAACACTAGAAGTAGCAGAGGCTTGAACAACAGAATTAGATTCTAAAGGATCTAAAATAGAGTCCACTTCTTGAATCTTGTGTGAAGTATCTGAAGTAAATTGACATAACTGTGATACCATTTTAGACAATTTAGACTCAATACGAACAACAATTTGCCAAACATCCTTTAAGGAAATGTCCCCAGGACCAGATATAAAACTTGCATCCACAGTCTCTAGTCTTGTAGGAAGATAAACAGATATTGAAATTGGAAGAAGGGATTTTCCCGAAGCCATAGGTACACAAACAGCACCTTCTGCAAAACCAAGACCCCCATTAGGCACTTGCGTAACAGGGGCTTGTTGAGTTACAGGGCAGGAAAAGTTCACAGAACAAGCAGGCCAGTCCAAGTTCTCCACATGGTGCCCATTAAGTGGACCTGAGGGACTGGGAGGAGGGTGATCTAATTGCGGGGCTAAGATATACCTCCAATTTGGTACTTACATTCCAGTGCTGTGGTGAACTGGAGTGCACAACATGCTGATCCATCGGACCACGAATAGGAGTAGAAGCCTGGAAAGGAGTGGAAATGTTCCCTTCCCTCTTTCTGCCCCTCTTTACTCAGAAAACCGACAGGTGCTCTTTAGGTGAACAGCTTCGCTGCGCCACTGGATGCCACCTTTTAAAGGCCCCCCATGCTCCGATGGTCTTGTGCTGGGCAGCCTCGATGGTGCCTGGTGGCAGTACTCCCCAAGGGCCTCCAGATGCAGGCAAGGAAGCAGGCTGGCTTGCATTTTATATCTTTTTGTGTTCAGGAACGACTAAACCTTGTGCATGAGGAACCTTAAGTCAGCGTCTATAAGTTGTTTTTTGTTTTTTTTTTAATTATCTCTTCCCAGAATAACTTAAATTTCAAAACTTCTAAATGGAGGAGTCTTATGCTCGGCAGCACGGCTCAAAGGGGCAGGCCTGCTGGCGGTTGGCCTTTAATGCGGCTCTGTCATTTTAGTATATCTATATGAGATAGTCTGCCACTCTCTATATGTGGCGTGGTAAGGGGAGTTGAATGTAGCTTAGTGTACAACTTTAGGTGCAGCCTTTATATTGGGATTTTGTCCTTTTCTTTATAGACTCCAAACTTTACTCTCATATAGAACAATTTTTATTGATTGATCATCTTGAATAGTTCTAGTGGTAGTTTTACTAGATGGCTGAAAGTGGCCAGGATCTGTAGGCATCACATAAATAAGATACAAATAGCTGAAAAGTGGATTTAAGAAAAGACGTTAAAAAACAAACAAAAAAAACAAGGAGATCTGGCCACAAAAAAAAGATGCACGTGATTTATTTTATGCATTTATCGGTCG
This sequence comes from Rhinatrema bivittatum, assembly GCF_901001135.1. Classification (NCBI taxonomy): domain Eukaryota; kingdom Metazoa; phylum Chordata; class Amphibia; order Gymnophiona; family Rhinatrematidae; genus Rhinatrema; species Rhinatrema bivittatum. The sequence continues at coordinate 43,925,488 of NC_042615.1, read as the reverse complement.
ATTGATTTCAGACTCTAGGCCAGGGGTCGGGAACCCATGGCTCGCGAGCCAGATATGGCTCTTTTGAGGGCTGCATCTGGCTCGCAGACAAGTGTCGCCATACTTCGCGGTTCCCCGCTGACCCAGCTGCTCCCCGGTCCTCCGCCGCCCGGGCTTATAATGCTGTCAGCCCGGGCGGAACGCGGCAGGACAGCTGGAGTCAGTGGCCCCGGCGTGCTCTCTTCTCCCCCCCCCCCCCCCGCGGCCCGGAAGAGGAAGTGGAGAGCATCGGGTGCCTGCGCGGGAAGAAGAGACCACACTAGCGTGGTCTCTTCTTCCGCGCAGGCACCCGATGCTCACCACTTCCTCTTCCGGGCCGCGGGGGGGAGGAGAAGAGAGCACGCCGACTGGAGTCATCCGGGTGCCTGCACGGGAGTCATCGGGTGTCAGCTGGGTGCCAGCGCTGGAGTCATCGGGTGCCTGCGCGGGTCTTCCCGCGCAGGCACCCGATGCTCTCCACTTCCTCTTCCGGTCGCGGGAAGAAGAGAGCACGCCGGTGCTCTCTTCTTCCCGCGGCCCGGAAGAGGAAGTGGAGAGCATCGGGTGCCTGCGCGGGAAGACCCGCGCAGGCACGCTAGTGTCCGACGGGAAGAAGACTGCAGCGCGGCTCGGAGGAAAATGAAAATCTTCAACTGCGGCCGATGGGACTCCGCCTTCGCCTCCGCGAGGGCTGAAAATGAAGGAGGTTAGCGTTGGGAGGTGGCTGCTGCTGCCGCGAGTTCCCGGGGGGGGGGGGGGGGGGGAGGGGGAGAGAGAGAGTGAATGAATGAGCGAGCAAGCATGTGTGTTTGAGATCCTGTGTGTGTGAGTGAGAGATTGCATGTATGTGAATGATTGAGAGCCTGTATATGTGAAAGAGAGTATGTCTGTGATTGAGATCCTGCCTGTGAGAGAGAGAGCATGAATGTAAGTTTACCATTGGGAACCTGTATGTGTAAGTTTGTAATTGAAAACCTGTTTGTTTGAAAGAGTATGTGTGTATGATTGAGATCCTTTGTGTGTGAGAGAGATCATGTGTATGTATGATTAAGAGCCTGTGTGTATAAGTAAGAGAGAGATCATCTGTGTCTGTGTCTGATTGACAGCTGGTTTAGGTGATGGAGCATGTGAGTATGTGATTGAGAGCCTGTGTTTAAATGAGAGAGAGAGACCATGTGTGTCTGTGTGATTGAGAGCTGATTTAGGTGAGGGAGCATGTGAGTATGTGATTGAGAGCCTGTGTTTAAATGAGAGAGAGAGACCATGTGTGTATGTGTGTGATTGAGAGCTGATTTAGGTGAGGGAGCATGTGAGTATGTGATTGAGAGCCTGTGTGTAAATGAGAGAAAGAGAGGACATGTTTGTAAGCATGTGAATGAGAGTCTGTGTGTGAGAGAAAAAGACAGCATGTATTTATGTGATTGAAAGCCTGTGTGTGTGTAAGCGTGAAAAGATAGACAGCATGTGTGTAAATGTGTAATTAAGAGCCTATATAAGTGAGAGAGAAAAAACATTTGTATATGTGAGTGACTGAGAGCATGTGTGTATAGGTGTGTCATTGAGAGCCAGTGTGAGAGAGAGCGCTGGTATGTGACTGAGAGAGGAGAAAGTTCCAAGCAAACCACCCCGCCTCCTGCTAATTCAGAACAATCTCAGGACACCTGGATATCAAACGTTCCCAGGTATGCAGAGCAAAAAAAATTTTGTATCCTTATTATTTTTCATTACTGGATCTTTGTGTCTGCTATTTTGAAATATTTTGTTGGTATCTGGAAATGTTTTATATGAGTTTTTAATTATTGGATATTCCACTCATCAGCTGTTTCGAAATATGTTCTTTTTGTTAGTACAGTTTTACTGCTGATGATTTTATATTTCTTGATTTGTTTTATAAGGATGTGTGATGTTTCTTTTTTCCTTTGTTACACTGCATACAGAGACTCTGGCTTGTTGCAGTTTCCAATTCAGTTTTTGTCTGCATGCTTCTTGTTATGCGTTTTGGTCTCTTTATTCTATGTTAGGTGAGAGACAGCACGTGATTCAGGTGAGGTTTTCTGCTGGCGTGTAGTTTCTGTGTAGGACTCTATAGCAGCCTGACTTGGTCCGTTTTCCTAATAGGAGATGTATTGGTGTCTTAAGGCCTGGTGTAATATTTTCAGAGACTTATTGTACTTTAAAAGTGTGATCTTACATAAAATGCACACATTTACTTGTATTTAGTTTTAAACATATTGTATGGCTCTCATGGAATTACATTTTAAAATATGTGGCGTTTATGGCTCTCTCAGCCAAAAAGGTTCCTGACCCCTGCTCTAGGCAGTAGGCAACATACAGAATAAGCATACATAATAAAAACAGGTAAAAGACAAAGCTTAGGCATGCTTCATTGAAGACTGAAACAAATTAGTGTCACAAATGAAAGGGAAAACTCTTGTGACAGCTATGATAACAAAAGACCTGTTGAAATAGAAAGGCCTTAAGCAGAAATCTGAAAGTTTTCGCCCACGTTGTGAGACGCAGATTCTCAGGCAACAAGTTACAAAATATTGGCATAGCCATAGAAAATGCCCTTTCTTTTGTCTCAGCCAGGCAAAAGCAGTTTTTTTGTGCCCATAAATCATACTTTATAAATGCAAAACATGATTTGTGCCCATAAACCGTTTCCTGTGCAGAAAATACGAGTTATGCCCATAAATCATAAGCCTTTTCTTTGCACAGTTTCCACTTTTTAAATTGCCAATGCGTTAGCATACCATTAGCTTACTGCATCAGGAGTTAAAAAAAATATTAGCTTGTGCATTAAGAAACTGTGCACTGAATTTCAAAGCATAGTTTTAAAGCTCAGTTTTTCGCATCGGACCCTATTTATGAAGTGACTTGCCCAAGGTTACGAGGAACATCCGTGGGATATGAAGCCTGACTTCCTTGGTTCTTCTGCTTTAACCAGTTTAAATAATGAATGAATACATGCTTAGTTTAGAAGATACCATAATAAACGTCCCACGTTCAAAACCTCCAGCCAACAGGAGAATGTGACATTTGAGAACTGTTCTGCGGCTCTGCTGGAGTGCTTCAGTATTTAGGAGTCAAGAGCCTCACAGTTAGGTGGTGTTAGACCACCGCTGCACTCTTGCACAGCTTAGAATGGAATCCTTCCTCTCACTACCAGAGAAAGGAGGAGCAATGATCCCTCCCAACCTCTTCCTCCTAGAACCAGGGTTGCCAATTGGCTGCAGATTTTCAGCACAGTTTGATCTGGTCCTGGTTTTACCACATTGCATGCAGGGACTTGTAGTCTTGCTTTTCTAAGGCAATGCAGTAGGGAAGTCAGAACTACAACAACCTGCATGTAATGGGGATGAAACCAGGAGTGGATCAACCTGTCCTGGAAATCTGGATCCAGCTGGCAACCCTAACTGGAAGAGGCAGTGAATTGAAGTGGGGAAGCTGAGCTATCCCTTTGCAGGGAGTGATCACTGCTTGAAAACGCCAGGGCTTGTATTCCCAATTCCCATCATCCAATGTTCAATGCTTACTCCGCATGTTTTCAGGACAGTGAGAGGCGTAACGAGGAGGAGGAAACTTCCGTTGTTCAATGAACAGAGAAAATCAGGGGTGTGCTTGGGCCTGAGTACCTCGGAGAATCAGAGTGGTCTTTTTCTGCTGTTTGTGTCCTTGTGTAGCTGTGGTACGTCCTACGTAGCTTGAAGGAAAAAAAACAAAACAAAAGCGGTAACAACTGCCATAAAGAAACTAAACCAAGGCCAAAATGGCATGAAAAAATGAATTTTAAAAAGTGTATGCTCATTAGTACAGAATATTTCCTTCCTTACACTCTAATATTTTATGTTCACTCTTTATTTCACTCTTATCATTACCCGTCCTTCTCTTTTTTCCTGTTTTCTCCTTTTTTATTCTCTGTCTATGCAGTATGCTTGCCTAAACATTCATTTCTCTTATTAATGGTTCACTGAATTTTTCCCCTTGAGAAAGGCATTCCTTATGCCGAAAATATGGCCACGATGGGGTCATTTTTAAAGGGTTTTTTTTGCCATTTCTCACCCTCTCTCCTTTCTCTCTTGCTTCCCTTCCTCTCCGCCCCCGTTTTTCTCCTTTCTGCCCTTTATCGTGTCTCGTTTTAATTTGTACATTTTTGTTTGGCTCACAGTGTTAGGTGGAGCCCAGTGCTTGGAGCAGCAAACTGCGACCCAACGAAGCCAAAGCTCAAATCCAGGTGGATGCTCCTTGTGATCTCCAGCAAGTGGCTTCTCCCTCCATTGCCTCAAGTACAAACTTGAAATCATAAATTCTCTGGGGATAGGGAAATGCCTGCGGTACCTGAATGTAATCTACTATGAAGTGTCACAAAAGGAGAACTAAAAAAGTATTATTTTTTATTAGGCTCACTATTTAATACTGGTTATATAACTTAAACGGGCCAGTCTCTCCTCCTCCCCCACCACCATATACACTTTCAGGCCGATTAATAGGGATGTGCTAAAAATGTGCATCTGTTTTGGGCGCCCACTGTTTCAACGCTCCCATAGCCCCCTCTCCTGGGCGCGCGACAGGATATTTAAATGAGGCGTAGCGCTAAAAAGGAGGCGCTAGGGACAAATGTGCGCCCCTAGCGCCTCCTTGGCAGCGAGCGCCCAGGAGAGGTGGCTGTCAAAGCTTAGGAAAATGAACGCGCAATTTTACCAGCGTCCCTTTTCCTAACCTGTGCACAGCCACGAGTTAGGGAAATTGACGTTCATTAATTGAGCATCCCTTTTCCTAAGCTGGCTGCTGGCACACTTTTTTTAAATTTATTTTTATTTTTTTTTAAACCTTTTGTTTCCTCCGACTTAATATCGCCACGATATTAAGTCGGAGGATGTACAGAAAAGCAGTATATTCTGTACACTTTTTTGGGCCGCTCAGAAATTAATCTCTGCTCTATTAGTTTCGCAGGGGGGGGGGGGGGGGGGGGGTGTTGGACGCGCATTTTGGATGCGCTAATTCCCTTATGGTGTAAGGGGTTGTGGATATGCGACCAAAACGTGCGTCCAACTGCGGGTTAAACAGTGCGCACAGCTGAGTGCGCTGTATTCTGTCGGCGTATTTGGATGTCCCTTTTTTTTTATCTTGTGGACATGTCCTATGTTTTGCCAATCAAGCTTAGTTCTGGGCAAATCGGGAACTGCCACGCCTCACATGCCTGCTAGGGGGCACCCTAACCCCTACCAAAATCACACTCTCTTAACTCTGCCAGAATGGGTAAATCAGAAACAAGGAAAAATAGTGGATGGAAGGAAATGGGATTTTTAATCTTTCTTTTCCCATATAGATTTGTGCACTGTGATACAGCTGGGCAATTTTCCCCTACAGAATCAATTCACATTATCACAATGTTTTTAATCATACTGTATTTCTTGTTATTTAAAATGCAACTTCTGGAAAGTATATCTTCTTAGTCAATACAGCAGTAAAATAGAAATCAGAACACATTCAAAGTACTTAATAGTATTTTATGTGTTCTTTTAAAAGCATGTATCAGATTAAGCATAATAACATAGTAGATGATGGCAGACAAGGATCAATTGGTCCATCCTCTCTGCAGTAGCCAATTCAGAACAGTTACCTACAGCACCTTACCATAAAAAATGTAATGCTAATATACATGATGGGCTTTTTTTTTTTCTGGAAAGCTTCCTCACACAACCTTTTCATTTTACAGATCAAGCAAACAAATGCTAACATATTTCATTTTCTGGTATTAACAGCAGAAAAATAAAAAGCTTAAAAAGAAACATGCATCTCAAAAGTTTGACTAATTTAAGACTAATTAGAGAAAGTTCTTTTTCACTCAACGCACAATAAAGCTCTGGAATTTGTTGCCAGAGGATGTGGTTAGTGCAGTTAGTTAATATTTAGACAAGCTGGGTTCAAAAAAGGTTTGGATAAGTTCTTGGAGGAGAAGTCCATTAACGGCTATTAATCAAGTTTACTTAGGGAATAGCCACTGCTATTAATTGCATCAGTAGCATGGGATCTTCTTAGTGTTTGGGTAATTGCCAGGTTCTTGTGGCCTGGATTGGTCTCTGTTGGAAACAGGATGCTGGGCTTGATGGACCCTTGGTTTGACCCAGCATGGCAATTTCTTATGTTCTTATGTTGTCTTTGCTAGAGTACTGAACGTTTTGGCAGGATACGGAAGGATAAAAGAGGTTGACGTTTCCTTTGGATTTCTATGGGAGGTAAAACTCCTGCGTACCAGAAAATACACGGATGTAAAATTGCACTTTCATTCTAACGCCTGTGAAACACAGTAACTAAAAGAGTCCATAAATGTGCACAAAAACTGTGAATCAGAGCAAAGGAGCGCACAAGTCAAAAATTACCAAGAACTATGTAGCTGGTGTGCAGCAATTCAATATGTTAATGCATATACAACATGCAAGACACAGCTGATAGGGTGACAAGGACCGACCTAACACCCACGCACGCTCACAAAGCAGCGTTGTCACCGGGTCGGGTATAATCATTGGTCTGAGCCATAAGGTTCACGTTTTACATTTTTAAGTTTTTTTACTTTGCAAATAAAAATGGGAAAGCTACTCTCCTTTAATCTTGAACGGCAGAAAGGCGCTGCCGGGCTGAAGGACACCAATTTGAAAGACACCCTGGAAACCCCCAATACAACGTCGTGTTTTGAGTCCGGCTTCAGGGGTGAGAATTTGCAGCAGGCACTGCCTTCATTCGTTCAAAAATTAAAGATGACACCGCTGCTTTGTGAGCGTGCTTGGCTGTTATGTCGGTCCCTTGTCACCCTATCAGCTGCGTCTTGCATATTATATATGCATTAACATATTGAATTACTGCACACCAGATACATAGTTATTGGTCATTTTTGACTTGTGCGCTCCTTTGTTCTGAAACATGGTAACTAGACAGAGAAACGCAAGAAACACAAGCTTAATGCATACAAATGGCTGGAATGAATGTGTGGGGCGATTTGCGCAGTGTCTTTGGCTTGGACAAAATAAAAAGACACTGCGAAACTCCAATGCCACCCTTGAACGGCAATGTCCTCATCAAAAGATGTAAGTGAATGTGTTACTCATAATTATGTATTTCCAGTGTGTCTCAATTATGCTTATGAACAAACTGGGCTTACAGATTAATCTTTTTATGTATTTATTTATAGACATTTTAATATAAGTCTCAAGCTAGACTACAATCAATCTTATAATTAATAATTACAAGTACAGTTCCAGTGCAATTAACAATCAACACAGGAATCAACAGGAGGCTCCACTCACCCCCGACGCTCAGGTCCCCGACCTGGCCCTTCCTCCTTGGCAGCGGTGGGCAGTCGCCTACGCACTCGCGCTCCTGCCATGCTCCCAGGCTCCTCCGGCAGCTCCACGGCCTCCTCTGGCCCCGGTCGGGTACTCCCCACGTACGTCGAGGGGAGAAGCCGCCATCTTTTAGTTCCGGCTTGCCCGCCTCACTTTAAAGGGGCCGCGGCAGGAAACCTTCCCGCGGTCCCGGATGATGACCCTTGCTTGTACCTGACTACTCTCTGGTCAGATTCCTTAGCTTTGACCCTCGCTTGTACCGGACTACTCTCTGGTTGGATTCTTTAGCTTTGACCCTCGCTCCAGACTACTCTCTGGACGGATTCATTGGCTTGACCCTCGCTCGATCCTGACCTTGTCTTCAGCCGCCTGCCCTGACTCCAGCTTGAACCTAATCTCGTCTCCAGCTGACTGTCTTGGCCTCCTTTTAGGCACCTGCCTACTCACAAGCCCGGACTTAACTTGTTCCTAATCGCTTGCCTGCCTCTGTCTGTCCGGGCTTCTCGAACCTGACCTTGTCTTTGGCTTTGCTCCTTCGGACCCTGCGTCTCCGCTGCTTCCTGGCACCCTGCCTTGGACACTCTCTCCGAGGTCAACCACGTGGAGGATCGCCTAAGACCAGCCAGCCCCGGTACCCAAGGGCTCAACCTGCGGGGAACGAGGGCTGGTATTGGCGAAGCTGCAGTCGGCCTCTGCTTCCCGCCTGGCCTCACCTCCCGACGGTGGGGACCCGTGGGGGTTTCCTCACGGGTAGCACCAACAGCACCTCGGGCCATGTGTCCACCTCCGCAACAGCCTGCACATGCGCACGTGGATCATAAAATCCGCACGTCCATGTGTGCGCCAGGAGCCTGCGAGCACCTTTTAAAATCTACCCCTTTACTGGCAATAGCCCCAGAGGAACAGTGAAGTTTATAGAAAGCATCAAAACAATTATACGTTTTGAATTTGCAGCCTTATGGGAGATACATTTTGGCAACCACTTACTGTGCTAATACACTGCATAAAATCTAAAAATTGTGCCAAAAAGGTTTTTGAGGACAGCAGAAAAGAATTCAGAACCTCTTTTTTAAGAGAAAGTATATTTAGGGAAGCACAAAAGGGCAACGTGCTCATCTCCTTTGTCCTGCCATTAGCCAGACTGCTCAAAATATCAAGTTTCTCCTTTGGTAGTTCAGTGTCTTCCTTATAGGCTCTTATTCCAAGGTCTCCTTTTTTTCCTGTCCGAATATATTTTATTTGATACTTTATATACTTTTGAAATTGATGTGCACCTTTTGGTAAGGCCACATTCACTTTTAAAAGAAAAGCTTGAACAGAACAGCTATTTTGATGTTTTTTTTTGTGTCAGTGGAAAGTCACTATGGGATTTTTTTGTAAAAGTCAACAGGACCCTAATTTGCTTATATATATCTTCATGGTGGGAGTGACTAAGGAATAGGACATTTTAAATACACAATCTCTCCTCAGAAAGTGAGTGAAATAGCAGCACATTTATGATTTCACTTTACATGCTGAATTGTTTTGAGATATGCTTGCTGATGCCGCTATTAAGTAGGATTGCCCCTGGGCTCTGGCATTCGGGAGAGGTTTGCAGGAGGGCAGGGAAAGCATTTGTTTAGGACCCACTACGGGAGTAAATACAGCAAAACCAGCCGCAAGTCTGCACCCGCCGGCCCCAGCCTGCAAGGTCAAATTAATTTCCAAAGTTTTACTGTGAGAAAGGGAGAAAAAGTCCTTTGGTTTGAAGGATGTTAATTTAACGAGCAAAGACCTTTTCAAGTGAGGCATATGATACTTCTGAACTTGTGCAGGTCCCTTCTACCCGCTTCCGGTGGTCTTATCAGTGGGATCTACAAAGGTGCAAGCATGGCGCAATATTAATGGAGAAATATTTTCAGTAGTCAGAAGGCTGTTCACCGGGCAGAAATGGGATTTTGATGGTTGTATCAGCTTGGTATAAACTGCCTTGCAATGAACTTGTTTCAAGGGAGGCAGTATTAAAGAACAATAGGGCATGAGTGGAGAATATGATCTGTTTCCAAGAACTCCCCCATTTCTTAGCAAACACGTGTGGAAGAAAGGAAATTGATCTCAAGTTCTTTTTTAATTGCAGCCTTTCTTTCTCGGGAGCCGTTGCAATATTTGTGCGCAGAAAACGGGTGCTCAGTGTTGAGGTGCCCGTTTTTCTAAACGTGCGCCCAGCCACCTCTCCTGGGCGTGCGATCCAGTATTTAAGTTAGGGGTCACGCAAAAAAGGAGGCGCTAGGGAAAACTTGTGCATCCCTAGTGCCTCCTCGGCATCAGGCACACAGGAGAGGTGGCTGTCAAGTGGGTTGGGAAAATGGACGCTCAATCTACGAGCATCTGTTTTCTCCCGCTATCGACATAGATACGCATAAGATACATGGCCCAGACTGTGTATCTTGTGTGTGTCTATTGGGCTTCCAGAATTTTTTTTTCAAAAACTTTTTTTTTTTTAACTAAATCTGCTTTGATTCCTCCTACTTAGTATCACTATGATACTATTAGGAGGAATCACAAAAAGCAGGATTTTTCTTTTTTTACAAAGTGCCCTTGAGTGTGGCATACCTTTATGCCAGCCCAATTGCAATAGGCGCATTTGGCCATGCGGGAATTTTTTTTGCATCGCGGGGATTAGCTAATAGCCTCATCTACATGGAATTTACATGTGATGAACGCAATTAGCTATGCAGTGATCCGGATGCTTGTTTTGGACATGCTAATCCCCATATTGCATCGGGGTATAGGGATGCGTGTCCAACACTCACATCCTGTTAAACCATGCGCTAGCCACTGCACACGGTACTGCATCGGCCCCTCAGCTATTTCATAACACATGTAGAGACTGGACCCTCTTCTGCCCAGCATATCACTCAAAGGGCAGTAAAGAATAAGATAAGATCTGATTCTACTCTCTGTTCTCACTTCTGGTTGCTGGTGTGACAAATTTTAGCCTGGGGGAGTCAAGCCCTTTCCACTGCTCATTAAACATTAAGGATAAGAGCACATGCACAGCAAAACAAACAGAAAATGCATTTTTTTAAACGCTGCTGAACTCCAGGCACCAAACACGTTCATTTAAGCTCCCAAACCTACACAGAATTCATGATACAAATACTTGCACAATCATTCATCATGACCATAATTCTGTAACTGCTTTCTCCCAGCTCAGGACTGTCTTGGAGCAGAGCGCAGTTCATTCTCGCGTCCCCTGGAATCTGAATGTCCTGAAGCGGGAGCGTCTGTCTCCCGGGTCCTGCCTACCCTGCCATCACATAAATCCTGAGTCTCCCGGCCATTACGCACACACATTACATGCGTACACATTTATTCCACCCACACCTTTCCAAATAAAATAATCTCCCGATGATGCTGATTCCGAGGATAAAGCAGAAACTCCCTACATTCAGATGCTCTTAACAGCTGCTGAATTTCTACCCTTCAGTGGAGATTTACGTTTGGCCAGGGGGCTCTGAGAGCGTTACACACAGCGCATTGGATGGGGGGGTCATCAACTAAAACAAAACTTGGAGATAGACAAACTGGCACATGATACTCAATAAAGGAAATCCTAAATAACTGCAAGAAAGGGGGAAAGCAATGTTGAGAGTTGAGCGGAGTAATGCTGGGATTAAATCTCTCCGTGCCGAGACATAGGAACGGGGCTGCACAGCTGCAGACTCCGGGAGGAAATCCCTGGGGGGGGTCTCATCTCCCTCAATAGGCGGGGCCTGATGCTGGCTCCTCCCCGCGAGATTACTACCTGTGGCCAGCCGACAGCCCACCAACTCATTGCCCGCGGCCCCCTGCGTTCGTGCTGTATGTACCGTGCTCCTGGCTAGAAGCGCACGCACCGTCCACCTCTCGGCGGATTACAAGCAGCCAGAGAATGACCAGAGGGACCATAAGCGCAGCTCTGGGCTACGGGCTCCCAGCACTCTTCGCCCTCCTCGCCAGCAGCCTGGGACCTGGAGACGCACAGCCCGACCCACCGGACTCGGCTCTCCTCTTCAGCCCCAACCGAGAGAGCATCGTGGCGGCCAACCGCGGGATCCGGGTGCCCATCGGCAGATCCGTCTTCGTGGACCCCACGCAGGACCTGGTGTTGCTCGTGCAGCCGGGTGACCGCTGCTGGGTGACGGTGCTGGAGGCGGAGCCGCTCTGGCAGCGACCCGGCTCGCTGGCCCCCAAGCGCTTCCCCTGCGGCTTCGGGCCGGGGGAGGTGCGCTACACGCACCTGGGCGCGCGGAGCCCCGGCCGGCACCGCGTGCGGCTGCAGCTGCGCTACGACGCGGCGCGCGACACCTTGCTGCTGCCCCTCGTGCTGGAGGCGCAGGTGCTCTTCCAGCAGCCCGAGCTGGTCGCGCGCCACCTGCCGCTCGTCGTAGAGCGCCTGCGCGGGCTCAGCCAGCCGCTGGACGAGAAGGTGCTGGGCTTCGCCTACGACCGGGCCGCCGAGGCCTGCCGGCTGACGCCGCTACCCGGCACGGGGGGCCTGCCCCGCTACGGCCGGCTGCACAACTGGACGGGGGCGGGTACGGACTGCGAGAGCTTTCTGCGGGCGGGCGTCCGTTACCAGCACGCGGCGGCCGGCGGTTCGCCCAACCGCGACTACCTCCCCATGCTGGTGGAGGTGACGGACGGGCAGCAAAGGCGACGGCAGGAGCACTTCCAGTTGCCGGTGCGCATTCAGGAGGGTGCGGAGAACAGCCCGCCGCGGCCCAGCTTCCTGGCCACCTTGATGATGGAGGTGGACCAGTTCGTGCTCACCGCCCTGACGCCTGACATGCTAGCGGCCGAAGATGCCGAGTCGCCGGCCGGCGAGCTGCTCTTCCGCCTACGTTCACCGCTGGAGTCTGAGACACAGGGCTACCTGCTGAGCACTGATGACCCCAGCCTGCCGCTGGCCTCCTTCAGCCAGGGCGACTTGGCCGAGCTGCGCATTGCCTATCAGCCGCCTGGTGGTGACTCTGAGCATGAGCGCCTAGTCCAGCTGGAACTGGAGGTGTTGGACCTGGAGGGTGCCGTCTCAGAGCCTTTCGCCTTCGTGGTGGTGGTGAAGCCCATGAATACACTAGCACCAGTGGCCACCCGCAACATCGGGCTGCGGCTCTTTGAGGGTCAGTCGCGGCCCCTCTTGGCAACCCGCCACCTGCACCTCAGTGATGAGGACAACTTGGAGGAAGTGCGGCTGAGTGTGGTAGCAGGGTTACGGCATGGCCACCTGTTGCTGCCCACTGGCCAGGTGGGTTATTTTACACCTGCCGACCTGGAGGCTGGAGCTGTGGTTTATGAGCATGATGGAAGCGACACGTCCAGTGATAACATCATCTTCCGTGCTGATGATGGACGCTATGAAATACGCTTTCTCTTTCCTGTCACTATAGCTCCCACAGATGATGAGTCACCAGTCCTCAATGCTAACACAGGCCTGGCATTGCCCAAGCATGGCCTACAGCAGCTCTCGCCCTTTGTACTCAGTGCCACTGATGTGGATTCAGAGGACTCAGCCATCCGTTTTATCCTGGAGCAACCCTACTCTTCCTTGGGCGAGTTGCTGCTGCGCCAGGCCGAGGAACCACCCATGCCCAAACTCTGGCGCCACCTGCCAGCCCAGGATATCTATGAACAGGTAGTGACCGAGTGGACACAACAGGACATCTTGGATGGGAAGCTGTTCTACCGGCATGTGGGGCCCCACAGCACTGAGCCTGTTCTGGACCAGGTGCTCTTCCACGTGCAAGATGACAATGACCCTCCTAACCAGTCTGGTCAGCAGACCCTAGTGGTGCGTGTACTGCCCGTGGATGATCTACCACCTGAGCTGTTCCCGGGTACTGGCCTGCAGATGACAGTGCGGGAATATGAGCTCACCCCGCTGAGGAAGAAGTTCTTGCGCTACACTGACCTGGACTCTGATGACCGTGACCTCCGATACACATTGCTGGCACCCCCTACCGATACAGATGAGAATCGCCCACTGCCCACTGGTGGCCTTGTGCTGAGTGACCGCCCACAAGTGCCTGTTAATCAGTTTACTCAGGCCCAGGTAAACCACCACAAGGTTGCATACAAGCCCCCCGAGCAGGAGCTAGGCATTGCCCTCCGGGTGCTGCAGTTTCCCTTCATTGTAGAGGATGCAGTGGGCAATGCAGTGCAAGGCACCTTCACCATCTTCCTGCAGCCAGTGGACAACCAACCACCTCGGGTCACCAACACAGGCTTCACCGTGTCTGAGAAAAACATCTTCACTTTAGCAGGGGCTGAGCTGGATGCAGAAGATGTAGACACAGAAAGCGATCTCATCACCTTCACGCTGTCCCAGGGCCCTCAGCATGGGCAGTTGCAGTATACTGGGGTGGCCCTGGCTGCTGGTGAATCCTTCCTCCTGGATGATCTAGAGAATGGGCGTGTGTCTTATTTGCACAATGGTGATGAACTGCCTAGTGACTCATGTCAGCTGGTGGTCAGTGATGGGGTGCATGAGGTGCCCATCATCCTCAAGATCACAGTGCATCCTATTGATGATGAGACCCCAACACTATTGCTGCCTGGTGGCCTGCTGGGCTCTGCTATTGATGTGCTGGAGCACAGGGACACTGAGATCACCCCTAGCCTCATCCAGGGCACTGACCCAGACACAGATGACTTGCGACTCACCTTCATGGTGGAGAAGCCCCCGAGTTTGGGGGAGATCTTGGTGCATGGGAAACCTAATGAAAGATTCACCCAGCAGGACATCATCAGTGGGGCAGTGACTTATTCACACACTGGTGGAGAGATTGGATTATACAAGAACCATGATTATTTCAACTTGACCATCTCTGATCTATCTGATGAATGGAAAGTTGGTGGCAAGAAAGTACAAGGTGTGCAGGTGCGGGTCACCATTCTGCCTGTGGACAATGTGGCACCAGAAGTGATGGTGGGGGAACACTTCACAGTCCTGGAGGGAGGCAAGAACACCATCAGTTTGCAGAACCTAGATGCCCAGGACTTGGATACTTCCAAAGATGACATCCTGTGCACCATCACTGTGCAACCCACCTCAGGCTACTTAGAAAACATTTCCCCTGCACCAGGTTCAGAGAAGTCTCGAATTGGCAGTGCAATCAGTGCCTTTGCCCTGAAGGATCTACGTCTTTGGCATATCAACTATGTACAGAGCATCCACCAAGGAGTCGAGCCAAGGGAGGACAGATTCGCCTTCCACTGCTCGGATGGCATCAGCTTTTCCCAGCCTCATTTCTTCCCTATCAACATTGTCCCCACCAATGATGAGAAGCCAGATGTCTTTGTGCGTGAGTTCCTGGTGATGGAAGGCATGGGTCTGGTGATTGATACACCCATCCTCAATGCAGCTGATGCGGATCAGCCCCCGGATGAACTTTGGTTTCTTATAACCAAACTCCCCCAGCATGGCAAGATTGTGCAGCAGCTAAGCACAGGCACCACAGCTGTCACTAACTTCACCTTGGAGGAGATCAGGGAGGGCTCCAACATAGTCTATGAACATCTGGACTCAGAAACCAAGGAGGACAGCTTTGAAATTCGCCTAACTGATGGCAAACACACAGTAGAGAAAAAAGTCCTCATCATGGTCATCCCTGTGGATGATGAAACCCCAAGGATGACTATCAATAATGGACTTGAAATTGAGATTGGAGAGTCCAAGGTCATTACCAACAAAGTGCTTAAAGCAACAGATTTGGATTCAGATGATAAGGCCCTAAGGTATATCATTCGCTTGGCCCCAGCCCAAGGTCTCCTGCAGCATCTGAGCACAGAGGGAGAGCTGTTGGGCAATATCACATTGGGCATGAATTTTACCCAAGATGACATTGATAATGGTCTGATCCAGTATACTCATATGGGCCAAGAAGGTATCCGGGACCTAGTTAAGTTTGATGTCACTGATGGAATTAACCCTTTAATAGACAGATACTTCTACATCAGCATTGGCAGCATTGACATGGTTTTCCCAGATGTCATCAATAAAGGGGTGACATTGAAAGAAGGAGGGAAGGTGACTCTGACAACTGATTTGCTCAGTACTAGTGACATTAACAGCCCTGATGAGAAACTGATGTTTAGTATCACCAGGGCCCCAATCCGGGGTCATTTAGAAAGCACAGATCAACCTGGAGTACCCATCACCTCCTTCTCTCAGCTACAACTGGCTGGGAATAAGATTTACTATATTCACACATCAGAAGATGAAATGAAAATGGACAGTTTTGAGTTTGAAGTGACAGATGGCTATAACCCAGTATTCCGTACTTTCAGAGTCTCCATAACTGATGTAGACAATAAGAAACCAGTCCTGACCATTCATGATTTGGTAGTCAATGAAGGAGAGACCAAACTCATCACTCCCTTTGAGCTCACAGTTGAAGATCGTGATACCCCTGACAGATTACTCCATTTCACAGTCACCCAGGTGCCTGTCCATGGTGAGCTTGTATATAACAGCAGCCGAACTGTGACTAGCTTCACTAAGCAAGATCTCAATGAGAACCTGATAAGCTATAGGCACGATGGTACAGAATCAGTGGAGGACAGCTTTTCGTTCACTGTGACTGATGGGACCCATACTGATTTCTTCATCTTCCCTAATACCATCTTTGAGACCCGCAAACCCCAGATGATGAAGATCCACATCAACTCACTTGACAATGGTGTCCCCCAAATAGTTGTCAACAAAGGTGCCCCCAGTCTGAAAAGCCTGCCTATTGGCCATCTGGGCTTCATGATCACCAGCAAGTCCCTGAAGGCAGAAGACAGAGACAGTCCCCACAAACTGCTGAAATACAAGATCACCGAGGGGCCAAAGCATGGAATCATCATCAACACAGGACTCGGCAATGACAGTGTGAAAAGCTTCACGCAAGGTTAGTATTCATCTTCTACATTATACTTTTCTAATGGCAACTAGCATGGACTCCTGTTCACTAAGGGGTTGTGTTAGTGAGGAAAATCCTTATTAACTCAAATCTCAGTGGTGTGTCACTTCCTCTTTCATCGATTGTAATACATTGCTCTCTGCAGATTGTACTCCATGCTAGGAACAGTGTATTATACTGATTATGAAAAGCATGTGTACCAAATCATAAATTTACTGGTAATCCCTTTGTATTCTAGAGGGTGTTAAAGTTTGCAGTAATTTTACAGTTTCTTTCTTTCTGATTGAGGTCCCATATATTTAAAATCTTGTAATTTCTGTGCACTGATCCATTTGTATTGCCTCGGGACTTCTTAGTTACTCAGGAAAACTGTGATAGTGCAGAATCCTCTGCAGAGAGAGGGGAACAACCTTGGAAGAGGTTTGAGCACCACAGTGCATAGTTTTTTGTAGATATGAGAGTACCGCACAAATCTGTGAAATTGAAAGTCGCCCTTTCCACTTGTTCCCTCTGTTTTCTGGTTAAAGCTTATGGGGTCCTATATACTGAGAGTGTTCTAAAAGTTGTGCATTAAAAAATAGTTTCCTAGTGATATGCATAGTGCATGAGTACTATGAAAAATGCATTAATAGCATTTGTGCACTATACATAGCACAACTATTAGTGCATGAGCCCTGATCTCAGACTAACAAAAAGTAAATCCCGCACTCCCCCATCCCTTTTGATCTTCTCTCACACATAGCTCCCCCACCCCCTGACCCACTCTCCAAACCCTTCAAAAATAGTCACCCCTTGGAGCTCCTCAAATATAAATCCATCCCACTCTTGCTTTCAAGTTTACATGCTTGTGCGAGCTAAACAGCACACGTCCTGCTTTTCTATTTGCCTCTTCTTCTGGAATCTGGGCAAACAGCCTCCTTGCGGCACCAACTCCCATGCTACTTTTTGTTGCTACACCTCCTCTTGCTGCTATCACTTTCTCTCCTTACCCCCCTGCTGTTGCTACTCTCCCTTCCCCTCCCTTGCTGTCACCACCACTACTCTCTTCTCACCTTCCCTTGCAGCTGTTTCTACTCTCGGTGTGATGCCCCACTCCCCTAGCCCTCACTGCTTTCTCCTTATCTTCTGTAGCTGCTGCTGCCAAATTCTCCCTGGCATCCTCACAGCCAGCCTCTTGGCTCTGACTTCCTAAACAGAGTGGCAGGGGCTGCGGTAGCACTGATAGGGAGAATCAACAGTTGTGGTTGCAGGTGGAGGG
The DNA here is from genome assembly GCF_901001135.1 of Rhinatrema bivittatum. Taxonomy (NCBI): domain Eukaryota; kingdom Metazoa; phylum Chordata; class Amphibia; order Gymnophiona; family Rhinatrematidae; genus Rhinatrema; species Rhinatrema bivittatum. Next base: position 43,907,942 of record NC_042615.1, on the reverse strand, counting down.
TGGAGGGTAAGAGCAGACAGTGGGAGAGAGGGGGAGGAGAAGAGACTCATTGAAGAGCAGGCACATGATGGAGGAGAGGAAACATGATGGGATGAGAAGTAAGTACTAACTTGATGAGAGAGATCGGGGAGGAGACACTGGGTGATAGAGTAGGAGAAATTACAGGGGAGGAAGAGGGAAACAGAGGTTCAAAGGAAACAGAGGTTGGAGGAAAGGGAAGAAATGAACAAAAGAAGCAATGGAAAAAAGAAGTCCCCCTGGGATGGGTGTGAGACCATAGGGTAACAGGAGAGATAAAAGAACAAAATGAAAAGTAAAAGAAAACAGAAAAAGTGAAAAGATAATGGAAAAAGGAATTTAAACAACCCCCCCCCCAAAAAAAAACAAAACTATCTAGGCACACACAGAATAAGTTTTGAGAACTTTTAATTTTACATGAAACTTTAAAAATGGAAAGATTTTTTTTATACTACTAATAAAAAAAAATTGTGTTGCAGAATTTCTTAACTCTTGATGCAGGATCCAACTGAGAGATGTCATAGGACATGGGGCTTTGATTGTCCTGTATAGGGCTTCTAATTTTATATTTGAACTGATAAACACAGATAAAACTCCCCCAATGAAAAATAAAATAAAATAGGTTTTTACTGGATAAATCCCAGAAAAACACCACATTCCCCTAGTTTTCTCTCGCTTCTCTGCCTTGGATCCTCTATTCTGTTTTTGTGCTGAGGACTTGTCAGCTATACAAATATATTTATTTAATATAGGCAGAAAAGGTATCCAGCAATAGTACCTGTGTCACGAAAATACCTATAAATGGTGATCTTTTTGTACTCTTAAAGAATCCCTAATTAGTTGGAAAAAAACCCACAACAATTTGCAATTTATAAGCATGTAAGAATAGAAGCCCTAATTATGTACTATGTTCTCTGTGTGTGATAGCTACATAGTTTTCTTGTAAGGATTTGTGCAGCTGTTTCACTGTACTTACAGTAGATCTCTTTTGGCACCTGTGAAGGAGGAACTTACAAATATGAAACCCTGTTTTATGCACATCAGTAACATTTCTGAAATCAATTGGGGGTCAGGTGTGTAAAAGTATTCATGAAATACCATTTCTCACGTATTCTCACCCGTATAGCGAGAGATGGTCTGGGGCAGAGAATGCACGTAACACGCATACCAACGTATGTGCGTAACTGTGCACACTGAAAGTCACACTTGCCTGAAAGCAGTTCTAACTTCCTGCATGATGTCACCCTGTGTTTACCAGGACAGCCCGCATATTTTCAAAGTGTGTGCGCATAAGTCTGCTTTAAAAATCTGGGATAAAGTCTCTGTATAGAAAGTACCCCCAGACGTTAGCCCTCTGCAGGTTGTTATAAAATTGCCCTCTTAAAATTTGGTTAGTAGGAAAGTACAAAATCACTTTCGAAGCCCGGTGAGCGTAAAGTCCGGGAGATACGTGTGTGGCTAGGCTGTGCGCACGCCGAGTGCATTTTAGAAATGGCCCGGCCACACATGTATCTCCCGGTACGAGCAGAAGTGCCGGGCCATCGAAAAGGGGCGGGTAGAGAGAAGACGGGAAGATGGCTAAAAGCATTCTTCTCCTGAGGCTTAAAAACTGGGCAAATTATTTAAAAATCTGGCTAGCAGAAAAAGCCCCACTGTTTGCAGATTCTGCTAAGATAAAGAGCACACAGTATGTTAAATGTGTACAGATGGTACTTCCCCTTTAAAATTAACAATTTAAACTAGTGACATGTTGAAATGCATTCAGCTCTAAATGAAAGTATCACAGGTCCAATTAATCATAGGTTTCTCCAACTCTATTTCTGTGGGGGAAACCCATGCAGATTTGGACCCTGGATGAACTCGCAGGCTCTGCCATTGTAACTTATAGCGAACTGCTTTTTTCTCAGCGGATATTGATGAAATGAAGATCTGCTATGTCTTGAAAGAGGGTGAGAATGCAACGAGCGATACCTTCCACTTCTCAGTTGAAGACAATGGTAAGGAGTTTATTATGTGGGTTGAGAATAGTCTGTCGGTGCCCATTTATGAGATGCATAATTGTGCATGAAAGGAGGACTCCAACGTAGCCAGCATGCAGGATGGCTTAGAATGAACAGACTCTGGTGTAAAATGCTGTTTCTACATGATATTTGTCCATGATACTGGGGCCTTTTCCAGCTCCTTGACAAGCTCCCCCAGGTGCCATTGTGGAGCTAAGGCAGGTGTCTTGGTATGTGTAACCTCCATGATTATGGAGGATAATTAAGAGCATCCATTCTTCCTCTTGAGCGAGGCTAAAATAGGTCTGTACACCTTCAGGTAATCACTGTAGCACAGCTAACTTTGTATTCCACTTTTGAACTGCTTAAAAACTCATGTGAAACCTGACTGAATGTAAATGTGGGTGCTCTGCTGGCCAAAATTTGCATTTATAGAACCAAGTGGCTAATTTGGCTTTACAAGCACATAGTGGATCTTTCAATAGCCTAATGCCCATATCTTAATTGGGCTTCAGATTTCTTCCCTTCTTTGACTGTGACAAAACGCATGTTAATGGTATGGCCTTGCAAATCAACAAAGTGCTTTGCAGCTTTGTTTAAGAATCTGCTTTGATTACACTTCCAGTTTCAACCAAGTACATACGCCCAGAATAATAACTTTTTCATTAATAAACATCCTAGTCTACTGTACATGGAAACTATTCATTTCTTGCATCTCAGCAGCTGCTGTCACTGTCATTTGAAAGCACTCCAGAAAGCTAGCTGAGGGAGATATCCCTGTTACTGAACAGAGCAAGGGCTATAAAGTTTCAGTGGGGCAGTGTGAATCCTGCAGGGATTATGCAAGAAGTGATTAATCCCTACAGGACTAACGACAAGCATTAGTTACATATTAGAAGCAGACGTGCTATTGGTATCTGCCCTTACCATTAGCCATAGATTGATACAACAAATGTTTATAATAATGAGATTGGGGCCTGATTCACTAAGCTGCTTCCCCATTGATCCAGAATGAGTGAATCAGGTCCGTGGAATGGATGTCAGCATGAATGGTTATATGGTGGGAGATGTCTTAGATATTGCTGAGTATCAAGAATTAGAGACAGTCAGACAGTCAAGTTTTGTCAGTAAATTTTGCTGTTTTGTTTCTTGGGTATGTGTTTAAAATGTTTGACTGTTTTATGTTACTGTTTGTTATTTATGCTTTTTATTGTAATTCGTCTAGCACATTTTTGTTATAGGTCAAAAAATAAACACTTTAATAAATAAATAATAAAATAAATAATAGGAATACCTCTGATCTCAGTTTGCTTATCTGCTGGCAGTACAGTGGTTTCTGAAATGCCATTATGGAAAAATACATTTCATAATGTAAACAAGTGATACTGGTTAAGTGCTTGCCCACATGGCCTTGTTGTTAAATGATAGGTGAATATGTGCAAACTTTTCAGAGCTCTGGGGAGCTTCAGCTGCTGATTTGAGTTTAGTGCAGTGATTAGAGGGCAGACTTTGGGCATCATTACTTTTTGTGCTTTATCACCGCTATCCTTGATAGCTGAGTTTTCCTGTGCCCACAATCCATCTCTGATGGAGTGGTCAGATGTGGTTAATGAGATGCCTAAACTAAACTCACACACTCTAATTTAGAGTGAGGTCCCATGTTTAGCAGTGCATGGAGGGGGTAAGTTATGTAGGTAAAGTTGTCTGGATGATTTTATGCATATATTCCACAGAATGCAGCCGGTTATGTGTTTGACTGAATATGTGGATAAAGTCCTTGTTATCTGGATAATTTTAGGTCTGCTCTCTGGCACAGTCAGACTTATCCTTATAATTTGGCTTGATAATGCTGAATACTAGTAATATCCAGCTAAGTGAAATATCATCCTGCTCCTTTGAGCTTCCAGCTTAGTCAGAACCAGAGCTGGGATCTGGCACCATAGGGCCTTCATTTGTGGCTACCCAGGGATGTTTTCCCATATTTTACATCTCCTCTCAGCTCACTTAGCCCAGTCATCACAGTGACAGGCTTTGTCCGGGGTCCATGCGCTGAGGCTTCTAGAACCCTGTAACCATGGGCTTTAAATCCAGCCGCTAGGTGTTACCATTGCACAATGGCTGGGACTCCCTCCCTCTGGAGCACCCCCAGCCTCGGCTGGCCTAGGATGCAGAAGACCTGACTCAGGAATCAAACCCAGGTCCCTGTCTGTGGCAGTGCACAGCACTAACCCTGAACCACCGGGCTGGCCTCAATAGGATTATTTTATTAGCACTTCCTGTTGGTAATAAAAAAAATAATGGCATCAGTAACACGGAGTCTCTTAAAATAGAGTAGTAGAAATGATTATCGTGGCAATACATTTATTTTGGGAGCAACAGGAGCTCAGTGAGATCACTGACAAAAGAGAAATGGGAAGAGTATGTCTGTAGTGTGCATTTCTAAAGACTGCAAAGAGATATTGATTTCAGTAGCTCTCCTCATCCCTGTATTAGTAGCACCACTGAACTCAGTTGTGTAAGTTAGGATAGCCAGTCTCTCTCTCCTGTCTGAAAAGAGTGTTTATATATAAGAGTATTAAGGTTTTGGAGACCTGTGAATTCATGAGAGAATACAGTGAATTTGTGACCGTGTCCAGTAGTTCACCCTAAAAGAAAGCAGTGTGGAGTTGTAGTAGAGATGCTGGGGGGGGGGATGGATTTGATGGGATTAAAAAAAAAAACAACTTTGCTGCTTCTTCCAAGGGCTTCATTTACCAAACTCTTTTCCCATAGGCACATGATGTGAATCAGAGCCAAAGTTTATTTCAATCATTCATTCATTCATTCGTTTGTTTGTTTGTTTATACAGTCTTATATTCTGCTAACCTCCTATACAAATTAATTAAAGCAGATCACAAGACTTACATTCATAATATTATAATGTCTCTGTATCACTCCATGGTGCGACCTCATCTTGAATACTGTGTGAAGTTCTGGGCACCGCATCACAAAAAGATATAGTGGAATTAGAAAAGGTACAGAGAAGGGCAACCAAAATGATAAAGGGGATGGAACGATTCCCCTATTAAGAAAGGCTAAAGAGGTTAGGGCAGTTCATCTTGCAGAAGAGATGGCTTAGGGGAGATACAATAGAGATCTATAAAATAATGAGTGGATTGGAATGAGTAAACACGAATTGGTTGTTTACACTTTCAGAAGACTAGGGGACATGCAATTAAGTAACTAGGTGATACATTTAAGACAATTAGGAGAAAATACTTTTTAAATCAATGTTTATTTAAATTCTGGAATTTGTTGCCAGAGAATGTGGTAAAAGTTGTAAGTGTAGCTGGGTTTAAAAAAGGTTTGGATAAGTTTCTGGAAGAAAAGTCCATAAACTATTATTAAAGAGGACCTGGGGAAATCCACTGCTTGTCCTTGGGATAAACAGCATGGAATCTATTTACCTTAGGAATCCTGCTAGGTACTTGTGACTTGGATTGGCCTCTGTTGGAAATAGGATGCTAGGCTTGATGGACCTTTGGCTTGACCCAGCATGGCAAAGCTTATGTTCTTATGTGGGGGGGAAGCTAAGTATGGAGGGGAGGCAAACCAAAAAGAGTAGCAGAATCCCTCACTTCAGTCATAGATGCAGAAAATAGACAGACTCTCACCAATACAGACTAAAGTGACCATAAAGTTCAGACAAACTGAACTGGTAACTGCAACAAACCAGACTATGCAGTGCAACAATGGAAAAATAGAAATATCACAATTCCTCATAAGTCATCAAATAAAATTAAGAAATATAAAACATCAATAATAGTAAAAGCATTCTTATAAAAAGAATAAGTATTTCAGAACAACTGATGAACAAAATATCAAAATTTCTCCAAAAAAACAATAAAATATTTCAAAACAGCAGACACATCAAAACACCACACAATAATTAAAACAAATAGGGATAAAAAAATTCTTCTCTCTGTACATAGGAACCTTTGATTTCCAGGTGCCCCTGAGAGTGTTGTGGATTAGTGGGAGAGAGGAGGGATGGCACACAAACGTTTTCCTCTTTCTCATTCACTCTCTTACATTCACTCCCACACACACACACATCTACCCACCCATGTTCTTTCTCTCCCACATATGAATGTATACACCCATCTACTCTCTCCCCCACACACATGCACACCCACTCACTCTCTTACACACACTCATTCGTTCTCACACACATACATTCTCTTTCACACACACACACTTTCACTCACCCACATACCTACTCTCTCACATCCACTCACACCCCCCCACTCACACACACAGAAACACACATGCTCTCATACAACACACTGACTCACACACACACAATCTCTCTCACATACACATCTACCCATTCTCTCTCTCACAAACACACATACTCTCTTTCATACACACCTTCTCTCTCTCACACACACACACTCTTTTTCAGACACACACACCCTCTCTTTTTCTCTCATAACACCCTTTCTCTTTCTCTCTCTCATACACACACACACTCTCACTCACACACATACCTACCCACAATAGCATGGAAGAGCATATGAACCAGTAAGCATGTGTTTTGGTGAAAGCATGATACTGAACAAGAGCGTGAGTGAGCGAGAGTATGACCAAGAGCTTGAGAGAGAGCAAGTGAACCAGTAAGCATGTTTATGCGTGAGAGAGCATGAGTGAGCTAATGAGCACGAGAGAAAAAGAGCAAGCCTGTGAACAAGTGTGTGTGAGAAAATGAGTGAGCCATTAAGCTTATGTGTGAGAGCCTGTTTATGCTGGTGGAGGCGGGGTCCAATAGAGAATGAGTAGGATAATGAGCCTATGTGTGAGAATATAACGGAATTGTGTAAGAATGACTAATTCATGACAATCTCAGGGTGACTGGAATCTAAAGTTCCCAGGTATGGAAAGCAGGGGATTTCTTATCTTTAGTTGTAATTATTGGGTATTTGAAGTGCAGTTCTATTTGCTTATCCCTGGTCTAGAGTGTGTTCTACTTCTTAGTTATTTAGGAAAATTTGAAATTTATTTTGGAGATATCTTGGCTCAATTCTGCTAGGGTCAACTTTTGACATGCTTTTGGGAGCTGTTGACACATGTGCAACAGTGAAAGTGCATGAGGGATTTTGAAATAATACCCCCCGGGCTAATATTTTCCTGCAGTCCGCCACTGCTGTCACACAGACACACACACATTTACCCACATTCTCTCTCTCATACACTCATCAACCCATGTTCTCTCTTACACCCACATACCCATGTACACTCTTTCACACTCATCCATGCACAAACGGACTCACTTTTTCTCTCATGCACACACCCACTCATGCTCTCTCTTGCATGTACACATGCATGCACACACCCATTCATTCTCACTCTCTGCCTCTCACACACACACACACACGCATATGCGCTCTCTCATGAACTTTTGTACACACACTCTCTCACACAAACAAAAACACATCCACCCACAGACAACCAGACCTTGTCTCCTGGCTTGAAGACTGGAGCTTGCGAATAGTGCGCATCGTAGTACTTCTTAGCACGGTCACTCGCTTTGATTAGCATGTCCTTTATCTGAACCCACAGATTATGGATATCATCAGCAGTGGATTGAGCTGCTGGGGACGTCACTGAGAGCTTCAGTGGAAGTGGTGGTGTTGGGGAACATCCAAAAACCACTTCAAAAGGTGACAATCCAGTAGATGTTGCTGGATGAGAGTAGATGGCGAATTCAGCCCATGAAAGCAATTCGGCCCAGTTATAAGGGGTAATGGTCTTTGATTATGATTTCATTTAGACCTCAGTAATCGATACATGGACGTAGGGTACCGTCCTTCTTCCCCACAAAGAAAAAGCCTGCGCCGGCTGGCGACTTTGATGGTCTGATAAAGCCCTTCTGGAAATTTTCTTCAATGTATTCCGACATTGCTTTATTCTCAATGGCTGAGAGAGGGTACACCCGTCTTTTCGGTGACTCAGCATTGGGCTTCAGTCTTATGGCACAGTCATAGGGCCTATGTGGAGTAAGAATATCAGCCGCTTCTTTGGAAAATACATCCCCGAAGGATGCATATTGGGGCAGTAGTCCTGGCATCACTGGAGTCGTAGGCATGCAAATGATAGGTGAGATTTCCTTAAGGCACTTCCCGTGACATTCTGGGTCCCAGCAGGAGAGATCCAAGGATGCCCAGTCAAATTGGGGTTGGTGCACTTGCAACCAGGGTAACCCCAGTACAATAGGGTGCATGGCCCTTTCCAGTACAAAGAAGAATGGTTCCATATGGAGAGCTCCGGTGCGGAGAGTAACTGGTACGGTTTGGCAAGTCACATCGCCCGGTAAGAGCTGTCCATGAATGGAGGATAACAGTAGTGGATCTTTCAACTTGATGAGGGGAATCCTCAAGTATTCCACTAGACGTCTGAGAATGAAGTTGCCTCCTGCCCCTGAATCCACTAGGGTAGGAGTCTGAACCGTGACTGGTCCGTAGGTCAAGGAGACTGGGAGAGAGAGCGGAGGAGAGGGTGTAGTGAGGCCTAAGAACAGTCCTCCTGCAGGACCTAGGCCCGTCCGTTTTCCGGACGAATGGAGCATGTAGAGACATCATGGCTGGGCTGACCACAGTACATGCAAAGGCCACGCCTCTTCCGAAGTCTTCTCTCTTTGGAAGTCAAACGTCCATGACCAAGTTGCATTGGTTCATCTTTATCAGCAGCAGGGATTACTGGAACCATCTGAGGTGCAGGTATAGCACTAGCCTGTTTCAACCCAGGTAACACCTTAGGCCGGAGTTGCTTCACCTTGTCCCGGAGCCGGTGATCAATCCGAGTGGCCAAGGCTACTAATTCAACCAGCGAATCAGGAGTTTCACGAGCAGCCAGCTCGTCCTTTAAACGGTTATCCAGGCCTCTGAAAAAGAGAGTCTTGAGACATTTGGGCTCCCAGCAGAGTTCTGCCGCAAGAGTTTTGAACTTTATGGCAAATTCAGCCAATGATCTGTTGCCTTGCTTCAATTCAACCAAAGCAGAACCGGCGACAGAAGTTCGAGCAGGGTCATCGAAAATGGATTTAAATAAGTCCATAAATCCTTCTAAGTCCTGCAAAATGGGGTCCTTGCGTTCCCACAAGTTAGATGCCCAAGACAAGGAAAGGATGTAGGTAGTCTTGGAGAGAGCCGTAGGGAATAAAGATGGCTGTAAGGCAAAATGCATTCTGCACTGGTTTAAAAAGCCCCGGGTTTTCTGAATTTCTCCGGAAAAACGAATTGGAGCCACCAGTGGTACAGCAGTCTTTAAGGTTACCTCCTGTATCTGACCTTCATGGCTGGAAGCTGTGCCTTGAACCTTCTGTGTGTGTAGCTGATGAAACGCTGAAGTAAGTTTCTCCAAGGCATCTTGCTGCTCCGAAATGCGCAGGGTCAGGCCCGGTATGGCCTGCAAGGCATTGAGCTGTGCCGGATCCATGGAGTTAGCAATCTGATATTATTTGTGATAATTGTGGGTGGATCCTTGGGCCGGTGGCAGATGATCACGCTCATGGGGGAAGATCCCGAGAGGGGCTACCGGTCAGGCTCAGAGTTAGGAGACAGACACACACTAGATCTTTTATTAAACTGTATAGTGAACCACCAGAGGTGACAGTAGTGAGCTGGAAGAGCCCGGCTGGGCTGTAGTCCCTCAGGCACTGGAACAGCGATCCCAGGATGGCTGAGCTGTAGAGAAACTGAATATAGTGAGTAGGCAGAGTATGCAGAGTTCAGGAACAGAACCTTGATGGTAACACTCACGCTGTAGTCTCTTGAAGCAGCCCAGGGGCTGGAATGAAGTAGGCCCTCGAGGAGCGAGTTCCTGGTTCCAGGGAAGCTCTGAGAGAGAGATGGTAACTCACTGGTGTTGTAGGCAGCGGTGACTTCCTGGCAGAAGTTGTATTCGGTAGCAGGTCCGGGAACGTGGGCCCTCGAGGAGCGAGTACCGGTTCCAGACTGCGACCTGAAAAGTAAGAGAGAGAGAGCGAGGCCCCCGAGGAGCGGATACCCCTGGTAAAGTCCGAGGAGGCAGAGTAGCAAGGTATGCGGAGAGCGAATCCCATCCGCAGCGATACCTGGAGGAAGATAGGTAAAGGTAACCTTTGCTAACTCGAATAGCTAGCAAAACGAAAGACCTTAAGTATCCGGTGAGGATGATGTCATCTCAGGGGGTCGCCCCTGAGGTTCACGCCACAGCTGGTACTTGAGTCGGGGCCGCGCCGCGCGCCCTTAGGCTTCAGGAGAACATGGTGGAAGGTAGTGTCTAGCCGGTCCGGGGACGCCAGAGGAGAATGGCAAGATGACGCCGCGGCAGCCAAACTTCCATCAACCAAAGAGGGAGTCGCAAAAGAGGTAAGGTGGGCAGAGTGGAGACGTCGGGCAGTGACGGTCGCAACATATACCTAGTCTTTCTCTCTCTCACACATTTATTTATTTATTTATTTTATTTATTTAGCACTTTTATATACCGACTTTCCAATAACAGAGTTACTGATCAATTCGGTTTACATTCTAAACAGAAACATTGACAAGTTAATGTCTTACAATGAACAGGTAGCAGGAACTTGGATACAGATATATGGGGTTAATAACATAACGTAAATGCTACGGAGCCAAATGTTGGCTAAGGAAATGGGTGATAGGTATAAGGCTGGGTATTTGATTTTTAAGACTGGGTATTTGATTTTTAGACTGCCAAGGTTTTGATTGTAAGGCTGGGTATTTGATTTTTAGACTGCCAAGGATTCATAGATGACCTGATAGTTCTTTGGGGGTACTAGAGAGAACTATGATTTATATAGGGGGTACTAGAGAGAACTATGCATGCACATACCCACCCATGCTCTCTCTCACACCCACCTACCTATACTCTCTCTCACACACACTCGTGCACACATCCAGCCATGCTCGTTCTCTCGTGCACACACTCACCCACGCTCACTCTCTCTCACACACATACACACACATGAACACACACCCATCCATGCTGTCTCTTATACACATATACGCACACACCAACTCACTCTCTCACACACGCACATACCCACCCAGGCTCGCTTTTTCACACACCCACGAGCGCACACTCACCCATGCTCTCACACACACACACATACGTGCACACACCCACCCACCCTCTCTCTCACACACATACACCATACACACACCCATTCATGCTCATTCTCTCTCTCACATACGCAATACATATGCGTACACACCCATCCATGCTGTCTCTTGTACAAATATTTGCACACATCCATCCATGCTCTCTCTCACACACACACACCCACTTGTGCTCTCTCTCTCTGTCTTTCTCAGACACATGCACAGATTCACAACTCTTTCTCTCTCACACACACACCTCTACCCACTCTCTTCTCACTCACAACACTTGTGCAAACATCCATCCATGCTCTCTCTTACACAAACATATATGCATGCACTCACCCACTCTCTTCACACACACACATGCATACTGTCTCTCTCACAAATCCTCACCCTCTTTCACACACACATGCACATACCCACCCACTCTCACATGCACCCACCCACCCACGCTCTCTCTTTCTCACATATAGACGCACATACACAGGGTCTTTCAAACACAACCCCTTTCACTTACTGATTCTTAGGGCCTTCCTGTCTCTGCAGGGCTTTTCTTCAGCTGCCAGTGAGCGTCTTTCTTTTCTATGGCTGTCAGCGGGATGTGCTGCCTGCCAGGTCTGTGTTGGGTCTGGGGGAAACTGGAATCTTTGTAGGTCTTGATAACTTTTTGTTGAACCGGCAAAAATCTGGGGTAATAAACAGTACCTGAGCTTTTGTAACTAGATTGGCTTATTCTTCAGATGTTAAGAATTGTAGATTATAGATTGAATTGATGTGAGGCGTTCCTTTCATAAGCAGTCAGTCAGGTTTTCAAGACTGGCCTCCATAAGGCTTGCAGTTCTAGTCTCAGGTCACAGGTGTGATCTTCTTGATTTGGAGAAAAAATTTCATCCACGTTGTTTTCATACCCAGGAACAGGAATGTTATAGCAGATGAAAAGAGACACATGCTACAGATGAAGCTAACTGCTGCTAATTAGAAAGAAAGTACAGGAAAAAAAAGGAGAAAGTAGTTTTACTATTTTTCAGGTAATTCATTTTCAAAGAAAGGACTCTGAAAATTGGTTTGATCTCAAATGAAGATATCTGCGAATGTGCTGGTGAAGATCATCATGTGCTGATTCTGGTCTTCCTGAAATGCTGGTAACGATTTACAAGCAGGAGAATAATTTGAGACCATAATCTGTGCAGACATATGACAGCAGTGCCTGAACTGCTGAAGCATATGCCGAAGGAAGGAAACAGCAATTAGAGAATTTCCTTTCTAGCTTAAGATTGCAAGTATAAGGTGTTCCATTCAGCCTCAGGATCATATTGAGTTATGTGCAAGCAGAAGAGCTCACTGTTTAGTAATTAAACAAAAAAGAAAACCCACAGTGATCATGCTTCAGTGTTGGCACATTGTAACCCTGGCAACATTACAGCTGGCATGGTCTACTCTTTTAAGAGCCAGTAGAGTAATCAGTTGACGGGCTGCATAGGGCTTTTGCTCTGAACTTCCTCCGATAGTGATGAAAGGAAGAAAAAAGTTGAGCATGAGCCAGCTGGAAAGAAACTGGCAGGAAGAAATGGAGTCCTTAAAAATGATTACTTTGCAGCCTCTTGGATAGTGCTGTGTACTGAACTGATGCCTCGGAGCATCCAGTAACTATTATTCAGATAGATTAGCAAAGAGTCTTGTGTTCTGATTATCCTGTTGGGTGTGATAGGAGATAATTTGGGACTATTTTCAATGAATAGTTTTCCACTTATTTGAACTTTATTGGTTCTCCCAAAAAGCTTCTGGGTAAGATGGCTGAAGTTTCCAAGTATGGATTGGAAAGACAGTGACAATTCTTCATGTTGGGCCTCCCTTTTTGCATTGATCTTTCTCTTCCTGCCTTTTATATAGGGTTATAGTGCCATGAGCACTGAATACCTGACTGTGTGTATGGAGGGATGGGTTGCAGAATCCATAAGCAATTTGGATGGCCAAAATTTATGAAAAGGTGCAAGAAGTAATTTAAATCTCTACTTCATTCCATATCTTCTTTCTCTGAATTTTTGCATTCCTGCATACACTGGCATCAGGAGTCAACATGCTTGCCTCAATCTGGTGAAAGACTGTGTAGTACTGCAGCAAACAACTGGAACATATTGTATTAAGACTATTAGTTATATCAGGGTTGATTCATGCCAGCTGCTTTACATAATGATGACAGCAGAAAAAGAACAAATGGTCCATCTAGTCTACCTAGCAATTTGCTTATGATAGTAACTGCCACTCCTACCAGTGTTTTGTTAAGGGTAGTAACTGCCAATCCGAGCAGGTTACCCCCATGCTTTCTGCTCTTTCCTTTCCAGCGAAAAAGGTTTGAAGTTTGTACATCGTTGATACCTGTCAGGTATCTGAAGGTCTGTATCAAATCTTCCCTGCACCTCCTCTGTTCCAGGATATACATATTCAGATCTTTCAGCCTCTCATAGGTTTTCTGAAACAGACTCCACAGTGTTTTGGTCATCTTCTCTTGACAGTTTCCATCCTGTCTCTATCCTTTTTGAGATACACTCTCCAGAATTGAACACAGTACTCCAGGTAGGCCTCACCAAGGATCTGTACAAGGGCATTATCACTTCCCTTTTCCTGCTAGTAATACCTCTCTCAATGCAGTCCGGCATCTTTCTGGCTTTAGTTACCACCTTGTCACATTACTTTGCAACCTTCCAGACACAATCACCCCAAGGTCCCTCTCCTGGTCCATGCAGTCTAGTCTTTCATCCCCTATCACATACAGCTCTTTTGGATTTCTGCACCCCAGGTGCACTTTTTGGCATTGAATCACAGCTGCTAAATCTTCGACTACTCTTCAATTTTTCTTAAATCACTTTTCATTCTCTCTACTCCTTCAAGCATGTCCACTCTGTTGCAGACCTTAGTATCATCCGCAATAAGGCAAACTTTTCCTTCTAACCCCTCCGCAGTGTCGCTCACAAAGATATTGAATAGAAGTGGTCCCAAAACCAATCCTTGAGGCACTCCACTTAACACCATTTTCTCATAGAGCGGGTTCCATTTACCATTACACATTGTTTCCTGTCAGTCAACCAGTTAATAATACACTCCACAACCTTGGTGCCTACACAAGCTTCTCATATTATTCATGAGCCTTCTATGCAGGACTGTATCAAAAGCTTTGCTGAAATCTAAATAAATCACAACGAGCACTCTTCCTTGATCCAGTTCTCTCATCACCCAAGCAAAAAAGTTAATTAGATTTGTCTGGCAGGATCTTCCCCTGGTGAATCCATTCTGCCTGGGGTCCAACAACCCACCAGATTTTAAATAGTTCACTATCCTTTCCTTCAGCAGAGTCTCATTTTCTCACCACTGAGGTGAGGCTAACCGGCCTGTAGTTTCCAGCCTCCTCTCTGCTACCACTTTTGTGAAGCAGGACACATTGAGAGGGGGAAATAATCGGACTGTGTTTTTATATGGATAAACATGGATAATCTTTTTATTGCCTCCTAAGTGTTGAGAAACATAGGCTATGATAGCAGATAAGAACTGCAAGGCCCTTCTAAGCTGCTCAGATTTATTCCTGGTGCAGTGCCTAGACTACAGTTGATCTCTGGCTTTCCCTTCATGGGTTCACAACTAGGCATCCTCTGTGCTTATCCCATAAAACAGATTTCCATGAAAGCTGTCAATGAGGTGGGCCAGACAATTTCGCTAGAGCAGCTGTTTATGGCTTTACTGAATGAACTAAAAGGTTTCCAGTCATTATCCTGTCAGCAAGTTATGGCCAATAAATTCATGTTTATAATCTTGCTAATTAGACTTAATGAGGTCCATATTCAAAAGCATTTAGATAGCTAACTCAGAATTTAGCCAGCTAAATTAATATTTGGGCATATTTCCAGCTAAATTCTAGCCGCCTAATAAGTTAGGAAGCTAGAATTTAGTTGGATAAGTTAGGGGCATTCTGAGGGCATAACTGGGAGGAGTTGAGTTAGTCAGCTATGTTAACCGGCTAACTCCAATATTTAGAGTTAGCTGGATAACTTAGCCGGCTAAGTCTGATTGGGCCAAAGATCTGTCCTAACGTAATCAGGCTATATACAGTAGTGTGGTTTCACTATTGATTATACCTCCAAAGTTAGCCTGATAAGTTTATCTGGCTAACTTTGCAAGCTGGACTGTGTCTGAATTAGGGTTGCCAACTGGCTTCAGATTTTCAGGACATGTTGAACCAGTCCTGGTTTTACCCCATTGCATCCTGGGATTTATTCTGATTTCCCTATTGCATTCCCTAAGAACAGCAAGACTATAAGTACCTGCGTGCAGGTGAGTAAAAGCAAGGCTGGTTCAACCTGTCCTGAAAATTTAGTGCCAGTTGGCAACCCTAGTCTGAATATGGACCTCCATAATGTTCCCTTTAATGTAGGTGTCTGTTCAAAATTATAGAAAATGTTTTATCAATGGTGTTCTTTACTGTTAGGCATGAGAAAGGAGTTCTTCCTTTGATCAAGGGGCCATGAGTCGAGGCCTCTGGCAGAACCATTATCTCAGGGATAGGCAGCTCTGATCTTTGAGGTCTGTTCAAGGTTCTGGTTTTCATAAATAAGTTAACCGGACTTTTATATGGAATGTATGCAGATATATCTGATAAATATCCAGTTCAGATATCCTGAAAGCCAGACCTATTTGCAGATCTTGGAACCAGAGTTGCTGATCCCTGCACTTGACAACCCTGACCAAAGGAGAATAGTGAAATAAAGGAATCACCAGGCAGTCATAGCAATCCCATCTAAATGCTGCCTGAGGTATGTAAAATAGAAAAATATTATGACGGGTGAAGCCTCGTCAGTGTTTGTAATAAGACAGATACAAACTGGGCTTCCCAAAGGTGTCTGCAGCAGAACCTTCTGGCTGTCAACAGAAATCCCTTTCAGCTTCAGTATTTGAGTCCTCCATAGATTGTTTCAAGTCATTACAAAAAAAAGTCTTGAAGTTTTAAAAGTAATGATTTCACACTATGATACCACCTTTTCAAAGGAATGCATGTATTAGGTTGCGAGTCCAAGGCAATCAATATAAAAGGAAAGGAAAAGCATAAAAAATAAAAGAAGGAAATCCTAGCTGCCCCATGAGATGCAAGGTAAAGCATACATATTTCTTTGAGTCCCTTTATTGTAGTTACAAACCATCTGTTTGAACCTCACTTCTTTCAATCTCATACCCTATAACATTCTAAATCTATAGGAGACTGTTTGAATTAACTATAACTGTAATGGAAACAGATCAGATGTCAATATTATTTATTTAAACATTTAAACATTTAATGTGTCAATTATTCAAACATTGACCTTCAAGTTCTTGTAAAAATTAGACATGGTATCTAATAAAAGCCTATTTCTACTCACTTTGATTCTCAGTGTTTAAGTGGTAATTTTCTATTGAGATTGGTGTTATCTAAGCGCTGACTTTTAGATATGCCAGATTGATGGGAAGAGGTATATTTTGCTGTGGCAGGAATCAGAGCAGTTGACGGGCTTTGCTCTTAAGAGATTATCCATAGAACAATGACTGTACTGTGACTGAGTTATAAGTAAATCTGTAGCAAATAGTTGTATTTAGTTGGATAGTGTTTCTGAAGTTATTAGCGTTGTACAAGAAAGAGAGAATGAGAGAGAGTGTGGCTAGATGGGGAATGGGAGTAGAGTGAGGTAGTGACTCATCATTCTGTTGTTTCAGGAAGACCCATGAATGGTAAGTTGAAAGCTTCCAATGGTTACTAAGTGTCGGACTATATTTCACATGATGTTTGAGGAGGTGGATATGCCTTCCAGCTGCCTTCCATGCAAAATGCCAGTAAAATGTTAAAAACACTGAACAAAACTTACATGTATTTTTTTCTGATTTGTGGTCAAATGATTCTGTTCCACCTGAAGCTTCACCTTTGCCCAGTTTTTATGAACCTTGGCCTTTTGACATCCCTGTGGGTACTATCTTGGAGCATTTTTTTCATGTCACAAGTCAGAGAGTGATGAAAGTAAGACAGGAGAAGAGGAGGTTTAAAGATTCAGGCAGAACACTGGAGGTGATTAGACATGTTCAGGCATTTGCATAGTCTCATCGAAATTATAGCCATTCTGTACTTGGTTTTTAATTACTCAGAATATGGGAAATGTAACACATTCAAGATGGACAAAACATTTTGAAGATTATAAATAGCTATATTTGAATTGTATTGATAAAGATTCCTTAATAGTGTATTGTGTAAAAAAAAAAAAAAGAAGCCACTAATGCTCTTCTCCATTGACAAGCAGGGCTAAATTAGTCATGCCACATAGGTGATGACATCTGATTGCGCCAATAGGCACTTCTCTCTAGCTCAGTAGAGTTTTAACTCTACTAAGAATGCATAGGAGTTCCTGTGTGAGCACTGTCTTGTGAGCCTTTCCAGTCTTTTTGTCCACGCAGCTGCACAGAAGATTACCCTCTTTCTTAATTTGAGTGTTTTTCTTTTTGCCTTTTCACGCATCTTCATGCAGGTCCTAGAATAGCACTTTTCAGTGCTACTTACACAAAGAAGTGTTGTGTTTCGCGGACGCCTGCGGCCATGGCCCCCTTCCCGAATGCTGACAGCAGGCCGCCGCGGCAGCGATGGGGGAGGCGGCTGAATCAGGTGCCCTTCGTTCCCGTGCATCAGCATGGGTCCCCGGGGTGACCGCAGGGTTGGGAGCCGTCCCTGCTCCTCCCTGGCGGTGTCAGGCAGCCTTCCTCCGCGGTCGGGAATCCAAGATGGCCGCCGCCATCTTAGGCGCGAGGCCGCGCCTCCTCACTGGATTTAAAGGGACCTCGTCCCTTTAAGTGCCTGCACCTGTGTTCAATGAGCCAGAGCAGAGGAAGTGTATATAAGGAGACTTCCTCTGCTCATTCGCTGACTTGGCAACGTCTCCTGGTAGCTTTGTTTGAGTCTGCTTGCTTCGGTGAGTCTTCTTGTGCTTTGGATCCTTGTTTCTTGGTTTCCTGTCTCGTCTTAGTGATTCCTGGTTCCTGACTTCGGATTGGCAAGTGGTGATTCCTGTTGTGTGACTTCGGATTGGCAAGCGGTGATCCCTTGGTGTGTGACCTCGGACTGGTAAGCGTCGACTCTCTGGCACTTGACCTTGGACTTCTTCTGGACCATCGTTTCCAAGGGCCCACCTAAGTCCCAGCGGCCTGGGTCCCTCCGGGTTCCTCCCGGGGGGACCGCAGGCTTCCAGAGGTGAAGCTCCAGTTAGCCCTTGCACCGACCTCACGACTCCTTGACCTCTCAAAGGTCCACCTAAGTCCCAGCGGCCCGGGTCCCTATGGGCTCCTCCCGGGGGTACCGTGGGCTTCCAGTGGTGAAGACACAGTTCGTCTCCTCGAAGTCACGACTCCTCATCTGCCTCCACAGCCACCTCAGTCTCCAGTGCCAAGGATCAGCTGGTCGCATCATCTGTTCCGCCTCGCCACCCGATGGGAGAACCTATGGATCCACCTCCTAAGGTGTACCATCCTCCTGTCGGTCCAAGGGTTCACAAACCTGAGCATAACAGATTGCCAAGTCCATGAACCCGGTGGAGGCATCCGCCCGCCAGGCCATTCTGCAAATGGCCCAGCGTCTGATGGACCAGCAAAAGAGCCTGGATGCCCTTGTCTCTGCAGTGGAGGGCCTGAACCAATGCTTCGAGGCGTTAGGGCCCATGAACCCCACTCTGCCATCCCCGCCTGTGGCTTTCGGGGGCCGTTCAGTAATCCGCCTGCCTACACCGCCACTTTTCTCTGGGGAACCCCGGGCCTGCAGGGGTTTCATCAACCAGTGCAACATGCACTTCCGCCTGCAGTTGGCCCTTTTTCCCTAAGACATTACCAAGACCACCTTCATTCTTGCTCTCCTCGAAGGGAAGGCCCTAGAGTGGGCTTCTCCCCTGTGGGAATGGGACGATCCTGTTCTAAGTAATCTAAGAGACTTCTGGGAGCTTCGGTGATCCCACTCAGGAGGTTTCCGCCGGACCTAAGCTGCTTCAACTACACCAAGGTTCAAGGACATTGGCCGAATTCGCCATTTTCCGGACCCTTTCTTCGGAGCTTGGCTGGGGCCCCGACTGCCTACGTACCATCTTCCTTCAGTCTGCTTGGACATTGAAGGAGACAGACAGAAGTCCCTCTCCTTGGGCAAAGCTAAGGAATTTAAACTTTATTTCATCCTTATTATAGAAATTTACTGTTTTTGGGTAGTGCTAATATTATCTGTATATTTTTCTAGTTATATGTTATTGCTGTTTTAAAGTGCTGTTTGTCTAATCAAAAAAGAAAACTACAAAGAAATGGGAGTGGTTAACAGCTATTGGCAACAGACTTAGTGCATAGCAGGAGGAAATTAACTCCTCTTCAGTCTGCTTGGACATTGAAGGAGACAGACAGAAGTCCATCTTCTTAGGGATAACCAGAGGAAAAGCTTACACTAGCTAGCCTTACCTGGGGGAAGGTCTGTTCAAAAGCAGCAGATACAGTGTCCAGGAAACAACCCTGGCCAAGGGTTAACTGTTTAACTTCCTTCCACCCTACCCCTCTACCCACCCACCCCTAGGTTTGTATTTCTGTAGAGTCTTCCTAATTACATAATTGGCAACAAGATAAATTAGTAAATTGGTATTACCTCAGGTGTTAACCACCAAATTTCCAAAATGAGGACTATACAATGTAACTATTGTTGTTGCAGTTGGACACTGCTGGCGAGATAGTGGACCCTTGGGCCGGCCCACCTAGGGTGACAGGGTAGGCCGGGAGGCGGAGCCACAAGCAGGAGGTGTTCACCCGGGAACCAGGAACCCCCCGGGAGGAGCCCGTAGGGCGCTGGGACCTCGGGACTTGGAATAGAGGCAGAAAGTCCAGGGGCTGAGATAGGCTTAGACCGGGACCAGAGCAAACAGGAAGGATAGGAAGTCCAAGGTACCCGGGAAGCAAGGGGCTGGCTGTACAGGGCCGAGGGCCGGCTGAAGGCAGGGCAGCGGGCGGCAGCGGAGTCTGTAGCAAACCGGAGGCTGAAGCAGGCTGTAGGCTGAAGCGAAGTCGGTAGCTAACCGGAGGCTGAAGCAGGCTGTAGGCTGAAGCGAAGTCGGTAGCAAACCGGAGGCTGAAGCAGGCTGTAGGCTGAAGCGAAGTCGGTAGCTAACCGGAGTCAGAGGTAGGCAGCAGGCTGAAGCGGAGTCGGAAGCAGACCGGAGTCAGAAGCAGGAAACGTGGAGATCACCAGGAACGCAACTAAGAACAACTATGGAGTTGTGAACCTCGTTGCAAGGCGATGAGAGAGAGTTTGAGCGCCGGTTATATCGGGGCTTGGGCGTGACGTCAGCAGCATGGGCGGAGCCAGGCTTCCGGGAGTTGAGCGCTCAAGACGGGCGTCCTCGCTCGCGCGCGAGACTGACAAGAAGCAGGCACGTAATGGCGGCCGCCACGTGGAGTGAGAGAAGCCCCCGGGGTCCAGAGCGGGCGGAACGCGGTGATTCCTGAAGCGGAGGTAGGCGGGTTTGAGCCCTAAGCGGAGGGAAGCGGTAGAGACCGCAACAGTACCCCCCCTTCACGGCCCCTCTTGAGAGGACCGGGCTTGTCCGGGTGGTCACGATGGAACTGCTGCAACAAGGACTTGTCCAGGATGTTGCGGCTGGGTTCCCAGGTGTTGTCCTCATCGCCGCAACCTTCCCATGCGAGTAGATATTCCCACCTGCGGTTGTAGAAGCGGACGTCCAGGACCTCGCGTACCTGGTAAGTGGGGTCATCGTCGATGGTGGTAGAAGAAGGATCCGGAGGTTTGCGTTGATAGCGAGAGAGGACTACGGGCTTAAGCAAGGATACGTGGAAAACATTGTGGACTCGAAGAGAGGATGGCAACCTCAGCCGATACAAAACTGACCCCACTCTTTCGGCGACCTGGAATGGCCCACAGAATCTGGGCGCAAATCTTCGTGAGGGGAGACGGAGACGGATGTTTTTGGTGCTAAGCCAGACCCGGTCTCCTGGCTGATAGGTAGGAGCCGCTCGTCGGTGGCGATCAGCCGCCTGTTTGGCGGAAGAGGCTGAGCGGAGCAGTTTGTTCTGGGTCTTCTGCCACAAGGTCTGTAGCTGGCGTGCCGTCAACTGGGCGGCTGGAGAGGAGCTGGGGATAGCGAGGGGAAGTGGAGGTCTCAGCTGTTTCCCGTAGACTAGCTGGAATGGTGAGAGCCCGGTGGCTGCATGAGCTTGATTGTTATAGGCAAACTCGGCCCAGGGCAGTAGTTCTGACCAGTTGTCTTGCTTTTCATTGGTGAAGGCTCGGAGGTAGGTTTTCAGAGACCGATTCATCCTTTCGGACTGTCCGTTACTCTGCGGGTGGAAAGCTGTAGAGAAGCTGAGCTTTACATTGAAGCACTTGCAGAGAGCCCTCCAGTAGCGTGCAACAAACTGGGGTCCCCGGTCGGAAACGATGTCCTGCGGGAGGCCGTGTAGCCTGAAAATATGCTGGGCAAAGAGGAGAGCTAGTTCGGGTGCAGAGGGTAACTTGGTCAACGGAACAAGGTGCACCATCTTAGAGAAGCGGTCGACGGTAACCCAGATAACCGTTTGACCACGAGACGGGGGCAAGTCCACCATGAAGTCTGTAGCTAGATGGGTCCAGGACTCTGTGGGGACTGGCAGAGGCTGTAGGAGACCGCACGGGGGTCCGGGGCTGGGCTTTTGACGGGCACAGGTGGGACAGGAACCAACGTAGGTGCGCACATCTTGTCGGATGTTGGGCCACCAGTAGAAGCGGTTAAGGAGTTCCAGGGTCCTCTCGCGTCCTGCGTGCCCTCCAGTGAGGGAGTCATGAGCCCAGCGTAGCGTCTTTAAACGGTCTCGTCGGGGAACCACGGTCCTATCTTGGGAGAGGACCGTCAGGGCGGACAGGCGAACCTTACTGGGGTCGAGGATATACTCTGGAGGTTCTTGGTCTTCTTTGGAAAAGGAGGTCCGAGAGAGGGCATCAGCTCGGAGATTCTTGGCTGCCGGCCGGTATTGTAAAACGAAATCAAAGCGACTGAAGAACAAGGCCCAGCGGGCTTGGTGAGGGTTTAGTCGTTGAGCCTGGGACAAAAACTCTAAGTTTTTGTGATCCTTATATACAGTGGTCGTGTGTCGGGCCCCCTCGAGCCATTGCCTCCATTCTTCGAAGGCGAGTTTAATCGCCAGCAGCTCCTTGTCGCCGATGGAGTAATTTAACTCGGCGGGGGAGAACTTCCTGGAGAAGTAAGAACATGGCAGGAGCTGTCCGGGGTCGGAGTGTTGACGTGGGCCCTCGAGAGAGAAGAAACAAAGAATAAAAGAGACCCTGAAAAAGGAATAAGGAAAAGACATACAAGGGGAAAAAAGAGACTGGGACCAACCGATTAGAAAAATAAGATCAGACAACAAAGGTAAAAGAAAGTTATTTTGCCTTTCAGCAATTGGAATATACCACCTTTGGGAATGTACAATTCTTATATATTTGTATTTTGCTTTTTCTTCAGTATTCCGGTGCTCACAAGAGTCTGGTTTCTCAGGCTTTCCATTTCAGTTTTGTCTGCATGGGTGTTTCTAATTTGTAGTCCCTTATTCTGTATTAGGCAAGGGTCTGTCTGTGTTCCACATATGTGATAGAGATGCAGTATTTTGGCTAGCGTGTAGTTTCTCTGTAGGAATTTGTAGCAGTCCTGTTTGTTCTGTTTGCCCACTAGGTAGTGTATTAGTGTTCTAGGGCCTGGTGTAATGTTTGCCTTGCTGCCTTTTCACAGAGTTACTGCTCTTATGGTATGGTAAGGCTCTTGGTATTTTTTTTTCAGGGTTTTGTGTTAGATCACAAAGTGTTTGGCAGTAAAGAGAATTTGTTTTGCTGTCACTGAGATGGCACCTGAGTCTGAATACTTTTTTGTATGTCCTAGTTCTGTTCTGCACCTGTTGCAAATCTTTTTATGATGATTATTATAAGTATTGCTGTTTTATTGCAGTTATGATATTCTCTACATTTTTGGAAAGAGGATTCATAAAAGAATATTGATATTTGTTTTATTACGTGATTGGATCTGATGTTTCTGAAGTGTTCTTTGTTTACTTTTTACATGATATTGTATATTTCTAAACTACAATAAATATAAAATATATTAATACAGATTAATAAGTCATTTTTAATGCTGGTAAGTGTTTGAAATAATAGAATTAAAATATTTTAAAATGTCACTCATGATACATGATGGCTGCTGTTGCACACTACTCAAAAATCCATTGTAGGGTGCATGCTAAGGCATTATTTATCAA
The DNA here is from genome assembly GCF_901001135.1 of Rhinatrema bivittatum. Classification (NCBI taxonomy): domain Eukaryota; kingdom Metazoa; phylum Chordata; class Amphibia; order Gymnophiona; family Rhinatrematidae; genus Rhinatrema; species Rhinatrema bivittatum. The sequence goes on along the minus strand of NC_042615.1, from coordinate 43,884,472 downwards.
TAAGAGTGCAATTAGTAGGGCCTAAATCTGTATGTCTACTGCCCACCCATGTTAACCTTGGGCCCCCCATAAAATTCAGTTCTGGCTATTCCACTGCCCTCCAGGTTCCTCTCCTTACTCATTAACCCATCCCTCAGTTTGTCTCTTGATCTCTCGCTCTTACTCCAAAGATGTCTCTTCTTCCCACCCCTTCCTGTTCTACCAATCTTCCCTCCCCCGCCCCAGTTTCTCTCCTACCCTCCTCTCTTGTTCTCCTCTGGTTTGTCTCTCACTTCCCCACCCCTAGGCAGTCCGACCCATCTCTTCCCTGTTCCATGTGGCCCAATTCTCCTTTTCCATCCCCAACATATGGCCTAATCCGCCCTCCTTTCTTCCCTCCATGTGGCCTGATATTTGTGGGCTGGCTAACAGGAGGAGCGGACTTTTCAACTTTTTGCTGTTTCTCCCTTCCGTGGCTTATAGGTTCCCCAGAGCAGAGTGAGTCCATGAGCCATGAGAGGGGCGGCAGCAGCATGAGAGTGATAAGTGCTTCCTCCTGCTTCCTTCACTGTGCCTGTCCCTTCTCTCACTATTCTTTAATGCCCTGCCGCCCGCCGGCGAGGGGGAGGGAGGAAGAGAGAGCGGGGCTAGGGATGGGGAGGGAGGGAGGGGCAAGGAATGCAGTTTTCAGGGGATCATAGCCATGCATGTTCCCGTCTCTCTTCCACTTCCCTCCTCTACCCTCACACTACCATTTTCTGCACATCTTCTGGTCGCACCTTCTCTCTCCACTCAGGTACACTACTGGTCAGAGGTATAGAAGATAGCTGCGTGCCTGACTAAAAGTTAAGATAAGAATGGCCCAGGTGGGAAAGGCAAGTGTTCGATGTCGCCCAGCATCCTGTCCCCGACAGTGGCCCCAGAGTCACCAGACGGAAACCAGAGTTCATTTAAGTGCTCCTTGTAGATGTATATAAGTGCAACACCACTTGGCCCCCACCCAATCTCTAATATAAATAAGTAGGCTTTAAATACATAGAAAACAAAGGATAGGTATCTCAAGCAGAATAAACACATCCCTTCTTAAACATAAATGAAAAGTCTTACAAAGTACACTTCTAATGTTTAGAAAGATATTTACAATGTGACACTGCCCTGCAGAGAGCAGCTTGAACTTGTAGGCATCTATCTTATACTTGACATGCGGTACATGGGAATGAGAACTTTTTTTTCTCTCTGTCTCTTTCTTTCCTTTCTATCTGCCTTTCATTCTGTGCTGTGTGGCCCATACCCGCGGGGGTTCAGTGACAAAATACTATGTATGCCGACCTCTGGCATGCAGAAACATCAACGTGACAGCTTTTCATTTTGCTGCTAGCCTTTACTTATTGTTGGACAGGATAAGTTATGCTGAAAGGGATAAAAATGAGCTGGTTACAGAGAAGACATCCAGGCGTGCCTGTGACCAGTGCTGGATTGCTGGACAATAGGAGAGGCCCAAGAATTGACTGTTTGCAGTGATTCGCAGGAATAATATATATCGCTTTGGTTATAGATGGCGTTTTTGTTTTTCTTTGCACCAGAGAAAGCTGGTTTGTCTGTATGCCTGCATTTGCTAAAGAATTCCTTTGTTAAAGAGCAGATAATCTCTACCTTTTGTGAAGTGTCTGTTTGCACTGCCATGGCTAATTAGCGATATCCAAAGTTTGCTGGCATTCCTCCTGAGTGCAGTGTTTCCTAAATTGTGGCATCTTAGGACCTCAGATTGTCCACTTTGAAGCAAATTATGCACATACTTTTCCCCTTGAAATTTGCTGCAGTTACAAACTACCCACTGACTTTTTTTTTCACATGCTTTTTATGTGAGTAGATTTCGCAACAAAAATAGCAGGCGTAGATTTGAAAATACAATCAGTATGTGTTATTTTCCAGTCTCTATCTCCCCACCCACTACCAAAACAGGGTCCTGGGAATGCCTCTCCTAAATGCAGCTAAAAGTGAGCACTGTGGACCAACAAACACCCTTCTAGCCATATTGAACAAAGGTAATTTTTAGACAGCTGATTTATGCAGGTAAATTGCTATTTACCCATGCAAATGGCTTTGACAATTGTCGTCTAAGAGAATTTCTTCTCCCACCCATGTGTTATAATACAACAGCTCTTATGGTTTTCAGAGGCTCTTGCAATTGCAGTGGAGCTGATAATTTTAAGGAAAAAAGTATCTGTAAATTGTAGTCTTGTTGCTATAATGGCGTTTAAAAGTTACAGGGTGCTTTCTAGCCTTCTGCATCTCATCATGGAGACTGGTGATCCAAAGCAAGATAGCATGTTTCTAGGTATCTGAGTGAGAATGACTCAGGAGGATGCAATATAAAGTTCTGCACTGAGCCTACGGTGTGAGGAATAGTACAGTAAGAAATCAGGGCCAAGATCTGAGGAGGTGCAGATAGTGGAAAGCCTTCAAGGAGAATGGATAACATTTGAATTTGATGCAAAATGAGATAGAAACATAGAAGCATAGAAATGACGGCAGAAAAGGACCAATCGGCCCATCCAGTCTGCCCAGCAAGCTCCCACACTTATTTTCCCATAATTGTCTGTTTCACCAACCACCAAGTTCAGGGCCCTTGTTGGTAACTGTTTGATTCAAATTTCCTGCCATCCCCTGCCACTGATGCAGAAAGTAATTTTGGAGTTGCATCAAAGATGAGCATAAGGCTTAATGGTTAAGGGTAGTAACTGCTGCATCAAGAAAGTTACCCCGATGCTTGTTTACCCAGACTGCACAGATCAATGCCTTGTTGGATGTTGTCTGAATGTAAATCCTCTTTTCCACATTCCCCCCTGCCGTTGAAGCAGAGAGCAATGCTGTATGGGCCAGATTTTAAGATTTACGAACGGGCATAGATTTGTGGGCGCAACCTGGTGCACACAAATCTACGCCCGATTTTTATAACAAGCGAGCGCAACCGTGTGCATGTTATAAAATCCAGGGTCGGCGCGCGCAAGGGGGTGCATACTTGTGCACCTTGCGCGCGCCGAGCCGCGCAGCCGTCCTCCTTTCCCTCCGAGACCGCTCCGAAATCGGAGCAGCCTCAGAGGGAACTTTCCTTCCACCCCCCTTTACCTTTATCTGATAAGTTGCGCCTGTCTCCGGGCAGGTGTAGGTTACGCGCACCGGCCAATGGCCGGCCTGCGATCCCGGGCACAGCTGCAAATGGCCGCTGTGCCTGGAGGCTCCAGCCTCGCCCCCAGACCTCCCCGCCCACTCCGTGCCCCCTTTTTCAAGCCCCGGGACATATGCGTGTCCTGGGGCTTGTGCGCGTCGCCGGGCCTATGCAAAATAGGCTCGGCATGGGCAGGAGCGGATTCTTGGGGTTACGCGCGTAACCCTTTGAAAATCCACCTCTATATGAATTCAAAGTGATGTATCAGGCTTAATTGGTTTAGGGTAGTAACCGCCGTAATAAGCAAGCTACCCCAATGCTTATTTGTTTACCCAGATTGTGAATTTCAGTCCTTGTTGGTTGTTGTCTGAATGCAAATCCTCTTTTACACATTTCCCCCTGAAATAGGAGCTAACAGAGAACTCAGGGAGACTGTGAGTCAGACACAGATTTGCAGGAAAGGAAAACCGCAGATTGTAGTTTGCAGAGCAATCTGTATTATGAAAAATCATTATTAGTAGAACATGATGATCAGACATTTCCTCGACTTGAGAGCTCACCATACAATAGCAAAACTTCTCCTGAACACAGATATAAATCAATGCCACATAGAAACTATCTCATGCAGGAGAGATTCAGCTTTATCCAGACATTATTAACCTTTAACCTCAGGAACATAGAAAGTAAGGTGCCTTAATTTTTGAAATGGTAAGCATTTACTATCACATTCTAATGCTCAGTGACAACTGTGTCAACACTTTCTTTGATGGGAGCTCAGGTCTGTAGCTGAGAGTCTGTGTGTGAAGGTTAATGAGATTTCCCTAGGATGGCTGCTGATGAATGAGCTAGTTATTATTATCATTCCCAGATGGCAGAGCCCTTCTTCCTCTCTGCAAGGGGCTGTCAGTGCTGCAGCCTTCATCCTTCCTATACTGCTGTAAGGAGCATTCCCTGGGGACTGTTTATAGCATCAACTATCTTGCTACTTTTCTGCATGTTGGCATAATTTAGATCTAATTGTGATATCAGGGGAAAAGTCCTGATTGGTTTTAGGATTCTTTACTGTGTATTTTAGCGGAGCATGGGTGGAACCCAATCAGTTCTCTCTGCAACAGCTTATAATGTACTTTGTAGACATGTAGGACAACTACAGACCATGCATCTGACATGGTTCCCAACTGAACTGACTTTATTTACAATCAAAATTTGTGTACAGGCTGCATGCCACAGGACACTGAATACAGATCTTGACATATGAACAGAGCAATAGAACTAAAATCCCCACCTTTTATAAGACATTCCTTGTTGCAAACCAAACCAGTCTCTCCTGACTCCCACAGAAATATTAGCGCAACTCCAGTGTTTGGCTGAATCCCTGTCTTCATGAGCTGATACTCCCTTTTAGGTAGCCAAAACATCTCTTTAATTCACCCTCCCTGTTTGGGAGTTAAACTGTTGCTCTCAGCTCTACCCTTGGTGAGAAAATAAGTTAAATTACTCACACATCTGGGAGTTGATCCAGGATTTCAGCTAAGAAGCTTGATGAATGTCACCTGTCCCATGCTGGCAGCTTTATAGGCACTCACACGCTGTGTGAGTCCTTTCTTCTTCACTCCAGCACCTGTTCTCCACTATCTTTCCTTTCTCTAACACATTGCCTGTGATCTCACCAGTGCATGAACAGATCTACTCTGGGACATGCCATTAGGAGTCTCCACATAGGGATTCAATGGGTTATACCACGTTTCCCAGCAGTAGTATTCAGACTGTTCAAGATGGAGCCCGTGTTGGGTTCAATCAATGAATCACTTGAGGGTTATCAAAGAGGGCAGATTTACTCAGGTGAATGGCTTTTGACCTGAGTAAATAGGCTCTGAAAATAGCTCGCCCTTTCCCCAGGTTAAAGGAAGAACAGGGCTCAACAGTAAATGTTCTTTTACCCAGGAATAAAGTAGGTGGGTTTGAGGAATGGAAAAAGTATCCATAGATAAAGGAGAGGCAAATACATTTCTGTGGCTATTTTTCTAGGCAATTTTCAAAAGGAAAGGATACGCAAACTTTTGCTTTGAGAATTGATACAAAGTCAATGGATAAAAGTACCCGTAGATTTTGCAACTACCCACAGACATTTGAAAATTGCCCTAGACATGCACAGGGAATATTTTATGACAAAACGTTTATATAGACATCACTCCTATACAAGAAAAATGTTGTCTAGTAGAGGGTCAAAACTGTGTAGTAAATTTTAAATATAAACAAATTAATCATTTTGTTAAACTTTTGTGTCTGACATTTTCTTTTTTTGCCTCCTGTTCCTTCTCCTTTTTATCCATCTATTTTGTTATCTTTCCATTCATTCCTTTTTTCTTCCTGTTCTTGATTTGTCCTTCTTTTACTATTTTCTATAAGATCTCCCTTTTCCCCCTTTCCTTTTAACAGCCAACCTTTCTTTAAATTTTTTCACTCTTTCTTCCCTCAAATTCCTTTTTCTATTCTTTCGTTCCCCAACATTCTCACTCTCACTTCATCAACACCTCTAGGACCATTCCCATTCCATATGCAGCCTTCTCTCTCCCTACCCTTCTCTCCTCTCTTCCCACCACTCTCCTCATAGCCTTTTCTCTCTCACTGCTGCACCTTTGCCTCCACTGTAGCCTCTTATCTACCCCCCTCCTTCAGCAGTCTTCCCTCCCATCCCGATACATACAGCGATTGCAACTACTACTTATTTCTATAGCATGAGATACAGAATGGATAGTCCCTGCAACACACATTCAGGACAAATAATAAAAGGCGTTAGAAAATGTGTTTGTTATAAAAACTGTTAAAATCAACAAGGCTATGATCATGGAGAAACCAGGGTTTTTAGGAGAGTTTGAGTAAGGCCAGAAAGGGAACATAATACAGCAACTCAGGAAGTCTCTATTCCAGGCATAGAGTGGAAAGCACAGACATGGGAGTTGATGATGGAGGCAAAGGGAACAGGTAAGAGCAACTGGCCCAGTGAACAAAGTTTATAAGGAGGGGATGTAGGGAGTGGTAATAAGGAACTGCAGAGTCAATGCGCTTGTAGGTTAGAGAAGCTTGAACTGTATGCAGAAGGTTACCTGATCATAATGACATCAGAGGAAGATAAGCATGCAGGTGAATTTCGAATAAATTGTAATCGAGAGAGATAGTTCGGTGGGAGATCTATGAGGAAGAGGTTGGAGTAGTTTGAGTGGAATTTGATGAGAAAAGTGGATAAGACAACTGGTAATGTGTTCAAAAAGGAAGGGATGGAATTTGGTGGTTATAAGTGATACCTCTTAGCAGTGTTTTTGAATTGAGAGAGAGGACTACTGCTGCTGCTACTACTTATCTATATAGTGCTCCTTAGATATACACAGCACTGTGCAGCTATACATAAGAGAGAGTCCCTGCTCCATGGAGCTTACAGTTTAATAAAGCCACACATACATAGCTAAAGGATAAATTGATTCCTTATAATCCTGCTAGGAATTTAAGGTCCTGACAATGTACCCTGTTAGAGGTTAGATTACAGGCTACAAGAAATAGAGTCTTTTGTTACACAGGACCCAAATCGTGCATGACCTAAAGAAATCAGGATGTTGGATCACTTCATGATTTGCAGAAAAAGTTTGAAAGCCTTGTTATTTCACTTCATGTTTATCTGAGAGAGAGGTTTATTTTACTAATTCCTATCTGGGAATATTTTTTTCCATTTTAATCATAAGAACATAAGATGGGCCATATTGGGTCAGACCAAGGGTCCATCAAGCCCAATAACCTGTCACCAACAGTGGCCAATCCAGGCCACAAGTACCTGGCAAGGATCCAAACATTAAATATTAATCTTTGTCAGATTGTCAATTTTTAGGGTGTGGGTTGTGTGGTATGTTAGTTTCTAATGGTGTTAATCCTATTTATGTGTGGATATAGATAGTGTTTTGGTGGCTATTATAATGCATTATTTGTATGCCAATAATGATGTGTTTTGAGTGATGTTGTGACTGTAATGATAACTATATATTTGAGAGGTGATTTGTCTGTTGAGATGTGTTGCGCTGGAGGTGGACCCTTGGCCTGGTGCAGGATTGATATGGCCCTCCGGTTGGACCCGGAGAGCGCCTGCCACCAGGAGGCAGAGCACAGGAGGAGACAGAGGCTAGCTGGAGCTTCACCAATAGCACCCCGGGGTTCCCTCAGGTTGAGCAATTGGTTACCCGGGCCGCCTGGTCTTAGGTGGGCCTCACAGGGTCTCCTAGAGAGGAAGCGCATGGGAGTGCTCACCACAAACAAGGGTGCGCGGTCGATGTTCAGGCAAGAATGTCCAGAGGTCGCAGGAGGCCAGAAGAGAGTGTCAGAGTGGATAGCGAGGATCAAGGCCAGAGTATCAGTCCAGAATGGTCAGCCGAAGCAGGGGTCAGTACCTGTAGTCAGTCCGGGAGAAGTCAGGCCAGGCAGAGGTCAAGTTCCAGGCAGTGATTAGGAGTAGTCAGTAGATAGGCAGAGGTCGGTTCCGGGCAGCGATCAGGAGTAGTCGGAGAACAGGCAGAGGTCAGTACCGTGAGATCAGTCGGAAGGGTACTACCAGGGATGGAGAGATGAAGGAACAGGAGACACTGGAACAGGAGACACAGGAGACGCTGGAACAGGAGACACTGGAACAGGCAAACTAGGGAACACCGGAGTGAACGACCTGATCACCAAGGCAGGGATCATGGGTTTGAGCCCTGCCTTATATTTGGAGAGTCTGTGATGTCATCAGCATACGCCTCTCGGGGTTTTCCTGCGCTTGGCCCTTTAAAGGGTGGCAGGTCAGCCGCGCGCGCGCCTAGGGGCGGGGCCGAGCCCTGACAGGAGCTCTGCTGTGAGGCCTGCATCAGAGACTGAGAGTGGGGGAGCCGGGGATGCTACGAACTGGCTGCAGTGGAGGAGAGCCTGGAGCTCGTGGAGGTGAGCAGGGCTGGCTGTTCAGTCTTTAACTTGCTTCGGGTACCTTTGTTTGAACTGAGATGAGTAAGAAATCTAAATAAATGAAGTGAAATGAATACAGGACAAATGAGGTTTTGGGAAATGTATGTATTACAGAAAAGTGATTAAATTCAACAAGACTATCATCAGCGAGAGACAGAGTTTATGATTTAAGAGCAGGTTTTTAGACTGGATTTGAATATGGCCAGAGAGGAAACTTGACAAATCAACTGAAGAAATTTGTTCCAGACATACAGTGCAGCAGAGTGGAAAGTGCAGGGTCTGGAGTTGACATTGAAGGAGAAGGGCATAGATAAGAGTGATTTACCTGATGAGCAAAGTTCACATGAAAGGATATAAGGAGAAAGAAGAAAGGTTATGAGTTGCAAAGTAAATGCATTTGTAAATGAGCAAGAGAAGTTTGATATATATATAGTAGTGACTTAAGAAGACAGGTTCCATGATCACAGTGATATTGAAGGCAGAGAAGTAGTGCAGCTGAATTTTGAATAGATTAAATATATTTCCTCTCTATACGAGTGTGTGTGTGTGTGTGTATGTATGTATATATATATATATATATAATTTGTGTGTTGCAAACGGCGGACTGTGGGCCTGACTTGCAAACCGCCACTCTTATCTCCAGGTCCAAGGCCGTGCTGATGCCGTCTGACACCCCAAAGGGATGCGGCAAACCACTGTGCCTCTCCTGCTCCTGCCGATGTGGTCCCCTTGCTCTCATGGCAGGCCGCCGCACTCCCTGTGCCTCTGATGCTGTAGCTGCTCATCGCCCTCCCTAGGCACGTGCATGCTCGAACATGCCCCTCTTAAAGGGCTAGTGACAGGAATGGAGGAATGGTGCCATTGGATGACATCACTGACTGGGACTATTTAAGGACCTGCTGGAGGAGTTCTTCGCCTCGGCAATAGATTGATTCTGTTGGAGAAGTGCATTGCCTTTGCGTTCCCGGTTCCTGTTACCTGATCCTTGCTTCCTGGTTCCTGATTCTGCTGTGCGTTGCTCCTGAATTCCTGTTCTTGGCTCCTCGGCAGTTTGGTTTGTTTCCTGAGTTCTTGTCTTCGTGATCAGTCTCTCCTTTGTCTGTCTTCAGCGTCCTGTCTTGCTTCTGTGGTCCTTCATCCTCCTCGCGCTTCTCCTTGGATTGAACTTCTGGCTTGACTTTGGATTGGACTTATGGCTTGACCTCGGATTGCAACTGACGCTGCTTGATCTCCACCTGCCACTGACTTCTGCCTGATTCTCGTTTCTGTTTGAACTCTGCCTGCCCTAACCACTGCGGGAACCAAGATTCTGAGAGAACTCCACTCACCTCTGACTGCTGCCTGCCTTGATCACTGCTTGTCCTGACTCTGTTTTCTTCTCCATGCTGGCCTGCCATTTCTTCATTGCGACAGATCTTCACCTTCATAGAGGCCTGCACCTAAGACCAGCCGGCCCTGGCACCCGAGGGCTCAACCTAAGGAGAATGTGTGCTGGAATTGGCGAAGCTCCAGTTGGGCTTCAGCTCCAGCCAGCTCTGCCTGCTGATGACGAAGACCTGCAGGGCTCCTCCCTGCAGGTTGCACCAACTCCGCCTCAACCTAAGGGTCCACATCTGCAACAGATATATATAGAAACATGTTTTCGCAAGAGCCATAGCAAAAATTTACATGTATGTTGTGCACTTTTTTTACATGATCAGTTCTTGATGAATAGTCATGGAGTCCTGATACAGATGTTGTAAAAGTGAAAATGGAGAAGAAACTAAGCAAGACCCTCCCATCCATGTTCTTTACAGTCTACTTAGGTTACTAACAAAAGAGACTCATATAGTCTGAGATTAGGAGACCTGCGAGGAGCAGGTTGTGGTAGTCTAAATGGGAGGTGATAAGAGAATGGATAGGGGTTTTAGTAGCTTGATCAGACAGGAAGGGGCAGATTTTGACCATGTAATAGTGGAACAAACAACATGTTTTAGCAGTGCTTTGCATGTGTGTAGAGAAGGGGAGAGGAGAGTCAAAAATGACTCCAAGGTTGTGGCTGAGGAGACAGAGAGGATGACAGCGTTATACACAGAGATAGAAAAACAGTGCAGTTAGTTTTAGGAAAAAGATAAGTTCTGTCTTGGCCATGTTAAATTTAAGGTGGAGATGGGACATCCAGCTAGTAGCATTAGAAAAGCAGGCTGAGATTGGGACTGGATTCTTGGTGAAATTTCTGGTGTAAGAAGACTTATTGATTTGTTTATTTACTTACTTACTCTTATTAAATGCCTCTATGACTACTCCTGAGGCAATGTACAACAGATAAAACATGAAGTTAAAATACAACTCAATTTCATCAGGACAACAACCCCCAAGCACACAGCCAAGACAGCATAGGAGTGGTTTCAGGAGAAGAAAGTGAATGTCTTTCAGCGACCCAGCCAAAGCCCGGACTTGAACCCGATCAAATATCTCTGGAGAGACTGAAAATAGCTGTGCATCGACGCTCCCCATTCAACCTCACAGCTGGAGAGGATCTGCAGAGAAGAATAGGAAAAAATCCCCAAATCCGGGTCTACCGAGATTGTAGTGTTATACCCGAGAAGAGTTGAAGCTGTAATTGCTGCAAAAGATGCCTCAACAAAGTACTGAGAAAAGGGTCTAAATACTTAGGTAAATGTTATATTTCAGTTTTTTATTTGTAATCAATTTGCACAAATTTCTACAAACTTAATTTTGCTTTGTCATTATGTGTAGATTGAAGAGGGAAAAATGCTTATTATCCATTTTAGAATAAGGCTGTAACGTAATAAAATGTGGAAAAAGTGAAAGGGGTCTGAATACTTTCTGAGTGCACTGTATATTGTTTGAAACTAAATGCTTTTTAAATTATTTCACTTAAAAAAGCTATGGCCAGCAATGTTGTTGAGATGGGGGTTCTCCAAGTAGATGCAAATTGCCCAGGCTTTGTAGGTGCTTACAAACTGGAGTCCCTAGTGCCTTGGAAGAGTTCAGTATGTATAATTGTAGATGCCAGTAATGAGTGGAAGAATGTGTAGCACCCAGAGGATACATCTCTGCTGATTTATATATAGGAAATTGTATTGTGACACATGAAATGTGCTGATGTATCTGCCAGACTGTTTGGCACCTCTCCAGGCCAGACATAGAATCCGTGAAGACTCACTCTCACACAGTAAATCTGTTCTGTTAGAGTATTTATTCTTACACTTTGTATTAATTTTATTGAATTGCCCTGGAGTACCAAATTATATTTTTCTTGGATACACCTAAATGTTTAAGAGATTCTGATACTTTAATTGATTTACTATGCAATTGTACTAGCATCTAAAATGACTCCAGCATGTTATGGGATGCCTACAATCTGTAGGGAATTTGGACATATGTAGCCCATAAGAAGAAATAACAAAGTGTAAGTAGCACAGCCTATGCCCTGTCTTACTATGATCTTAAAGGGGTTAATTTTCAAAAGATTTCTGTGCGTAAAATTGGCATGTAAGAGGATTGCACATGCATATTTGCTATTTTGGAAACGTCGCAAGTAAGTGTGTACTTGCATTGTCATGCTTAAAGGTTAAAAGGGAAAAAATGAGAGGTTATAGGGGTGTTCTAGATTGGTATTCGGAAGTTAATGTATCATTTGCTATTTTGTAAGTGTTATAGAAACAGAAACCAGGCAGCAAAAAAAGAGCGTATGGCCCATTCAGTCTCTCCATCCATCCAATTAATTTAGCATTATAATTCTCATCAAGACATCCAAAAAGTGGGAAAGAAGGGAGAAGTGTTGATTGTTGGAGATTTTAATCTACTGGATGTAGACTGGAGAATTCCTTCTGCGAAATCTACCAGAAGTACAGAGATAGTGGATGCCCTGCAAGGGGCGCTCTTCAAACAAATGGTAATGAAATCCACAGGGGAGGGAGTTATACTCGACCCAGTGCTCACTAACGTGGATAATGTCTCTAATGTCCAAGTGGGGACCCAACTCAGCACCAGTGATCATCAGACGGTATGGTTTGATATCACAAATAGGACACAGAGAAGTCACATGAAGACCTGAATTTTGAATTTCAAAAATACAGACTTTGTTGAAATGGGGACATACCTGGAGGTAGAACTAGAAGACTGGGAGAAAATGAGAGAGGTGGAACATCAGTGAGCCAAACTAAAAGGAGCAATTGCAAAGGCAAAAAATGTATATGTTAGAAAAGTAAACAAAAGTAAGAGAAATAAGAATCCAATCTGGTTCTTAAAGGAGGTGGCTGATAACATAAAAGCAAAAAGAACAGCGTTCAAGAAATATAAAGGATTCCAAAAAGAGGAACACAGGGAAGAATATCTGGTGAAACTGAGGGAGACGAAGAAAGAAATCAAGAAAGCAAAAAGTCAGGTGGAAGAAAGGATTGCCAAAGAGGTAAAGTGAGATGACAGAACATTTTTCAGAGAAAGGAGAAAGGTCCAAAGTGGTATAGTGAAATTTAAAGGTGACAAAAATCAATGTGTGGAGAAAGACAAAGAAATGGCCAAAAAACAAATTCTTCAGTTTGGTGTTCACTAAAGAAGTCCCTGGAGAAGGTCAGTCACTAGTTAACAAGACTGTGGATGGGGGTGGAGCAGACGAAACTCTGTTTACAGAAGAGAATGTATGGGAAGAGCTAGGAAAACTGAAAGTGGACAAAGCCATGGGACCGGATGAGGTTCATCCCAGGATACTGAGGGAGCTCAGAGATTTGCTGGTGGGTCCGCTGAAGGACCTGTTCAATAGATCCCTAAAATGGGAGTGGTGCTGCAAGACTGGAGAAGAGTGGTAGTGGTCCCGCTTCACAAGAGTGAGAGCAGAGAAGAGGCTGGAAACGTCAGGCCAGTTAGTCTCACCTCGATGGTGGGAAAATTAATGGAGACTCTGCTGAAGGAAAGAATAGTGAATTACCGTATTTTTCGCTCCATAAGACGCACTTTTTTCCCCCATAAGTGGGGGGAAAATGTATGTGCGTTTTATGGAGCGAATATAAAAAAAACCCCTAAAAATCTAACAAAACCCCCCACCCTCCTGACTCCCCTGGACCTCCTCCCGCTGGAACACCAGGGACTTTTGGCAGGTCTTGGGGGGGGGGGTCAGGAGGGTGGGGGGTTGTAGTAAATTAATTTGGCAGGTCTTGGGGGGATCAGGAGGGTGGGGGTTGTTAATTAATTTAAAGCAGGAGTGGGAGGAGCAGTAGCGGCGGCAGTGACGACGAGCAGGAGCGGGAGGAGCAGTAGCGGCGCCGCGCGCGCGGGGAGGGCCCCCCCCCCGGAGATCTTCCGTCTGCCGGTTGTGGATGATCTTAAAGGGGAGGGGATTGAGAGAGGAGGAGAGAGTGAGAGGGAGGGGGGACTGAGAGGGAGGGAGAGGGGAGGGGAAAGTGAGAGAGAGGGTGAGGGAGGTGAGAGGGAGGGGAGGGGGAGAAGGTGAGAGAGAGGGAGGGGGAAGGGGAGAGGGAGGGGGGAAGGGGAGAGAGAGGGAGGTGAGAGGGGGGAAGTGAGAGGGAGGGGGGAGAGAGAATGAGGGGGAGGGAGTGGGAAGGAAATGGACCGAGCCCGTTGTTACGGGCTTAACGGCTAGTAACTTTATAAAATACCTGCTACTGCAAGTGTACAACATATAAGGCAAACTTTAAAAGCCCTATGCGCGCCAAAACTGGGAGATATGCGCACAAGTTGGGATGGTGTGTGCCGAGTGGATTTTAAAAGCTTCCCGTGTATGCATGTATCTCCCACTACGCTCACAAGTCAGAAGTTTGAAGAAGGGATGTGGGCATGGTCTGGGTGGGGCGTAGGCGTGTCGGGGGGGAAGGCCAAGAGATGTGCACATAAATACTTACGCACACAGGTCCTCTGCCATGTAACTTTACTACTATGGATGGCATGTAAGTAATAAAATAAAACATTCTAGGCTAGTCCCTGGCTTTTAAGGGTTGGTGCTAACAAGGGGGAAAGAAAGCTATTAAACTAGGGGAATGTAGAAGGCCTATACCTTGCCTGGGCGAACTGGGAACAAACTGGCAATGGCATGGACGCCCGTCCCTTTTAAAATCCCTCCATTGGGTGGAAGCGGGATTTGTGTGCACATGTGCTCGCCTACTTAAAATTGCATGCCCTCAGCCTATTTTATAACTTGCCCTTATATATACACGTTATAAAATAGCTGTGTCCATGGGCGCGTGCCGGAAAACGCATGCACATGTGCGCCCACGCACCTTTTTAAAAGTTACTATCTCTGTGAGTATTGTGCATTAGAAATATACACATATTCTGAAATATATGTGCATACTTTTGGGGGAGAAATATGATGATATTTTATAAATTGTGCATCTGTTTATAAAATACCACATATTCCTGCCCCAAAAATATGCACATATATTTTAGAATGTGTGTGTAATTCGGAGAAAATGCACATATATTGTACACTTATAATAATTGTAACAATTTAGACTGGCATTATTGCCAGTAATTCAGTTTAATTATCCCTTCTAATCGGTACTTTTTTTTTTGGCTTATTCAATTAGGGGTAGATTTTAAAAGCCCTGCACGCTGGTGCGCCTATTTTGCATAGGCCGCCGGCGCACACAAAGGCCCGGGATGCACAGCGGCCTGTGCCGGGGCAGGGAGCCGGCGACGCACGCAAGTTACGCCTGCGTAACTCAACAAAATAAGGGAGGGGGATTTAGTTAGGGCTGGGGGATGGGTTAGATAGGGGAAGAGAGGGAAAGGTGGGGAGGGTACGGAGGCAGGCTGTGCGGCTCGGCGCACGCAGGCTGCCGATTTTGTGCAGCCTTGCGCACGCTGACCCCGGATTTTAAAGGCTACGCACGTATCTTTTAAAATCTGGCGAACTTTTGTTTGCACCGGTTGCGCATGCTTTTTAAAAATCTGCCCCTTAATATTTGATTGGTTGACCAAGTGAATGGGATTCACATTTGTGAATTGTGTCAGCTTGTTTGGATCTTTTGTTTCTCTGGCTGGTCATCTATCTGGGATTTCCTAGGGGTCTCCCATCCAAGAATTAACCAGGTATTCACAGGGAATGTAAAACGAATGTTGTTCCATTGCTCCCCATTGGCACTACTGCTTATAAGTTTGAAACTTGTGTTAATTTGGCTCCTATGTGTATCTTACTACCATGTGCTCAATATATATGTGTCCATTTTTCTGAATTTACAAGTATGTTCAGATGTTGCTATAGATTTTTTTACCCTTTTCATTCAGGTTGCTCATTTGCTTCAGTATTTAGAAATCATCATCTCTAGTTGGTTTTGCACTGACTTGAGGAAGGAAATAAAAATCTTGAAAGTTGTCACAAGGTATATTAACTAAGGCCTAGATTCATCATTTTGCTATAAATATAGCAAAAATAGCACCTGTGATAAAAAAAAAAAAGGGGGGGGGGGAGCATGGTTAGGCTAATTTTCTTGGTACCACATAGCTATTTTCTTGGTACCACATAGCTATTTTTTTTCACAATGCACAAATTGCAATTTGGGCTGCTGGAGAGAGAGAGACTGGCTTTCTGGAGGCTCACATATAAGTTAACTATTTATACCACTGTAAGAGGGGCCACTAGTAACACGGGGTGAGGTTTGGGGAGTGGGCTAGGTTTTTGGGGGCAGTTTTATATGCGCAGTTAGAAGTACAAACTGCACAGTTGCCATCAGTGAAGATTTTGTGTGATTTGGAATGAATAAAGGTAGAAAAAGATTAGATTTGTACAATGTACTCTCTACCAAGCTTGATGCACTCTACCTAGCTGCTATCAAGTTAGGTAGAGAGTACATTGTTTAAGTCTAATCTTTTTGTACCTTTATTCACTCCAAATCACACAAAACCTTCACTGATGGCAACTGTGCCGTTTGTACCTCTGTACATGTAAAACTGCCCCTAAAACCTAGCCCACCACCACACCCTCACCCCAAGTTCATAATGTCCCCTCTCACAGCGATGTAAAAAGTTGACTTATATGTGAGCCTCCACAGAATCTCTCTCTCCTCCCTCCCTCCCCCCCCCTGACGCAGGCACAACGCACTGAAAGAATGTGTAGTTAAAACCTTTGCTGTGCGTTACTCTTATTTCCATTTACACCTCCCACTTGAATAAAATTTTCTTAATTTGCATATGCATTTCTCGATGTGGTATTTTTCACATGCATTATAGTAACTGTAACATAGTAGTGATGGCAGAAAAAGACCATCTGGTCCATCTAGTTTGCCCAGCAAGTCACCACCATGTTTCTGTTAAAAGGGTAGTAATTGTCGCTCCATGCAGGTTACCCCCAAGCCTTATGTTAAGGGTATTATAACGTTATCTCCTGCATTAGGGCCCTAATGCAAAATGATGAATGACCCTGTTAGACCACTAAAAAGATATCACAATTTCTTAGTTTACCTTTATTTCTGAGATCGCTATGAGACAGTCCCATTGATAGACCAATGAAAATATGTCAGCCTTCGGACAACCAATACCTTATAATTGGATCAACTTAACATAAGAAATTGCCATGCTGGGTCAGACCAAGGGTCCATCAAGCCCAGCATCCTATTTCCAACACAGGCCAAAGCAGGCCACAAGAACCTGGCAAGTACCCAAACATCAAGAAGATCCCATGCTACTGATGCAATTAATAGCAGTGGCTATTCCCAAAGTAAACTTGATTAATAGCAGTTAATGGACTTCTCCTCCAAGAACTTATCCAAATCTTTTTTGAACCCAGCTACACTAACTGCACTAATCACATCCTCTAGCAACAAATTCCAGAGCTTAATTGTGCGTTGAGTGAAAAAGAATTTTCTTCAATTAGTCTTAAATGTGCTACTTGCTAACTTCATGGAATTCCCCCCTAGTTCTTCTATTATCCGAAAGTGTAAATAACCGATTCACATCTACTTGTTCAAGACCTCTCATGATCTTAAAGACCTCAATCATATCCCCCCCTCAGCCGTCTCTTCTCCAAGCTGAACAGCCCTAACTTCTTCAGCCTTTCCTCATAGGAGAGCTGTTCCATCCCCTTTATCATTTTGGTTGCCCTTCTCTGTACCTTCTCCATCGCAACTATATCTTTTTTGAGATGCGGCGACCAGAATTGTACACAGTATTCAAGGTGCAGTCTCACCATGGAGCGGTACAGAGGCATTATGACATTTTCTGTTTTATTAACCATTCCCTTCCTAATAATTCCTAATATTCTGTTTGCTTTTTTGACTGCTGCAGCACACTGAGCCGACGATTTTAAAGTATTATCCACTATGATGCCTAGATCTTTTTTCTGGGTGTTATCAGCTTCAACTTGACTATTTTCGTGTGTCTGGGTGGGCTAACATGGCAGCTACGCTTCTTTATTAATAACCATTTTATAACGATATGTGTTTTGTAAGTCCGTGTGGCGCTTTATCGTGGCACTTTGCTTTTGGAAGTGTAATTAGCAGTCAGCTGGGAAATATTTGATAGCACGGATGCTGTTCTAGAAATGTATGTATGTATGTATTTATTTATTTATTTATAGGTTTTTATATACCGTCGTTCATCCAAGGATATCGCGTCGGTTTACAGGAAACAAAAACAATACGACAGAGCGTAGTACATAGAACAAGGTAGTAATAATTATGAACTAGTATAAAAGTAATTGAAAAGGCGTAACATTATACATATAACAAGATAATAGTAAATAATTCTGTGGAAAGAATCCAGAGTGAATTAGTTATAAGTAGAACAGTGCTAGATTAGATGATATAGTCACTGATTAATATGTGGATTTCTTTAATTCTTCAGATGTGTTAATGTGGATGAGCATAAAGCAAATATCCTTTCAGCATTTGAGGAGGGATGAATGCAGGGATGGAAAAATAGCTGGAAATCTTAGGCACCAGTCAAAATGTTTTTGGAGCCAAGATAAAAATGTATTTTTCCTTGTAACCATTTTTATGCTCCTTTTTGTTTTGCCTATTTTTTTCGACTTTTCGTTGCTTTATTGCTCTTTCTTGTTTTGTCTGTATTTTAAATTTCGTTTTCTGCCTTTTTTTGTTTTATTTTATTTTTTTGTTTGTTTTATCAGTTTTATATCTTTTGGGGGTGAATTTTATTTTGTTTGTTTTATCTATTTTGGATTTTTAAAAAATGTTTTGGTTCTTTTTATTTTTTATCTTTTCTAGTCTCTTTGGTTCTGGCACCATTGATTCCATCCAGGCCTGACCCTAGTGGCAGTAGTTTATACCCTTCTGGGCCAGTGGGCAGGTACCAATTTTAGGTGACCTGGTGCATAGGAATTTTCCACCCCTGGATGGACAGATATGTATAACAGGCCTATCATTTCTATTAAATATAAGTCAACCTATCTGATGATATAATTGGAAAAGAGTGTAAGCCTTCAGATTGCCTAGGTAGCACCAGTGAAATCAGTTTTCAAAGAGTTCTAGCCAACAAAGTAAGGTCTTAGCCGACTAGATCAAAGCCTTTGAAAATTGACTAGGCTAACTGGCTAAATTTACCGCTTCTCCCACTAAATTTCACTGGGTGGCTCAATTTAGCCAGTCAAATTTATAGGTGGGCTTTAGTTGGTGAGTTAGGTGGCTAGCACTTACTTTCAGCACTAGCTGCTTAACATGGCCAGCCAAATCTAGGCGCTTCAAAAGCAATCTTAAAGCTGACTGGCCAGTTCCCCCTCACCTCAGGATCCAAGTAAATAATTGGGTGGAGAGTTGGCAGCCCCCCTCCCTCTGCAGGGTCACCCCTCCTAGCCCAAAAGTAAAGTCATCAGTCTCCTCAGGGGTTTATTTATTTATATTTTTATATTCTGCTTTTTGGCACTTCAAAGTGTACATCAAAGCAGATTACATTCAGGTACTCTAGGGTTCCCTTCTCTCTGCCACATGCAGTAAAATGTTATGTGGAGGACTGTTAGCATTGTCAGACTAAGCAGGGACACCAAGCCCTGTCCCTTTAACCTCTCCATTTTTTCTCCCTCTCCTCGCTTCTGCCTCATTTGTCTCTCTCCCTCAACTTAATCCCCTGTGGTCTGGCTCTTGCCACAATCCCTATATTAGGGTTGACAACTCAGCCACTTCTGCCCTTCCTTCTGCCCAAATAAACAAGATGTCTCCCCCCTCCCTCCCTTTTTCACCCTCTCTCCACAGGCATCCACTTCCTCTTTTCCCATGCCCCACTATATAGGCCTATTTTCCTATTCCTTCTCTTCCTCCCCCTTCCCATTTTATACTTCTCTGCCTTCACTCCTTGTCTTACCTTATCTTTTATACAAGGAAGTTGCTGAGCCAGTTCCGGATCTGAGTGCTAAGAGAGGATGGTGGCACCAGCAAACTGTGAGCATAGTGACTGTGAGCCGCTTCACGCTTACAGTTCTCACACTAATGCCACCTGCTGCATGGGTATTTTTTTTTTTGGAAGGCGGAAACACAGTGCTTATGCGTGTACTGTGGCTTACAGGGCCTGTGCTCAGTGGTAGACCCTTTGCCAGTGCTTTCAGGCCCAGCAGCTTCTCTGCTCCCTTCTCCTTATGCTGTCCCACGCTGCAGTGCTGTTGTTAAGTCTGTGCAGTGTGACCGACGTGGGACCTAGTACGGTCATGCTTTTGTGACTTAAACCCTGATTAATTCAATTCTCCAACCCATTTCCTTCGCTTCGCCTCTCAAAATCCTTTTTTGCATGCCCACACTACCCTCTACCAAGTCTTGGTTCCAGTATTTTCAGATACTAGCCCTCCCAATGTGTAAAATGATTTTCATTCCTATATGCTCATCTTACTCTGTTTTAGGCTTTCGACAATTCCACTGATCTCACCTTCCGTCTTCTACATACATATCTCCTGTGCCCTACTTCTTGATGTTGTTAATTCCTGGCTTTGGGCTTTGCTTATCCTCCATATTGGAGTTGCCCTGAGACTGTTTGAAATGTACCTTGTTTGAAAGCATTATAATAATATAAATAAATTGAGTAAAGCTTCATGAGCAGAGAAGGAGGGCAGTTTCAGGAGAGTGGTTTGCTGTAAACTCTGTAGTAGTTGAGGAGATTATAGTGACATGAAAAAAGAGAAGAGCTGATGATGGACAGCCCTCTTGAGAATTTTCAAAAGAAAGGGAAGGAGAGGATTAAGATGGTAATTAGCAGGGGCAGAAGAGCAAGTGACTTTTTTTTTTTTTAAGGAGAGGGAGTGACTTGTTTGAAGAATGAGGGAATGATACCAGAGGTTAGAGAAGAATTTAAGCATTAAGGGTCCGATGCAATATTTGTGCGCAGAAAGCGGGCGCTGAACAGTCAGCACCCGCTTTCCTAATGCACCCACACAAGTGACCTTGTGTGAAGGCACTGTAAGACATGGCTGAAAAGGAAACTAAGAAGTTCTGAAAACTGGAGAGTAAAAAATAATAGTAGTTTGTATGGAAGAAAAGAGGCTAGAAGCAACAACATCTGATCAGAGGAAAGGAAGAGTGAAAGAGAGCGAAAAAGAACAAGATGAAAAAAATTATGGGATTAAAATTATGAAGATTCCTACGTGGACTGAAAATACGAAGTGGCAAATGATACAGAAGGTAAAGACAGGGCAACAGAGAGTTAGACCTTCTTGCTTAAAATTAATGTACTTGAAAGCTAATTTATTCACAAATTTAAAATTTAAAAAAAAAATTCAATCATAATAAGGTAGGGATTTTCCAATGAAAAAGTCGGATGGATAATTTCTTTTAACCCAAACTGCCTAAGAGTAGCAACCTTTCTAAGGTCAGAGAGCGGCGAAACTTGAAATAGCTTAAGTCTCAGGATGGCTTCTGCCTTTTCCGCTTTCACTAGGCTCGAGTCAACTAAAGAAAAGCCAAATAGCCACTGCTGTAAAAGCAAGGGGAAAAAAAGGTCCTGGCAGTATGGGATATGTTCTTTTACTATTGGGATATGAAGGGGAGAGTTGCAGAGTGAGTCTGTTGTTTAGAAATGAAGATGGTTAAATAGAAATTTGTTGTAACTTGCTTTGAGGTCTTATGGCAAGAAGCAACCAGTCAAATGTAACCAATAAAATAAATATCCAGGAAGGCAAAAAGTTTGAGTGTGCAGAAGGATGAACCACCATAGATGCTCCATTAATACTCACAGTATGATTGCCCACTGACTTTTTTTTTTTTTTGAGGGGGTGCATACAGAAGAGAAACTGGGAGGTACAAAAAACAAATCATACAAATACTTAAAAATACAGTTATCCATTGCCTTCCCTCTCTAACCCCCCCCCCCCCCCCCCCCCCCCACCACCACCACCACCACACACAGGTATTCGTGGCCCACATATATGTCCACAATGGCTGATTCATGTAACTAACTGTCAGGTCGATCCAGTAAAGTGTGCTCCGTCGGAGCGCACTGTCACCCTGCTCTGGACGCGTGTTTTCCCTTACCCCTTATTCAGTAAGGGGAGGAAAACACGCGGCCCACCCGCGGCACCTAATAGCGCCCTCAACATGCAAATGCATGTTGACGGCCCTATTAGGTATTCCCGAGCGATCCAGTAAGTAAAATGTGCAGCCAAGCCGCACATTTTACTCTAAGAAATTAGCGCCGCCCAAAGGTCGGCGCTAATTTCTTCCGGCGCCAGGGAAGTGCACAGAAAAGCAGTAAAAACTGCTTTTCTGTGCACCCTCCGACTTAATATCATAGCGATATTAAGTCGGAGGTCCCCAAAAGTAAAAAAAAGTAAAAAAAAAAAAAATTTTTGAATTCGGCCCGCGGCTGACGGGCCGAAAACCGGACGCTCAATTTTGCCGGCGTCCGGTTTCCGAGCCCGTGGCTGTCAGCGGGCTCGAGAACCGACGCCGGCAAAATTGAGCGTCCGCTGTCAAACCCGCTGACAGCCGCCGCTCCAGGCCAAAAGGAGGCGCTAGGGACACGCTAGTGTCCCTAGCGCCTCCTTTTCCTCGTTTGCACCGCGTCGCCTAATTTAAATACTGGATTGCTCGCACCGGCGAGGGGCCGGTGCGCGCGCTGGGAGAGCGGGCGTTAGTCCGCTCTCCCACGGACTTTACTGGATCGGGCTGTGTGTACCTTCAGAAACCCTCAGGCCAGAATATATTCATTTTTGTCTGAAGCAGGAATAACTCTGGACCACAACACTGCTATAGCTGATCAGCTCCCATTCATGGCTGTGACACTTTAAAAATATTTTTACACTTTGGGAGAATGCATACCATGTCTTTTATTCTTCTGTGAGCCTAGTTTTCCCTTCAGTCATATCTTTACTCCCTCTCCCCCGTTCCTTCACTTCACATTCTTGCACTCCATAGATTCCCTACATGCATGCAAACACTACCACATTTCCACCTCTTATCTTCAGCATACAGCATATATTCCTGGGACTTTGTATCATCAGGACTGTATGAATATTCAGATGTGTAGTAAGTAATACTGTACAGCCACATTTGCAAGCATGACTCACATTGGTTATACATAGCAAAACTATAGACATGTATTTCTCATCCAGATTAATGCACACAAGTTAATCACAGTATTCCATCATACTACAAACACGACCCTCCACTAAAAGTTCATGATTCATATCTTATCTAGCATAAACAGCACAATACAAAGCATATCATACAGGAACTGAGATAGCACAGGCCTCCCCTGACTATCCCCCCCTCCCAGAATTTTTACCCTCTGTACATCAGTTATCTTTCCAGATTTTCCAAAGGACTCTAGTTCTGCTTAAACCATGCCCTAAATGGTCACATCCCTCTCCATGCTTCCCTTTCCCGTAGAACTACATCACCCAGCAGCCGCCTGGCTATAGTGACATTACTTTCTCTCTCGGTTTCATTTTCATCTTTGTAATGCCTTCTGTTGCCCTAGTAGGCAAACTGCGCTTTAATCATGGTCTGCTCCCAGCTGTGCAAAATCCTAACCTTATTATAGCCTATAACTCCCAAGATTCTCTCTTCTTTAAATCCACATTCCTCTTATAGTGCTCTTTATGTTACTGACAGCTTACTTGATCCATATCCCTCACCTGCATTTGTGTGCATTTGCGTAAAAAAATCAGGAATGGGTCAGCTAGTCAGGGTTGACCCCAGGTTAGGTGAACAAACTACTAGCTGCCTGCCTTTAGGTCCTTGGGGAAGCAACGTGTTTTCAATGTGATTATGGAAACCTTCATGGAGGCAGTTTTCAAATCTCATTAGGACAAAGTCCTTGGAGAAGAGATGATTGAGAGGGGAATGATAGAGGTTTATAAAATCATGATTGGGGTGGAACAGGTAAATAAAGAGCATTTATTTACCCTTTGAAAGAATACTAAGCCTTGGAGATACTCCATGAAACTAACAGGTAGCAGATTTAAAACAAATTGGAGAAAGTAATTTTTTCGCTCAATGCATAACCAAGCAGTTCAGTTTGTTGCTAGAGGATGTAGTCAAGGCCTCTAGCATAGCTCAGTTTAAAAGGTGTTTGGACAAGTCCCTGGGGGAAAAGTCCATAGGTAATTCTTAGATAGATTTGGGAAAGTCACTGCCTATCCTTAGGAGCAAGCAACAAGAAATGAATTAACTCTTTAGGATCTTCCCACTGTTGGAGACAGGATGCTGGGCTCAGTGGACCTTTAGTCTGACCCAGCACTGCACATCCTATGTTTTTATATTCTTAATATCCATTTTACCATAACTATAGCTCTCTCCTCTGCATTGCCTTTTGCCCTCCTAGCCCGCCAAATATCTGATGCATAATGCCCTGTTGTATTTATTTCCCTTTTTGAATTAATTCTTTGTTTTGTTATCTACGATTTGGTTTTGTTCTCTGCTTTTATTTCCCATTTGAATTACTTCTTTGTTTTATCTACGATTTGGTTTTTGTTCTCTGTATTTCCTCTTATCAGTTCATTGTAAGCCGACATGATGTGCCTTACGAATGTCGGCATAGAAAAGCCTTTAAATAAATAAAAATAAATAAATTGTACTGAAGACCTGGAATTTAGGATGGCTGATGCTACATTTATTTATTTATTTGAAACCATTTGTGTGCCGCCTAGACACAGTTCAAGGCAGTTCACATAAAAACCACATATAAAAATCTCAAAAAACAAAACAAACAACATCTAAATTCAGAACAGAGCTGCGGCTTTCAAAGCTCATACTACAGCCTTTAAGACACTGAAGTCTTCGATGGACTTTGCACCAAGTTTCAATATGAAAATGTGTGTGCTTTCACTTTGAAATTTGTTGCTGGTTCAAAGTGCCCATGAACTTCTTGTATGTCCTTTTTGTTTGTGTGCATTTTTCCCATGGAAAACGATGCGTGCATATTTTAAAAAATGCAATCTGCACGTGTTGTTGTCTTTCCTGCCCCCCCCCCCCCCGAACTAAACACTCCCCCGGGAACGTGTTCTCTAAATGCACGTAAAAATATGCACGTTTTACTTCTAGATGCATGGAGAGAGGCCAACATATGAAATTGTAACCGAACTTTATTGGCACCTGTTAGAATGTACAATATCCTACATTTACTTACCTTAGTCTATGTGCTTATTTGTAAACCGTTGCGATGGTATATAACTTAGCGACGGTATAGAAAAGTTTTTAAATAAATAAATAAATAAAATAAATAAATGGACGGTTTATGCATGCAAATCACTATTTACCCACGCGTGCAAATTCACTGTTCACCCATGAATATTGCCTTCCCCATGGCAGTAGAAGCATAGCCCAAGAAGCAAGCTGGCATTTCTTTTGGCACTAAGGAATGCTGAAATGTCCAGGTTCTCAGATTTGAAAGGGAAACAAACTGATTTGTTCTGTCACCTGTTTCCCTGTTTTATATTGCCTCTTACAAGCCTTTACCATTGACCTATGTGCACATTGACACATTTGTGTAGAGCTGTGACAGTTCCACCATAGAAGTGTAGATTCTGCTAGGCTAAGGGCGGGATTTTAAAAGGGTTACGTGCTTAAATGTGGAGGATCTACGCGCATAACTGGCCTTACGCGCGCCGGGCCTGTTTTAAAAAGGCCCGGCAACTCGCGTAAGTCCCAGGGCTTTACTAAAGGGGCGGTCCGGGGGCGGGGCGGTCAGAGGACATTGCGGGGGCGGGGCCAGAGGCCTCCGACAGAGCGGCCATTGCTGCTGTGTTGGAGGATCACGTGCCGGCAAGCTGCCTGCGTGTGCAACTTGCGCCTGCCCAGAGGCAGGTGCAAAACGTAAGATAATAATTTTGGGGGGTGATTAGAGTAGGACTGGGGGGGAAGTTTAGGGAAGGGGTGGGTAGGTCAGGTTAGGAGGAAGGGAACGGGGGGAGGCAGCACGGCTCGGCGCGCGCAAGATGCATAATTGTGCACCCCCTTGTGCGCGCCGGGTAGTGTGCGCACATGTAGGCTGCGTGCAGGTCTTTTAAAATCTACCCCTAAGTGAGTTGCTATTTGCTATTAGGGCAGGTCTTTAGAAATCCATAATGATTGGTGATCAGTACTGCGCCACTGAGGTGTGATGAAAGGATGACATCACATGGGTCACATGGATAGGGTTTTAATAATGTTTTAAAGAAGGCATCAAACGTGGCGCTTCACCCAGATTATTTTAAAAAGTGAAATAATCCACCCCATTTCATCATTTGCCAAAAAAAACCTTTTTCTGTTTCTTTTCAACAAGGCAAAAAGTGGCCACATTTTGGTTGGAAAAAGGAAATACCTACAGTACCTGAATGTAATCGGCTTTGAAGTGTTTGAAAGGCAGAATATACATCAAATAAATAAAAATAAAATTAACAAATTAGCCTTGATGCTTGTGATGCAACTGCAACATTGCTGTCTGCTTCGACGGCAGGGGGAGAAAAAGGGGAATTGGATTCAGATGATAGCCAACACTGGACCCCAACTTTTACGGTCCGGGGTACTGATATGCAGACATTACAGACAAAGCAGAGGACTGCTTCTTCGGCAAAGTCCAAATGCAAAGCATGTTCAAGCAGCATTGTCTGAATTATCTTGAAGGCTGCTTACCCTGCAAAAACGTTGCTAGCAGTAACTGTAATGAGTTTGACAGTTGCTTGGTGTGGATTGTAAATATTTCTACCCTTAACATAAGGCTTGGGGGTATTGTGCACAGGGTGGCAGTTGCTGCACTCAACAAAAACATGGGGCAGCCTGCACAGTTATTATCCTTAACAGAAACATGGAAGCAACCTGCATGGAGCAGCAGTTACTACCCTAAGAAACGTGCTGGGCAGACTGGATGGACTATTTAGTCCTCCATTACTATGTTACTGTGTCACCTGGTATCCCATCAGGTATAATTCCTCCACAGTTTAGGGAACACAAATATTGCCTCCCAAGCATTACCCTTGGCATTCAGATCCAACCATTTACCTATTTTGTCATTTATCTACCTCGTCCAACATACCAAGGCTAGGCTGAACCCTCAGATTCCCTTTCTGTGGCACCTCATTCCCAACCCCTCTGCTAGAAAGGGGGGAACTTCTCACACATATCACATTATATTCCATATCAAAATTCACATCCAAAGGAGACCACAATGTAACCTCCTGCTCCCAGAGCTACTCATGTCTCCCTGGTCTTTGAACTCCAGTTCCATTTATACCCCACGCCATACCACAGCATATGGATTTACCTTGATACCCCACAAAATGGCCTTCAGGTAGAGCGCCTTGTTGAGTTTCCCCACTCCTCTCCAGACCTGGTCCTAAGGTGCGTGTGTATGTGTGAGGTGGGGGAGAACAGACCTCATTCCTCTTCTGTCCCGATAGGTAGAAGAACCTTTTTCTCTTCATGGCCTTGGACCTCTTCTTTTGAGGGGAAAAGCCCCTGCAGATCCCCACGCACACTGGGAGGGTCCCTGGGCTGATCAACCCACAAGTTGGTTACTGCAGGTGATCTTATACCTGGAGATCCTTTCACACACCCCACCTTCAGAAGTGCTACCTTTTTTTTTAGTGGATTGATGTGATAAGCGGGGAAAGAGCGTATCAATCCCCGCCTGCTCTCTGCCAGCACAGACAGACTTGAGCAGAGCCAGGCTAAGGATTAGAAAGCCCAGGTTAAGAAGACAAGGCTGGAGAACTTCAGATTCCAGGATGCTTCGTGCTGAGAAGAAGCCTTGGATTCAAGCAGGGGGAGGAGCAACCAGGGAGCGGTCTGAAATCAGACTGGGGAATAACTTTGTAGGTTGCATTGATTGGGGTAATTAGCATGGCAGCTACAAGGAGACCAGGAAACTAGAGATCTAAGGGGATTAGCGGCTGAGTCCACAGAAGTGGAGGAGACTACAGAGCTAGAAGATGAGTTCACGGCAAAAGAGTAAAGTTTGAAATTGAGGTATTTCTATAGTGGGTGGGCAGTGGAGATGAAACATACACAGGGCTTCTCTCATGAACTGTGTTACAATCATTAGCAAGCCCTGTATACTGGCAGGAAATTCTGCAACCTTGTGTAAGTTAAAGACACGTTGTACTTTCTTTTTGAGAGGCTCTGCTCTCTGACAGTCGGAAGGAGAGACTGAGAGGTTACTAATGGACTGAGGGGGAGGGGCACCAGCAGGAGGCCATGCTGCACTGCGAGTGAAATGAATTGATTGGTGTGGGGTTTTTTGGTTTTTGAGAAATACTGCTGTGCCACAAGCAGCAAGCAAGGCTGCCCAAGACTTTTGCTGTTGCAGTGAGGGAGAGGGGAACCCTATAGAGAATCCTACGATATCACACTGAGAGTAGAATGAAAAAACCTTTTTTAGCCAGCCAGATGGCTTATGACTTTTGCTATTGGACCTAGGGATTGGCCACTGTTGGAGACAGGATGCTGGGCTTGATGGATCCTTGGTCTGACCCAGTATGGCATGTTCTTATGTTCTTACAACTTGCAATGGCACCATTAGCCTTGTGGAGGACCTGTGAATCACCAGGAGCCAAGACCCAGGGAATACTCCAGCTTCCAGATCCTGCCTGGATCACCGGGAGGCCGCCACAGTTGACTGTCTCCCAAAGGGCAATAAAAGTATTTGTTTCTCAGAGCTATCTCCAGGGTTATATTTCTCCCTCTTTGCTTGTCCCAAGGTGTGAGTCCTTTCTACGGGGGGAAAGGCTCACCGTGCTGTAGGGAACAGGCAGGACACAGATTGGGTGTTCAAATGAACTTTACTGAGATTCTTCACCCCTTAGTCTCAAAAAAATAATATCGGAGGTCCACACGAGCCCGGATCTTCCTCGGTATATGCCCTGTGTGCCAAGGGTGGAGAGCCACATGGGGATCTCCCAAAGATCTTGCTTCTGCTCCTCTGGCTCCTTCTGATGCTGAGAAAAGCTTACAGGCTAATATAGCCCAGCTTCCACTATGAGGAGGCTTGGCGTTAAATCTCCTCACAAACCAAAAAGGGGAAAAGCACTTTCCAAGTTCCAAACTTCCTCACTTGCAGGGAGAGGAGCACACAGATATTCCAGCCTCGGGCCTCGGAGTCTGGGGCTTCTCCCTCACTGGAACTGGACCAGAGTTTCACCACAGGAAAAAAAAACCAAAACCAGCTATCACCAAAGTCTGGAGGCAACTCCTCACAGGCAAGGGGTGCACTGCAGGAAAGTCCTCTAAAATCAACCAGCTTTCAAAACTGCGCTTTACTCCCCAGAAGTCAAACCAAAATGTCTGCACTCTCTAAGCCACTCGCCCCTCATGTGCACTAAGGAGCTACCATTCACAGCCAGCTCAAGGGGAGGTTCTGTAGAGGAATGGCATCTCCCACTAAGCTAGAAACCCAGGGCAGGGATCTAGGGCTCCAAGTAGAAACCAGGGGTATTTACAGAAGGGCAGGAACCAAAAGGGCAAAAATCTGACAAGACTCTACCCTTTTATACCTCCCACTAAACAGTTTATCATCCAGTGAAAATGAGCAACCTAATTAAGGGAGCATACACACCCTTTCCCCAAATAACATATTAACATATAAATATAATGATGATAACTTTAAAACAGCCGCGCAAGTGGATATGTGCACGGGTTATAAAATTGGCTGTACGTGCGTACATGTGCGCGCAATTTTATATGGATGCGCGCATGGATGCGCAAATGCCACCTCCACCACGTAAGTGGGTGGATTTTGCTAGGCACGCACTGAAACGCAAATAACCATTCCCCCAGTTTGTTCCCAGTTTGCCTCGGAAAAGGATAGGACTTCCTAACCCCCCTAGCTAGATAGCCGCCCTCTTACCCTATTAGCACAGACCCTCCCACTGACTAGTCCTGATTTTTTTTTTATTTTAAAACTTATACGCCATCCATAGCAGAAGAAAAGTTACGTGGTAGGGGACCCCAGTGCGCGTAAATACTGACGCCCAGACTTCGCCCTCATCCTGTCCCTTTTTTTGCCTTTTCAATTTGTGCGTGTACCGGGATATACGTGTGTACTCTGTGCTTCTTAAAATCTATGTGGCGTGTGCTGGCCCGAGACCCATGCGTATCTCCCGACCTTGGCGTGCGTAGGGCTTTTAAAATTGACTTTAATTGACTTTAATGCTCACACCTCTAAAATGCCCTCTGGCATTTTACTTGCTAGTACCTCAATAAAAACAGGCAAAACATTTCGCAACATATCAAACATAACAATTTTAGGGTCTCCCCATCCAAATTGTCTTGTGCGACTAGCACCCGAAAAGAGGGTCTCACACACACATCTTAGTTATCAGGCTCCAGCCACCCCTATAATAGTTTTCAGCTGTGCCCTGGTGGGATTTACGATTTTTTGACGATAAATCGGGGGAATTGTTATTGTATCGCGGCTCTAACGATTTTTGATGATTTAAAATATATCTGACGATTGTTTTAAATCGTCAAAAACGATTCACATCCCTTGTGTATGCAACTACATTTCGTGAATATGTATTGTGGCTATTCTGAAAACGAGGCTAGTTAGGTATGCTTGCAAAATTGAGCTAGGAAACACTGCCTTAATCTCCACACGTGCAAATATCCACCCAATAAAAATTGTAAGGGGATCCAATAAAACATTTGGAATTTGAACCGAGTTCTTTTTTCTTTCTGTTTTTTTTTTTCCCCCAGACATTTCTAATATGCAGAAAGGCTACAGAAAATGGAGGTATAATTTTGCCTCTTTATTAATTGGTGCTGCAGTGATTAGCTGGAGCCCTGTACAAACCTTTTCTTTTCTTAATGACCACCCTAGTAGTTGGATCTGATAATTCAGTAGAACAAAAGAACAAAGGCTTTCTCTTCTGTATGGAGAGAATACAAGGTCTGTTAGCTGAAACCCTATTAGGGATGTAGGGAAGAGGAAGACTTTTTTATTTTTAAAGGAGAAGCAAATGTAATTTAAGGATTAAGCCCATTTCTAGTTCTTAAGGTGCTCCCCTGGTTTTGTACTTGTGGATAGTACTTGCCATGGGCAGTTTGTACTCTTTAGGAAATTCATGTACGTGCACATGAGATCAGAAAACAATCAGTACTAATCATTTAACAGATTTCCACCCTTTGGCTTGTTCATATACTCTGTGTGTTGTTAAAAAATTTAAAGAGAATAGATGACCGTGAAGGTTGATTGCCCCATACTGCCTTAACCTCCACACGTGCAAATGTCCACCCACTAAAAATTGTAAGGGGATCCAATAAAACATTTGGAATTTGAACTGAGTTCTTTTTTTCTAATTTGGTCTTTGTGTTCTGATTACCAGTATGTACAGAGTAGTCTAGAAAAGCAAAGGCATATAGCAGACAAAATACTGTGTATAAGGCAGTAGTGATTTTTCTGCCAGCTCACCCAAAGTTGCTGACCTGGAACTTTTTATGAACTTACTTCTCATTTCCTACTGCAGCTGGAGTGGAAGGTTGAGGCAGCACTAGTCCTGACCTGGTATCTTTTTTTTTTTTGTAGAAAATTACCTTTGATGTAGAGTACCCACAGTTATCCAACAAGGACAAAAAATAAACATGTACAGAAGATCTCTAAAGACTTTGCAGTCTAACAGGCTGATGCAATGTGCGCTCAGCCTAGCGTAGAACTCGACATGCAGTTGGACGCATGTTTTTCACTCGCTAGAATAACTACTGATGCATTAATGGGATTAGCGCATCCAAACCAGGGTATATCTGATAGCACTCATCACATGTAAATGCCATGTAGATGAGGCTATTAGCTATTACCCCTGTGCAAAAAAATCACTGTGCGCCCGACGTGCACATTTTAATACACCAAAGATAACTCTAGGGACACACTACAAGCCTCAACAAAAAAGCAAAAAATACTGATTTTCTGAGGTTCCTCCAACTTAATATCATCGCAATACTAAGTTGGAGGAACCACAGAAAGCAGAATTTTTTGCTTTTTTGTTGAGGCTTGGAGTGTGTCCCTAGAGTTATCTTTAGTGTAAAAAAAAGTCTTGATGGTGGTCAGGTTAGGAAAACGGACGCTCAATTTACCAGCTTCCGTTTTCCTAACCCAATGCCAAGGATGCCCTAGGGATGCACAATTTATCCCTAGCATGTCCTTTTCAGTGCAGCACCTCATTAACATATTGGTGAATGGGCACACGTTTGGAAAACAGGTGCTCAGACATTTGTCCGTTTTCTACAAGTTTTTATTGCATTGGCTCCTAAATCATATGTGAAAGTTCAGGCAAATAAATATGTGGGGTTGTACTCTGAGGTTTTACCAAAATACTTCATGGAAGTAGAAAGACTTGAGGTGGTCTCTGAAGGTGAAAGGGGAGAGAAGAGTTTCAGAGAGAGTGTAGCATATGGAGTACACGGAGGCAAAGTGGTGTGCTAAGGAAACACAGAGCGGGTATAGAGGAGTCTGGCCTCTACAATGTCCCATCTTTGAAGAATTTACAATCTTACGTTTGAACACAGGAAGGTTAAGTGACTTGTATACTGGGGAATTTGCAGCTCTGGGGGTAATATTCAGCCACTGGCCTGACAAAGTTAGCCGGCTATTCTAATCTGGATAATTTTGGTGGGATATTCAGCAGCACAGCTGCTACACTGAATTTACCTGACTACCTTAAAGTTAGTTGGATAAGTTTATTCAGCTAACTTTATAACTACTATACGGCATGACCTGAGAGTTCTGGCTACTCTATCAGAGTTATCCAGACATCTTACCTAGCTATCTTAACTCTGCCTCGGACCTCACTTGGAACATCTCTACTTAATCTGGTGACATAATCTCTATATAATCTGGCTAAACTTTAGCCAGAGAAGTAGGTAAAATATTCATAAACTGGCTTTTAGCCAGATAACTCACAAGTTATCCAAGTAAATACTGCTGAATATGGACCCCTCTATGTTCAGACTCTTTCCTCTCCACGTCACAGTTCATATCTTTCACATAACTCCCCCAGATTCTATGATCTCCAGCAAAATAAAGTCCTTTTTCCAACTCAATGGTTTCCCATCTACAGTGATATGAATCTGCTTTTTAAGGTCCTCCAGAATAGATTTTACCATTTGTGTATGAGTAGCAGAGCATTTGGGTTAAAGCTGTTTTCCCCAATATCTCATAGCCTTGGGAATAGAAAACCCAAGAATATTCCTAGTAGCAGGTATGATAGCTTGCTCCATTCAGACCATAATAACATATAGGTCCTTATTCATTCACTGGCCGGATTGCAAAGTTAGCCAGATAAACTTAGGGTGACTCATGGCGTCTCCTCATGGTGGCATCCTGGGGTAAGTGGGTCGTCTTTATGTGAGGCTAGTCTGAATGTTTTGGAAACTGCAGTTGCTCATGTTCAAGAAGTTCAGGGGAATATTATTAAGGATCTGACTACTTCATCTTGAAGGATTGAAAATCTGGAAAATTCTGCTAGGTCTTTTGTATTTTCGTATACTTAATTTTCCTGTGACCATATTTTTATCTCCCACTGAGCTGTTTAAAATGTATTTGAAGGAGCTTTTTCAGATTGGTAAAGCTTCCTTTCCTCCTAATGGGAAAATTTATTATTTTCCTTCATCCATGCAAGAAGGGTCTGCAGATGCCTCTATTGATTCGTCTGTTTTTTCGGATAAGTCAGAAGATGAAGTTACCTCTAGAACAACTTTACTTGTCTCCTTTGTATTTCTGCAAGACTGGAATAATGTATTTTGCCTTTCTCACAGGACAAGCAGGATGGTAGTCCTCACAGATGGGTGACATCATCAGGATAGAGCCCAATCACGGAAAACTTTTGTCAAAGTTTCTAGAACTTTGACTGGCACCTACTGGGCATGCCCATCATAGCACCAACCCTGCATCCAGCAGGGGTCCCCCTTCAGTCTTCTTTTTTCCATGCAGCAGTAGCCATGCGGGTTAAGGAGCTCTTTAGATATTCCTGACAGGAATTTTTCCTCACGGAACTTCTTAAAAAAAAATTTCAAACTTTTTACCCCACAGGGGTCCCCCTATTGATAACTTTACTTCGCGGTCGAACAGTAAGTTTTGTACCTGCTTGCAGTTGATTCCCGTCGAGTTTTTCCCTCGCGGCCAACTGGCCATCGACCGCACCACGGCTAAATTTTGTTGAGGCCATGGAGTTGGGTTTCTGTCTGTGCCCCGACTGCACTCGAACAATGCCCATCACTGACCCTCATACAGTCTGCGTGATGTGTTTGGGGTCTGACCATGATGTCCTAACTTTCACCAAATGTGCCCAAATGACACCAAAAGGTCGCAAGGCTCGACTGGAGAAGATGGAACTTCTCTTTTGGTTTAAAACCCCGACTCCATCAATAGCTTCGACTTCGTCTGAACCAGTGCTGTCTACTTTGCGCCAGCACCGTGAAACCACTGCTGCCTGACCGGCTTTGACGATTCCACGGTTGTCGACTCCTTCTGTCTCCTCGCGGGAAAAGGACTGGGGAGAGCACCATGAAAAACATTGACACCACCATCGAAAAGCTCAGGCTACTGATACAGGCAAGTCCTTGGCATCGACATCGTCTGAACCACCGACAAAGAAATCCCGTCCAGAAAAGGCCCCATCCTCTTCTGTGTCTGGGTCAGCAAGGCATTCCTCACCTCGACAGGTGCCAGGAGCCGCGATTCCACTTTCAGCAGTGGACCCTCTGGCTACGCCAGTGCTGCCTCCTACTCCGGAACTGGGGCTCCACGCTCCAGGTTTCCGCGAGAAATTGGATCGGATGATCCAAGAGGCCATCAGAAAAGCACTCCAAGGGTTCAAATCTCCATTGATACCGGTGCCAGTTCCTGAGCTGGTCACCGACCGGATACCTATGGCTCTTGCACCGCTGCTGGCAAGAATGGATGCATTGATCGGTGCCCTTCCACCGGTGGATCTGAGGGAACCCTTATTGTCAGATGAAGAGGTAACACCGATCTCCATTCCGCCTTTTGGAGTGCTGCCACCGACGCATCCGATTCCATTGGTGCCTCCGTTGATGCCTCCATCGATGCCTTCGGTGCCACCTCTGATTCCATCGGTGCCGAGGCCTGGACCTTCAGGATTAGCACCGTTTCTCCCATCTGATGATCCCATGGGAGCTGGTGACGAGCCTTATGATCCCTGGACCGATGACACGTCCCAGGACACTGATGATCTACCTTCACAGCCCTCTCCTCCTGATGAAAGAAGACGTTCTCCTCCAGAGGACTTATCTTTCATTAATTTTATAAAGGAGATGTCTGAAACAATTCTATTTCAGCTTCAGACAGAAGAGGACTCCAGGCACAAGATGCTGGAAGTACTCTAGTTCATTGATGCTCCTAAGGAAATCATGTCTATTCCAGGACATGAGATCCTTATTGATCTATTGAAAAGAAATTGGGAGCACCCAGGTTCTGTACCACCTGTCAATCGAAAGACAGATGCTACTTACTTAGTACAGTCTGCTCCTGGTTTTCAACGATCTCAGCTAGATCATCACTCAGTTGTTGTGGAGTCAGCCCAGAAAAGAGCGAGACGATCCAAACTTCACTCTTCTAAACCTCCAGGGAAAGAACAAAAGTCCCTGGACGCATTGGGCAGATGTGTTTTTAATGGTTTAATGCTAATTTCTCGCATTGCTTCCTACCAATTGTACATGACACAGTACAATAGAGATCTGTTCAAAAAGATTCAAGATTTTTCTGAATGTCTACCGTAACAGTTTCAAGACCAGCTTCATACCCTTGCTCAAAAAGGTCTAGATGCTGGCAAGCATGAGGTCCATGCTGCATATGACATCTTCGACACTGCCTCTAGAGTCTCTGCAGCCGGAATAAGTGCAAGAAGATGGGCCTGGCTCAAGTCTTCAGACCTCAGACCAGAAGTACAGGATAGGTTAGCTGACTTACCCTGTGCTGGTGATAATCTTTTTGGAGAAAAGATTCAAGAAACAGTGGCGCAGCTCAAGGACCACCATGAGAGTCTCCGCCAACTCTCCTTGGTACCTTCTGATTACTCTTCGTCTTCCAAGAGATCTTTCAGAAGAGACTGCCAAGAGGCCTGCGTATAAACCAAGGAGATATTACCCTCCGGCTTCCAGAGGTCGTCCCTCCAGGCCTTACCAAAAAGGCCAATCCAGACAACCTCGGACCCAAAAGACACAGGCAGCCCCTCAGCCAGGCCCAGCATCAGGATTTTGACTCCTTTCTGGAGAGCAGTGCCCAGCCTCCTCTTACTTCCGTACCAGTAGGAGGTCGACTGTGCCACTTCACCAGCATGTGGCATATGATCTCGACAGATCAATGGGTACTAGCTGTAGTGACTCAAGGTTACCACCTCAACTTTCTCACCGTTCCACCGGATTCCCCACGTTGGCTGACGTGGAAAACATCCGACCATTCTCACCTTCTCGATCAGGAAGTTTCCATCCTCCTCGAGGCCCGGGCAATAGAACCAGTACCCTTCTCCCAACAGGGCCAGGGATTCTATTCCCGGTATTTTCTAATCCCAAAAAAGGTCAGTTGGCATTCGCCCAATACTGGACCTTTGCGCCTTAAATACCTACAGAAAGAGAAGTTCAAGATGGTGACCTTGGGTTCTCTACTTCCCCTTCTGCAAAGGGAAGACTGGCTCTGCTCTCTAGATCTCCAGGACGCTTACATGCACATCTCAATCACTCCGTCACATCGCAGATTCCTGCAGTTCCTAGTAGGCTCAAAGCACTTCCAGTATCGAGTGTTGCCATTCGGCCTAGCATCTGTCCCACAAGTCTTCACCAAGTGTCTCGTCGTGGCAGCAGCCTATCTCAGGACTCAAAGTGTCCACGTCTACCCCTATCTCAACGATTGGTTGATCAGGGCTCCCACTGATCAAACTGCGCTGACGTCCCTACGTCTCACTTTGCATACCCTGATCTCCCTAGGGTTCCTCATAAACTATCCATAAACTAGTTCCATCTCAAACTCTATCGTTCATAGGGACAATCTAAAAGCGAAAGCCTTCCTACCCCGGGATTGGGCTCTCACTCTCGTTTCTCTGGCCCATCAACTGCAGTTTCGACAACACTCAACTGCATGTCACTTTCTGATCTTACTGGGTGATATGGCCTCCTCGGTGCATGTCACTCCGATGGCCCGCCTTGCCATGAGAGTAATGCAGTGGACTCTAAAATCGTAGTGGAATCAGTCTTCTCAGCCAATGTCCACCATTGTCCACATCACCAACCAGCTCCGCTTATCGCTGGCTTGGTGGATAAACAAATCCAATCTTCTTCAATTTCAGGTTGCAGAACCTCAAATAACCTTGACAACAGATGCCTCCAATCTTGGCTGAGGTGCACATGTTGCAAACCTGCAAACTCAGGGCATCTGGTCTCCAGAGGAAGCCAAACACCAGATAAATTTCCTAGAGCTTCGTGCAATCAGATATGCTCTCAGGGTCTTTCAGGATTACCTCACCAACAAGGTCATCCTGATTCAAACCGACAACCAGGTGGCCATGTGGTACATCAACAAGAAAGGGGGAACGGGCTCCTACTTCCTGTTTCAGGAAGCTGCACAGATATGGGCGGAGGCCCTTTCCCACTCGATGTGCCTCAGGGCCACCTACTTGCCGGGAGTGGACAATGTGTTGGCAGACAAGCCGAGTCGCACTTTTCAACTGCATAAGTGGTCCCTCAACCCCACAGTAGCGGACTCAGTATTCGAACGCTGGGGTTGCCCTCACATAGACCTCTTTGCGTCAATCCTCAACCGCATTGTAGGAAACTTCTGCTCTCTCACTCGCAGCCAACACTTGCAGCCAAGAGACGCTTTCTCCCTCTCATGGACCAGCGGTCTCCTTTATGCATACCCTCCACTTCCACTCATTTCAAGGACTCTCGTGAAGTTGCGAAAGGACTAGGGATTGATGATTCTGATAGCCCCTCACTGGCCATGCCAGGTGTGGTTTCCAATACTTCAGGACCTATCAATTCGCTGACACATTCCTCTGGGGAAGGACCCGCTTCTGATCACTCAGAACGACGGATGCCTACGTCATCCCAACCTCCAGACCCTATCTCTGACTGCCTGGATGTTGAAAGGTTAATACTTCAGCCTCTTAACCTTTCAGAGCCATTTTCCCATGTTCTGGTAGCTTCACGAAAGCCTTCTACAAGAAAGTCTTATCGCTATAAATGAAACAGGTTTACGGTATGGTGTACTTCCATGTCCATCGACCCCTTCACTTGTTCAACAGCGAAGTTTCTGGACTATCTCTGGCACCTCTCAGAGTTAGGCCTAAAAAACTTCCTCTATCAGGGTGCATGTCATTGCGGTGACCGCCTTCCATAAAGGTGGCCGCCTTCCATATCGGTACAACCCCTAGTAACACGCTTTTTGAGGGGCTTGCTGCACCTAAATCCTCCATTGCGCCCTCTGGCCCCTTCTTGGGACCTTAACGTGGTTTTGGGGCGGCTCATGAAACCGCCGTTTGAGCCTCTCTAATCCTGTGATCTCCGCTATCTCACCTGGAAGGTGATTTTTCTCATGGCGATCACATCCGCTCGCAGATTTAGTGAGTTGCAGGCCTTAGTTACCTATCTGCCTTACACTAAACTTCTGCATGACAGGGTAGTACTCCGCACTCACCCTAAGTTTTTGCCTAAGGTAGTATTGGAGTTTCATATTAATCAATCCATTATACGACCCACTTTCTTTCCCAGACCCCATTCAAATCCAGGAGAACAGGCTCTGCAAATTCTCAACTGTACGCGTGCTCTAGCTTTCTACCTAGACCGTACAGCCGCCCACAGAAAGTCCACTCAATTGTTTGTCTCTTTTGATACCACCAAATTGGGTAAACCTGTGGGGAAGCAGACCCTCTCCTCCTGGTTAGCGGACTGTATTTCCTTTTGCTATCAGCAGGCAGGCATTTCGCTCCAAGACTGTGTCAAGGCACACTCTATCAGGGTCATGGCGACCTCAGTAGCGCACCTCCGTTCGTTGCCACTTACTGACATTTGTAAGGCTGCTACCTGGAGTTCTCTCGATGCCTTATTATTGCTTAGACAAGGCTGGCATACATGATTCCATCTTCGGCCAGTCTGTCCTACGCAACTTATTTGCCAATTAATGTACCAACAGCCTTCCACCGACTCATCAGGGTTCAGGATGCCCGTTTAACCAAATTTTCACCCCAGTTGTTGTGCCTGTTGCACGTCGTTGGGTGCATTTGGTGCATTGCTCGGGCATCCTCAGCTCGGTACTCACCCATATGTGAG
Organism: Rhinatrema bivittatum; assembly: GCF_901001135.1. Classification (NCBI taxonomy): domain Eukaryota; kingdom Metazoa; phylum Chordata; class Amphibia; order Gymnophiona; family Rhinatrematidae; genus Rhinatrema; species Rhinatrema bivittatum. The sequence continues at coordinate 43,845,703 of NC_042615.1, read as the reverse complement.
GACTACCATCCTGCTTGTCCTGTGAGAAAGCAGAGTTGCTTACCTGTAACAGGTGTTCTCACAGGACAGCAGGATGTTAGTCCTCACTAAACCCGCCCGCCACCCTGCGGTGTTGGGTTCGTTACGTTTTCTTATTTTTCGTATGTATTTTGACTATAAGACAAGACTGAAGGGGGACCCCTGCTGGATGCAGGGTTGGTGCTATGATGGGCATGCCCAGTAGGTGCCAGTCAAAGTTCTAGAAACTTTGACAAAAGTTTTCCGTGATTGGGCTCCATCCTGATGATGTCACCCATATGTGAAGACTAACATCCTGGTGTCCTGTGAGAACACCTGTTACAGGTAAGCAACTCTGCTTTATTTTCATTGTCATGAAGCCTTGCTTAAGGAACAGAAAATATGGATATTTCCAGATCTTTCTAGGGCCACGCAAGAAAGGAGGAAAACGTTTTTGGCTTTGTGGTCAGATTTTGTCTTTGCGGGCTACATGTATGTTTCATTATCCTTGCAAATGTGTGGTAGTTCCGAATTCTGTTAAATTTTTATTTTACAAACCGCAACAGCTTAAGAGAATGTATAGACTTCAGATAAAGTAGTACGATTTCAACTGCGTTTAATTATGTAAGCTGTGGATTCTTGTCAGCAGCACTGTTTTTAATTTTTTTTTCCCGCGTTCCTTTTTTTTTCCCGTTTTCCTTGACTCTTAGCCTCCGAGTCATTTCGTTCTTTGCTTTGCCAGGTTGTGGACTAATGTGGTTTGTGCAGTCATGTAATTTTTTGTTTTCTTTCTTATTTCCCTTTGTATGGCCAATAGTTTGCCTTAGCCTTTTTTTTTATTTTCAAATATGTTTGTATTTGAATGCATAAAATTCAATAAAAATAAAGTTAAAACAAAAAAGCAAAAAGAATACCAACAGTGTTATGCTCAGGTTGTGAACCCTTTGGCCGATGGGAGGATGGTGTACCTTAGGAAGTGGATCCGTAGGTACTCCCGTCGGGTGGCGAGGCAGGACAGAAGATGTGACCAGCAGGCCCTCGGCACTGGAGATGAGGCGACCGTGGAGGCAGACTGAGAGTCGTGACGTCGAGGAGCGGAACTGTGTCCGCCACTGGAAGCCCGCGGTCCCCCCAGGAGGAGCCCGTAGGGACCTGGACCGCTGGGACTTAGGTGGACCTTTGAGAGGTCAAGGAGTCGAGAGTTCGGTGCAAGGGCTAACTGGAGCTTCACCCCTGGAAGCCCGCGGTCCCTCCGGGAGGAGCCCGTAGGGACCCGGGTCGCTGGGACTTAGGTGGGCCCTTGAAGACGATGGTCCAGAAGAAGTCCAAGGTCTAGTGCCAGAGGGTCGTCGCTTACCAGTCCAAGGTCTTACACCGAGGGATCGCCACTTACCAGTCCGAAGTCACACACCAGGAATCACCGCTTGCCAGTCCGAAGTCACACACCAGGAATCATCGCTAGCCAATCCGAATTCAGGAACTAGGAACACCAAGATGAGACAGGAACAAGGATCCAAAGTAGAAGAACTCATCGAAGCAAGCAGACCTGACTACGTGGGACGTTGCCAAGTCAAGGAATGAGCAGAGGAAGTATCCTTTTATACTTCCTCTGCTGTGGTTCATTGGAGGCAGCTGTAGGTAATTAAAGGGCTTAGGTCCCTTTAATTCTAGTGAGGGGGCGCGGCCTCATGCCTAAGATGGCGGCGAGCATCTTGGATTCCGGCCCTCGGGGGAAGCCACCTGATGCCGCAAGGAGGGAGCAGGGACGGCTCCCAAGTCTGGAGACGCCTGCGGATGCCCGCGCCGGCGCGTGGAGGCCCACAGTCTCCAGCACTCGCGATCCACCCGATGCTGCTGCGGCGGCCCACCGGCCCAGTCAGGTAGGGGGACGCGGTCGCGGACGGCCGCGACTGCATAACACAACAGTACTCCCCTCTTTAGGGCGCCTCCCTGGAGGCCTGGGTTTAGACGGATGGTCTTTATGAAATTGCTCAAGCAAGCCCCGGTCCAAGATGTTGGCCAACGGCTCCCAGGTGTTTTCTTCGGGGTCGAACCCCTCCCACGCTAACAGGTACTCCCATTTCTTCCTATGCTTTCTCATGTCCAAGACCTCTCGGACTGAGGTCATCTTCGGAGGCAATAGGTTGGGGAGTCGGAGGCGTACTGGAAGGCCATGATAACACCAGGGGCTTCAAGAGGGAAACATGGAATGTGTTGTGTATCTTGAGTGAAGGCGGAAGACGAAGTTGATATGATACGGCACCAACCTGTCGAATGATGGGAAACGGCCCAATAAACCGCGAGGCTAGTCGCGCTGATGGCAGCTTCAGGCGGATGAACTGTGTGCTCAGCCATACCTTTTGACCCGGCCTGAGAGGCGGATATAGTCTTCTTCATTGATCGGCATACCTTTTTGCCGCCTGACCGGCTTTGATCAGCGCATGTCGTGTGGAGATCCACAGGCGGTGTAACTCGTCTGCAGAGAGTTGGGCTACCGGGGACGTAACTGAAATGGGAACTGGCAGCGGTGGGCGTGGCTGCTTCCCATACACTATCTGAAATGGCGAGGATCCGGTAGCCATGCAAAGATGAGAATTGAGTGCAAATTCTGCCCATGGTAGCAGACTTGCCCAGTCATCCTGTTTCTCATTGACATAAATACAGAGGAACTGCTTTAAGGTTTGGTTTGTTCTCTCCACAAGACTATTGGCCTGTGGGTGGTAAGCAGACGTATAGTCTAAAGTAACGTTGAACTTCTGGCAGAGGGCCCTCCAAAACCTGGCAGTAAATTGAGGGCCTTGATCCGAAAGGATACTTTTTGGTAGGCCATGAAGTCTGAAGATGTGCTGGACGAACAGCTGGGCCAGCTGTGGTGCGGACGGCAACCCTGGGAGTGGCACAAAATGCGCCATTTTCTAATCCGGTCGATGACCACCCATATGACTGTGTTGCCACTGGATAATGGCAGATCGACCACAAAGTCTGTTGCCAGGTGGGTCCATGGTTCAGAGGGAGCTGGTAAGGGCTGAAGCAAGCCTGGGGTCACCCCTGGGATCCTCTTGTGAAGAGCACATGACTGGCAGGACTCCACGTAAGCCCGGACATCCTTGTTGACCTTAGGCCACCAATAGTATCGGCGCAGGGTTTGTAAAATCCGAGATTGTCCTGGATGGCCGGAGCAGTGGGAATCGTGAGCCCATGCAAAAGACTTGCTTCTGCAAGTGCGGCGGAACCAGGGTCTTCCCGGGAGAGATGGTCATGGTGGCAGACAGTAGATGATGAACTGCGGTTCATCAGCATTCTCTGTAGACTCAAAATCACGATATAGGGCGTCGGCCTTGATATTCTTCCCGGCAGGTTGGTAACGGAGAATAAAATTGAATCGGGTGAAGAATAGGGCCCAACATGCCTGTCGCGGGTTGAGTCGTTGTGCCCGATGCAGGTACTCTAGGTTTTTATGGTCTGTGTATACCGTAAACTGGTGTTGTGCCCCCTGTAGCCAAGAGTGCCACTCTTCCAAGGCTACCTTTATAGCTAAGAGCTCATTGTCGCCTATGGTGTAGTTCCTCTCTGCTGGAGAGAATTGGCGGGAGAGGAAGGCACACGGTAGTCAACCAAAAGTATGTGAACGTAAAACAAGGTTTATTGTTTTCTTTTTGCAGATTGTAAATTAGTTTTCCAAGCTATAATTCTTCATGGGATTAGTTTAGTTTAGTTTCTTAATTGCTTTTCTAATTAAATCAAAGTGATATAAAAAAAATTGTTAAATCTAAATTAAAATTAAACAACAATAGTAAACACAAAATGAATAAAACAATCAACATATGGGGTAACTAGCCACAGGCATATCAGTATGAATAATAAATGAAGGAATATAAAATTAAGATAAACAATTTATTTATAATGGAGTATAGATGGAGATTAAACCCTAGTTTGGTCTGGCTGATTATTTCCCATTCTTACTGCAGGGTAGATACCCACATAGGCAGCTTTGTCTCTTTAAATCCTTTATTGACTTATTAGTTTCTGATTGCAACATTTTGTTCCGCTTTTGCCTGCTCTGATGAAAGTAATTGCTTGAGCCCAATGGTATCTGCTCCTGCTATTGGATGCTACTGAAGGGGGATAATATAACCAATTACACACATTACATCAGGCTTCTTATCCCAGCCATCTGGGTTAATGAGACTATAGCACTGAAGGGGCACCTAGTTTTAAAAACTGTCAGAAACTGATTAGATTAGTTGTAGGATAGGGGAAAGATTTTTATAACAAGCAGTGGCCATAAATCATGACTGAAGTTCCTTTTTATGTTAGGAGTGATTAATTGATTAATTTGGGAGTGTGAGGTGGCAGAAAATGATTTGCCCCTGGTAAGAAGTACACAGGGATAACAGGTGAAGGGATTATGTTTACCCATTGAAAACCTTTGGATTGTGTGAGTGAAGTCAATTCAGATGAGTAAATTGGAGGCCCTGGGTTAGATTTTAGAACATTTAAACAGCTCTGGGAAGGGGGAGAGTTTTGTCTCCCAATTTTTTTCTTCATTCAATTACCTATAATCTCTAGGCAGCACAGGGAACCCTCGCTGGCCCCGATGACTGGGGGACGTCTTCTCCAAGATGATCCCCTAGTGCAGGGGTCGGGAACCTTTTTGGCTGAGAGAGACATGAACGCCACATATTTTAAAATGTAATTCTGTGAGAACCATACTAACTACAACCCCCCACCCTCCTGACTCCCCCAAGACCTACTGGCATCAGTAGCATGGGATCTTCTTGGTGTTTGGGTACTTGCCAGGTTCTTGTGGCCTGGTTTGGCCTCTGTTGGAAACAGGATGCTGGGCTTGATGGACCCTTGGTCTGACCCAGCATGGCAGTTTCTTATGTTCTTATGTTCTAATCTTTTGGTTTCCTAAAAATGATGGTGTCAAACCGATTGATGCTTAGGATTCATAGTGTAAGTAAATTTCAGGGTGGAGTCACAAGAATTCAAAGATGGAAAGAATATGCACCCCTGGTCTGATGTTCTTCATCTGAATTTACAAATATTGTGTTAGTTTCCTTCACCTATTTGTTTTAAATATATGTTGCGCTTGGGGGTGGACCCTTGTCCTGTGGCAGTGGAGATCCGCCACCTGGTAGGGACCAGGAGGCAACTGCCCCCAGGGGGCGGAGCACGGATGGAGACAGAGGCTAGGAAGAGCTTCACCACTGGAAACCTGAGGTCCCCCCGGGAGGAGCCCGTAGGGACTAGGGCCACTTGGACTTAGGTGGGCCTCGCAGGGTCTCCTGGGAGAGAGGAAGTCTGGCGTGCCCACAGACAGAAGGGGAGCGTGGTCAAGTTCGAGACTGGAGGTCAGGTGGAACAAGGAGGACGAGAATAGCGTAGTTGATAACAAGGCTAGGAACAGAGCCAGAATCTAGAGACGAGGTCAAACAGGCAGATGTCAAAGTCCAGGAGTCAGTCCGAAGAATGGTAAACAAAGCAGAGGTCAGGTACCGGAGGTCTGACGAAGTCACAGGCAGGCTGACATCAGAAGGCAGGCAGCAGGCAGGCGAGTCAAGGAACAGACTGGAGTCAGAAGGCAGGCGGCAGGCAGGCAGGTCGAGGAACAGACGAGTCAGGAGGCAGGCGGTAAGCAAGTCGAGGAGCAGACTGGAGGCAGGAGGCAGGCAGGTCGAGGAACAGACTGGAGTCAGGAGACAGGCAGGCAGGTAGACGGGTCAAGAAGCAGGCCGAGGTCAGTACCAGAGAGTCAGTCCGGAGGTACTACCTGGGAGACAAACAGACGAACAGGAACAGAAGGACACTGGAATTAGGAAGCAGGAACAAGGCAGGAACAGAACTGGAACAGAAGAATCCTGGAACGAGACTTAGAACAAGACAGGAGCAAGTACAAACGTGGAGGCAATCTAGCATAAGCCGACTCGATTGCCAAGGCAAGGAAGTGCAGGCAGGGACTTCCTTATTAAAGAGAATCAATCAGGGCGCACCGTGGAGTTAAGACCCGCCCTTGGCCCTACAAGAGGCTGGGTGGTCCGTGCACGCGCAGGGGTGTGGCCAACAGCGCCGAAGACGCCGATCTCCGGCGTGAGGCCTGGTGCGCAGTGGAAGACCCAGCGACCACCGCCGCGGGACGCTGGGGCCTGGAAGTGCTATCAGCTATCACTAGGGAGGCCGACCCGGGACCTGCCAAGGAACCATAAAGGTGAGCAGGGCCGTGCGCGGGACGGGTGCAGATGGGGAATGTAACAATATATCAGGTTAAAGGTTCATTAGTGGACTGGGAGTGACACAATTAAAGATGATGGCCTCCAGAGTCACTTGGCTCATGGTTTTGAGATCTTGAAGGAGTCTTGTGTTACTGTAGGTCATGGATTCATCGTTATGAAAATCTTCAATTATTTTTTAAGGTTTTTTTTTTTTTGGCTCGCCAATAAAATACTCTTTTGAAGGGTGGTCAGAGACATAATTTTTTTTTATTTTTTGTCTGTTTTGTGTAATTGTTTTTTGTTCTGTTACTTATCTGTTCAATGTTTGTGGGCCCTTTTTCTGTGTTTTTGATTATTTGTGTATTGAATTTTGATTTATTTTGGAACTTTTGTGGTTGCTGCTGTTGTATATTATGATTTGAATATTATGATTTTGTTTTGATAAAACTTTTCAAGAATATACAGTAATATCTTTTATATCTTTTTGTTTGGTACCTGAGGCATTGAAACATAAAGAGCCTGATTTACTAAGGCTTTTCCCATTCTGTGTGTACTCTGTGGGAACAAAGCTTAATAAATCAGTCACAAAGTGATTTTCTCACAGTGAGTGTTGGCCTCCTGATTCCTAGTATAACCACTAAGCCACCTGCTCTCCCTCAAGCAGTTGTTATTTAAATGCATGTTTAGCAGTTAGTAAAAGTTTCCCATTAGCTGCAGATAATAGGGAAATGACAGTTATGTAATGATGAACAAAGATGAGCATTTCATAACCGTTTTTATACCATAGAAGCAATGTTGATAAACAGAAGCAAAGGCAAGGGCACAAATGAGAGGTCTTCTGAGGGGATTGTTACTGGTACTATAAATCATCAGATTGTAAGAAGAAAATTGGAAAAGAGACCCAAACACTGTGATTCTCTTTTTCACAAAGAAATCTCAAGTTGTTAGATACAACTGGGATTTTGGATCCATAGTATCTTGTTTATTGAAGCCCTCAGCCAATCAAAATGCAAGGTTTCTGGCCCTGAATTTCACAGCAAACATAACAATAATATGCTGAAGAAAATTCAGGTTTGTATTTATTTATAGGATTATTAGCATACCTATTTTTCAAAAGAAAGAAAAGTCCATAGCTAGAATTGGGTATAGCCAGTAACTTGCTTAGGTTTTCCCTTATGACATTGAAGTAGCCAGTCACTTTGCTTGGAGAGTGTACTGTAGATGCAGGTGTGCATTTTAGAATGGTAAGTGTATTGTTTTTAGCAAAGGCCCCAGAGAAGCTATTTTTTCTCAAGTTGTCCATGTAGCACTTAGTATGAAATTGCCATGATAGGAAAGTCATTCCCATGCTTTACAGGAGGAAATATCTTAAAGAGCCAACCATTCCGTTTGAACTGGGCGTGGGTCTCACTGGAACGGGGTGACTACACCATTGATGAAGACTCCAAGATCCTGGAGGTGACTCTCAGACGCCGTGGATACTTGGGAGAGACATCATTCATCAGTAAGTAACATTTATTTATTTATTTATTATTTTTTATATATATCGACATTCAATCTGAGATATCACATTTGGAAAGTTTCTGGATTATTATTTTGAAATGTGTGTTTGTGCTTGTAGAGAGAAGCATTTGCTTCATTTTGAACTTGACTAGCTACTAAAGCAGAATGCTTTGCAACAGTATGAGGTAGTAGTCTGGCAAACCCTGTGGGTAGGTTTTACCCGAGGGTTTTGCTGCAGTAATCAGAGTAAAGCTATTCAGGTAGTTCTCTCTGTTCCAAAATGAGGTTTCAGATCCCCCTTTGGTCTTCTGGCTCCAAGGGAACCAGCCTCTACTGGGTCTATGGCACCATAAGCTTTCATTTGCATCCACCAGGCCAAATTTTTGGGTTTTTTTACTTAAATTTTATTAAAAGAATCAATAAAGACAACAAAACATCAGCATATGCATCATATTCCTTCAAAGATTATCATAGTCATTATGAATTTCCCCCATTCTCCCTCCCCTACTCCTTCCCCCCTCAACCCTCCTCTAATCCTTTATGCAAGAGAAGTACAAACAGAGTAACCACAACCCATTGTATAATATAATAACAGGCCAAGTATACCAAACAATCCCTATTTATAATAGTCTATTCCAAATGAGAGTAGCAAGAGGACAAACATTAATAGAGAATACATTTCTAATCACTCAAGTGGGACGGCGATTCCCTCATGGCCCCTAAGAATTAGAGGCCTTCCAAGTCACATAAGGAGCCCAGACCTTCTTGAAGTGAGAAACTGTCTGTTTCCGTATAGCGGTAATTTTTCTTAAAAGGTAAAGATGGCGGACTAAATTGAGAATAGTGAGCACTTCAGGTGTCCTCCATTTTAGAGCAATTTCACCTCGTGCCGCAAGAACTATTTGATGAACTAGTAACTGATGCATATATTTTAACCCTCTGAAATGGGAAAGTTTAATGAAACTGATTTCACACATGGTGCCAGTTGTAATCCTGTTAATTTCTCCACAAAAATATAAACTTCCTGCCAAAATGACAATATAGATGGTCAACTCCACCAAATATGGTAGAGAGACCCCCATCACCCCGCATTGCCTCCAACAACTATTACTAACTTCGGGATACATGCGATGTAGTCTCTCTGGCATCAGATTACCACTTAAACAGTAATTTATAAGAATTTTTCAAAATCCCCACCAAGCTGGAAGTCTTAGCTGTACGTAAAAAAATCAGATCCCAATCTTTCTCATTAATAGGTGCTGCATCTCTCTCCCAGAGAGATGATCTCCCTCCAATTGTTTAATAAGAATATATTTAATAAGTTATATATTTTGGAAATCACTCCTGTTAATTTGTCAGCCATGGAGCAATAACCCTCCATGAGAGTTCTTCTTTTGACAAAGTCCTGACGTACTACCGGAGAATGTACAAAGTGGCATAATTGAGCATAATACATGAAATTTTTGTTATGTAAGGCAAATTTGCTTCTAAAATCTTCCCAGGATAATATACAATTATCCTCCCAAACCTGCCCTAGGAAAGAAATACCTCTATCTACCCAGGTCCTATACTGACATATCTCCAATTCTGAGTATAGTCAAGGTTATTATAAATAGAGGTACTATAAAAATAATTTCTTTGGTCAATGAGCATCCTTCTCCATTGCCACCAGAGACACAGGATATTATGAGTGCTAGGAGGCATCTCACATATAGGTCGCCACGTCTGCTTAGGTTGCCAAATCATCACTGACAAAGGCATCTTTCCTACTAAATTTTGTTCGATGGTCACCCATTGTTTCTGTTCTCTCTGCCTATGCCAGTCAACCATCACTCGTAGCTGAGCCGATGCATAATACCAAACCAGATTTGGTGCCCCCAGTCCACCTCTAAGTTTGGATTGAAATAGTACCCTTTTGGACACCCAAGGAGGACGTCTTTTCCAAACAAAGGAAAACATACGTTCCCTGTACGTACCAGGATCAGTCCAGACTGCTGGGTTATGCCTCCCCTCCAGCAGATGGAGTCAGAGAGAAAACTGAAAGCACCCCCTAGATATACTGGTGTGCCACCTGCCAGCCCTCAGTATTTCCTCTGACTACAGCAGATTGAGAGGCATAACCTGCGGTCCTGTCTGTCCTGACTAAATTCCTTTCAGGTGTTATTTTTAAGATTTCTGCCTATACTATACTGTCTAGATCAACTGGTTCTTACTAGTTTAAAAAAAAAAAAAAAAGATAGAAAGTTATTAGTTGGTGTTTTGTTTTTCCTTAAGCGTTTAGGCAGGCGTTGAGGGCATTGCTCTCACTCTGGTTCCCGGAATTGTGTCCCTTTGGTCCTGGGGGAGAGCTTACCGGTGGGCCGGTCACCCTCCCCCCCCCCCTCCCCTAGGGGTATTCATTCCAGGTTGTTTAATCTGAAGAGGGCTTTCTTTATTTAAAAAAAAAAAAAAAAAAAAGGCTTTTAAGGCCGCGTAAGTCCTGTTGGTGGCAGGCAGTAATTTCTATTAAAGCCCTAGCCTGCCGCGCTTATCAGACCAGGGACTCCGGAGGGGGTGGCTATTTGTTCACCCGGCGATTTTTTCATGGCGATTTGGTGGCGTTTTGCTTTGCTTTTTGGCGCGATTTTTCCTGGCCTGAGGCCACGTACCTTTGGCGCGTTTTTTTTTTTTTTTTTCCTGCAGTCTCGGGGATGCCGCGGTCTTCGGCCTGCACGGCCTGTGGTAGGGCGGGGGCGCGACTCTCCAGGGAGGGTCTCTGCTCCTGCTGCATTCCCGGGGGCGAAGGACCCTCCCGGGGGCCGAGCGCTGCCCGCAGCGGCACTTTAGCCTCCTCCTCGACGCGGCAGGGAAGGATGTCAGCCGCGCGGTCGTCAGCCCCGCCTCCCTGTGAGAGGGAGCCGGCGGCCATTTTGAACACGCGGCTGCCTGCTGAGTTACTGTCGGAGGATGATGATTCCTCTTCTCTTTTGCCGCCGGCCTTAAGCCCGCGCAGTGGGTCAGAGCTGGATGCTCCTCGGACCCCCCCCCCCCCCCTTCAGACTCATCCCGCGGCCAGCTCAAACAAACGAAAAGTCCTGTTTTCGTCCAAATTTGTTTTATTAATGCACCAGGCATTTTGGAGGCAGAGGCAGGTTGGGAGCCGGATGACCCCCCTCCCGCAAAGGTCCCTAAGGTGTCTCCGGTTCCAGGAACGTCTGGGGCTCATGACAAGGCGGGGGCTTTGGACGCAGCCGCAATCCACCCGTCGGGGGGTCCAGGTGGCCCGGATTTCGGTCAGGGCTCTCCGGATGGCGCAGGGACAGAGGTCTCGGATGCTCAGGGGTCAATCGAAGGGATGACCCCCAGGTTTTGCGCCTTTTTTGGTAAGGATGAGCTGAACTTTTTAATTATGCATGTTTTGAAAGAATTAGAAATCCCGGCGCCGCAGCAAGATACAGATACGTCCACAGGGGATGTAGCGATGGCGGGTCTGTGGGCCCCCCCACAAACCTTTCCATTACATCCCAAAGTCATACAGCTCGTATCTAAGGAATGGGAGGTTCCAGAGGCATCCCTGTGCGTTAGCCGGGCGATGAATAAATTATATCCTCTGCCCGCAGATTCTCTGGAAATTTTTAAGGTTCCTTCTGTGGATTCGGCAGTCACTGCCGTGGTTAAGCATACTACCATTCCCGTTACGGGAGGAGTAGCCTTGAAAGATCTCCAAGACAGGAAGTTGGAGGTTATTCCGAAGCGCATGTTTGAGATAGCGGCTTTAGGAGTCCGGGCAGCGGCGTGTAGCAGCATGGTGCAGAGGGCCACGCTCCGCTGGGTTCAGCAATTGTTTACCACGCAGGAGCTGCCGCCGGCCGAGGCGGAACAGGCCAATTGTGTGGAAGCAGCGGTCGCTTACACGGCGGACGCCTTGTAAGATCTGTTGAGGACCTCGGCCCGCACTATGTCAGCGGCGGTCGCGGCTCGGCGTTTGCTTTGGCTCCGTCGGTGGTCGGCAGATGCCTCCTCAAAATCGCGTCTAGCTTCTTTCCCCTTCAAGGGGAAGTTATTGTTTGGTGAGGAATTGGATCAACTCATCAAGGACCTGGGGGATAAGCCCCGTCAGTTTCGTCTTTTCGGGAATGTGCGATCCCGGTTCCGAGGGCAGCGCAGATTTCGCTACGGTAGGGGTGGCTCCTTTTCCCAGAAACAGCAAGGCCCGAGGTCTCAATCGTGGTCTCCTTCCTTTCGAGGCAGGCGACCGCAGCAATTGGGATCCTCCCAGCTTTGCCCGCCGGGAAACCCTCGCAATGAAGGCGCGCTGACCCATTCCTCCTTCCCCCGAATCGGAGGTCGTTTGTCCCTGTTTTGGGAGGAGTGGGTCAAAATCACGTCAGATCAGTGGGTCCTCGACGTGGTGCGTTACGGTTACGAGTTGGACTTTGCTCGGCCTCTCCGGGACTTTTTTAGGATATCTCCTTCCGGGCCTCAAGAAAGGCAACTGGTTATCGCACAAACGGTAAACCACCTACGGGCCCTCGGAGCAGTGATACCCGTTCCCTCGGACGAGGCGAGAACGGGCCGCTATTCCATTTACTTCCTAGTCCCAAAGAAGGAAGGTAGGTTCCGTCCTATTCTGGATTTGAAGCGAGTAAACAAGGCCTTGCGCGTTCCCCGGTTTCGCATGGAAACTCTAAGGTCTGTTATTGCGGCCGTCCACAAGGGAGAATTTTTGGCTTCTTTGGATCTAGCCGAGGCATATCTCCACATCGGAATCCGGGAACGTCATCAGAGATATCTGAGATTCATGGTGTTGGGAGAACACTACCAGTTTTGCGCCCTTCCATTCGGCCTAGCTACGGCTCCGAGGGTGTTTACCAAAGTTCTTGTGGTAGTCGCGGCTTTCCTGCGACGTCAAGGAATATTGGTGCATCCCTACCTGGACGATTGGCTCATCCGGGCGATATCGGAGAGCGAGTGCAACTGGGCAGTCCAGTTGGTGATACAGCAACTTCAGTCGCTAGGCTAGGTGGTCAACTTTGCGAAGAGCCAGCTGCTTCCGAGTCAACAGTTGGAATTTTTGGGAGCACCTTTCGATACCTTGGTAGGCAAGGTATTCCTGACTCGGCAGAGAATGGAGCGTCTGATGTTTCAGGTGCAGAGGCTTCTGGATCTCCAGTTACCCACTGGGATTATTTGCAAGTCATTGGACAATCTTTTGCAAGGAGTGGACCTCGAGCCCCCCCCCCCCCCCTTGGGTCATAGTGACGACGGATGCCAGTCTGACCGGCTGGGGAGCAGTCTGTCAATCCCGTGCGGTGCAAGGGTCGTGGACCCATCGCCAGGCTTCTTGGTCCATCAACCGTCTGGAAACCAGGGCAGTACGCCTCGCCTTGCGTCAGCTTCTGCCAATGGTACGGGGTCGGGCAGTTCGAGTCCTCACAGACAACGCAACCACGGTAGCATATATAAATCGCCAGGGCGGCACGAAAAGTCAGCAGGTGGCGGTCGAAGCGTCCTTGTTAATGACCTAGGCGGAACGCTACCTGGCTCGCATCGCGGCCACTTACATGGCTCGCATCGCGGCCACCCACATCGCAGGCGTAGACAACGTTCAAGCGGATTATCTCAGCCGTCGGGCCTTGGATCCCGGGGAGTGGGAGCTCTCGGACCAGGCAATGAGTCTCATCACCCGGCGATGGGGAGTGCCGCGACTGGACCTGATGGCAACTCGGCTCAACGCCAAGGCAGCGCGTTTTTTCAGCAGGAGGCGAGAACACGGTTCGGAGGGGGTAGATGCGCTCGCGATTCCGGGGCCTTGTCACACCCTACTCTATGTGTTCCCCCCCTGGCCCTTAGTCGGCAAGGTGTTCAGGCATCTAGAATCCCATCAGGGTCCAATGATTCTAGTGGCTCCCGAGTGGCCAAGAAGACCATGGTTTGCAGACCTAGTCAATCTCGCCAGGGACGGGCCCTTACGGTTGGGCCACTTTCCGAACCTTCTTCGTCAAGGATCAGTATTTTTCGATCTTGCGGATCGCTTTTGTCTGGCGGCTTGGCTTATGAAAGGAGGCGGTTGAGAAAGAAAGGTTATTAAGAACCGGTTGTTTCTACCTTGCTTCGCGCGCGGAGACCTTCTACCACACTTGCATATGCCAGAGTGTGGAAAGTATTTGACTCCTGGTGCGCGACCGCCCAAGTTCGGCCTCGCCGTGCGGTGATAGCGGATATCCTTACTGTTCTACAGGTTGGTTTGAAGAAGGGTTTAGCTTACAGTTCTCTGAGAGTCCAGGTGGCGGCTCTGGGTTGTTTGAGAGGAAAGATTGAGGGATCATCTCTCGCATGTCATCCGGACGTGGCCAGATTCTTGCGCGGTGTTCGAAACTTACGTCCTCCTCTCAGAGCCCCTTGTCCTTCCTGGAGCTTGAATTTGGTACTCAAGGGCCCTTTGAGCCGCTGAGGCGAGCCTCCTTGAAGGATCTCACCCTCAAGACAATGTTCTTAGTGGCCATAGCTTCCGCACGTCGGGTATCGGAGCTACAGGCGCTCTCGTGCAGGGAGCCGTTCTTGCGTATCTCTGACTCAGGGGTGTCGTTACATAGGGTTCCTTCGTTCTTGCCTAGGTTCCTTCGTTCTTGCCTAGGGTTGTATCGGCTTTTCACGTTAATCAGTCTGTGGACTTGCTATCTTTCTCGGAGACGGAGCTGCGGTCTTCTCACGGTTCCGACTTGAAGCGTTTGGATGTTCGGCGAGTGCTTTTGCAATATTTGGAGGTCACCAATGATTTTCGGCGGTCGGATCACCTGTTTGTGTTGTGGCAGGGGCCCGAAAAGGGTTTACAGGCCTCTAAAGCTACTATTGCCCGCTGGCTGAAGTGCTCGATAGCGTCCACGTACATTGGGTGTGGTAAGTCCGTTCCGGACGGGCTTAAAGCCCACTCTCTCCGTTCACAGGCGTCTTCCTGGGCGGAGTGTACTCTGGTCTCTAGCCATGAGATTTGCAGGGCTGCCACTTGGAAGTCGTTGCATACCTTTGCTCAACATTATCGAGTAGATGTTCGTGGGCCGTCGGCTGATTCTTTTGGCAGCAGGGTGATTCGAGCGGGACTCTCGGGGTCCCATCCCATTTCAGGCGGCTTGGGTACATCCCAGCAGTCTGGACTGATCCTGGTACGTACAGGGAAAGGAAAATTATGTTTCTTACCTGATAATTTTCGTTCCTGTAGTACCAAGGATCAGTCCAGACGCCCGCCCTATTTTGTGCACAAGGGAGTCCGCTCGAGACACTTTTCACTCACTGAGCTGTACCATTTGAACACGGTAAGTGGACTATCCGTCTTTACATGGTAGACGGTAGTGTTTTCATGTTTGCGGTTTGCTTAGTTTGCACATTGCATAGTGTTGGAATTCTTTGCGCTTTGCTTTGCTGCAGGCGATTACTGTTTTTAACGTTACTGCTTGATCTAGACAGTTGCCATGGTTAATTGGCTAAGTGGGCGGAGGAGTTTTTTCTCTGCTTTGTTATCCATTATACTGAGGGCTGGCAGGTGGCACACCAGTATATCTAGGGGGTGCTTTCAGTTTTCTCTCTGACTCCATCTGCTGGAGGGGAGGCATAACCCAGCAGTCTGGACTGATCCTTGGTACTACAGGAACGAAAATTATCAGGTAAGAAACATAATTTTCCTTTTCTTCCATTGTTTCAGCAGTTTGGGTGGGAGAGAAATTATCAAAGTTTGGAACAAATAGAGAAAATGAGGTAAGATATTCATTTTTATGGTTGCCGATCTCCCAAGCCACGATAACCCCAAACTTTCCCAGTGCACTAGTTCCTTATATAAAGTGTCCACCAAGCGAGTATAATTATATGCAAATAGATCCTCTATGTTCTGACCCATCTAAAGCCCTAAATACTTAAGTGTCTGGTAGCCCATTTAAAAGAAAAGGCATCATACATAGCTGCAAGAGAATTCGGTGGTACAGAAACGTTTAAAATTTCTGATTTCTCATAGTTTATTTTAAAACCGGATACCTTGCTGAATCTGTGGAGTTCAGGCATAATCTCCTTTAAAAACTTCTGTGGGTCTGAGAGGGTAAACATAATATCATCAGCAAACAGAGAAAGCTTATACATTCCCTCCCCAATCATGACTCCTTAAATATCTTTATTTCCCCTAATCCTAGCTGCAAAAGGTTCTAAGAATAAGGCAAACAATAAAGGAGATAAGGGGCACCCCTGTCACATTCCTTTATTAAAAGAGAAGGATTCAGAGTAACCCATGCTTACTTTTACACAGGCTTGCGGGCAGTCGTACAATTTCCGAATCCAACTAATGAAATGATGCGCAAAATGCATTTTATCTTACACTTTAAACAAAAATTCCCAATGCACCATATCAAATACTTTTTTGGCATTGATGAATAGAAAGATTATCAGGCTATGGGCTCTACAGGAATACCATATTTCATCAATGATCTTACGCATACTGTCTGCACCCATTCATTGAGGAATAAAGCCTGCTTGGTATGAGTGCATTAGACAGCTTATAAACGTGTTCATCCAGTTTGTAAGAACTTTGGCCTTTATTTTAAGATCCACATTCAAGAGGAAGATCGGTCTGTATGAGCCAAAGAGCGAAGGGTCCCTTCTGGCTTTGCTAGAACAATAATCCCTACCTCATTAGAACCTTCTAAGAGGGAAGCCCAAATCCGTAGAACATTAAACATCTTTCTCAAGGGGACTACAATATATGGGGCAAATGTTTTATAGAATTTTGGAGAAAAACCATTGAGACTTGGAGATTTGTTGACCTTTAAATCTCTAATTACCTGCAAGACTTCTATAGGTGGAATCTCACTATTTAACATAAGTTGCTGCCCTGCTTTTAACCTCGGCAAGTCTATACCCTGCAGGAAGTTGTCGATCTTGGTCTCCCTAATATTGGAATCCCTGCTATACAGATCACTGTAGAATTGAGAGAAACTTCACCTAATATCCACGGATGAAGTTAATAAATGGCCCCTTGGATCTTTTATCTTAGTAATTTGATTCTGATACTCCCATGATTTTAATCTGCGAGCCAATAATTTCCCAGCTTTGTTTCCCCATTCAAAATAAGTCTGGTTGGTTAAATTGAGTTGATGTGCAATAAGGCCTGCATCCAGAGCCTGCAGTTCTTCCCTATGAGTTTCAATTTGGAGATAGGCTGAATTTGAGAAGGTGCTTTTATGAGATTGTTCGAGTAAAGAGATTTTGTTTAGCAACAAAGACCTCAAATGTTTGTTCTCTTTGTTCTTGAAGGATGCCTGAGAAATCAAACAGCCTCTCAGAAAAGCCTTCTGACACTTCCACACAACTATAGAGGACGTGCCATGCACATCATTGATTTGAAGATATTTCTTAATCATGCCTTGCAAACTGCAGCAGAATGATTCATCCATTAAGTTTCCAAAACCGGCACCCCCCCCTCCCCCCCCTCATCTAGATTGGAGAATAAGAGAACCATCCAGACCGGGGCATGGTCAGACCAGGAAGGAGTTCGGACCAGGCAAAGCAGTGGTCGAGTCCAGGAGAAGATCAATAGCGTAGTCAGGCAAAGCAGTTTTCAAGTCCAGGAGAAGATCAGTAGCGTAGTCAGGCAAAGCAGTGGTCGAGTCCAGGAGAAGATCAATCCGTAGTGTAAGCTGGGTAGCATGAACACAGAAATGAAGAAGACAAACCAGGAACAGGAACTCAAAGGGATCAGGAACCAGGAACACGAAGGAATCACCAGGAGGCAACGAAGTACACGACCAGCGTGGAGACCTGTTGCAAAGGCGACTAACAGAAACTGAGCCCGGCCTTATATACTGGAGCCTCAGCGATGTCATCATCCAGGGCCGTGGCCAAGTTCCCGCTGCGGGCCCTTTAAAAGAAACAGAGATGCATGCGCCTAGGGAGGAGCACGGTGCTGGACGGTGGCATCTCTCCGCGGACCATGCGGAGAGGCCCACCGCAGAGCACAGGAGTCTGTTGTAGAACCAGGAGTGCCGGGGACGGCACGGGGATGGAGCCAGCGGCCTATAGCCGCGAGGGAAGTGGAGCCAGATGCTGGATTAGGCAGCAGAGGGTAAGAGGGCTTGGCTGCGGGCCTGCGGCAGTCGGCACACGCAACAGTAACCCCCTTGCGCCCCCCCTTGGAGGTCTTGGTTTGCCCAGATGGGCACGATGAAACTGGTGGAGGAGGTTTTTATCCAGAATGTTGCAAGCTGGTTCCCACAAATTCTCTTCTGGGCCGTAGCCCTCCCAGGAGAGGAGGTATTCCCACCGGCAGCCCCTATGGCGAACATCAAGAACTTCATGGACCTTGTAAGTGTTGTCGTACTCCGCAACCAACTAAGATGGTTCAGGAATCTTGCGCGAAGGCCAGGATAGGATTACTGGCTTCAGAAGTGACGCATGGAAAGTATCATGGATTCCCAAGGTTGGTGGCAGCCGAAACTGGTAAGTTTCAGGTCCAACACGACCAGTGACTGGGAAAGGTCTGATATATCTAGGTGCGAACCCTTGGGAAGGTATCTTAAGACGAATGTATCGTGTACTCAACCAGACTTTCTGGCCAGGGAGGAACTCGAGCAGAGCGTCGATGAGTATCTGCAGACATCTTGGCCCAGGTTGCAGCTTGGCGTAGGCGAAGATTCGTCTGATTCCAGAGAGTTTTGAGGGCATCTGCAGTAGCTTGCGCAGCAGGAGAAGGTACTGATAGAGATATGGGTAGAGGTGGTCGGGGCTGCTTACCATAAACAATGGAGAAAGGCGACATACCTGTGGCAGCAGCAATATGGGAGATGTGGGAGAACTCCGCCCAAGGAAGGAGTACGGACCAGTTGTCTTGACGGTCATTTATATAGGCGCGAAGAAAGACCTTCAAAGAGCGGTTCATATGTTCAGCTTGTCCGTTGGCCTGTGGATGGTAAGCTGTGATGAGGTTGATGTTGATGCCAAACTTACTGCAAAGGGCACGCCAGTAACGGGCGACAAACTGTGGACCTCTGTCTGAAACGATGTCCTTGGATAAGCCATGCAGACGAAATATGTGGAGGAAGAACAGGCCTGCCAATTCTGGAACAGAAGGTAAGCCTGGCATGGAATAAAATGGTGACAAACCAATCAAATATCAAAAATACACCGTCTGTACAGTGAGCTGCTAAACTAGACAAACACCATCAAGAGCAATGCTCTGTCGCTGACACTGAATAAACTTTTGAACGATATATTTATGTTTTCTATTCGTTTTGAATAAAGTGAATACCTACACAATAAATGGAATCAAATTTAAAATTTTGTGTGAATCAATTTACCAAAAAATAATGAATGGAGTAGGAGAAAGGTTTCATACATGGTGTAGGTGCCCAGCACCTCTCTCTCTCACCTTAGAGAGGTGCTGGGCACCTACACCATGTATGAAACCTTTCTCCTACTCCATTATTTTTTGGTAAATTGATTCACACAAAATTTTAAATTTGATTCCATTTATTGTGTAGGTATTCACTTTATTCAAAACGAATAGAAAACATAAATATATCGTTCAAAAGTTTATTCAGTGTCAGCGACAGAGCATTGCTCTTGATGGTGTTTATGGAATAAAATGGGCCATTTTTGAGAACCTGTCGATGGTAACCCATATGACAATGTGACCCTTAGATGGTGGTAAGTCCACATTGAAATCCGTGGAGAAATGCGTCCATGGTTCTTCAGGAGCGGGAAGTGGTTGGAGCAAACCCTAGGGTCGACCAACCGGGGGTTTCTGTTGAGCGCAGGTATTGCAGTAAACGGCATACACTCTTGCGTCGGAGACCATAGTGGGCCACCAGAAGAAAAGCTGGAGCAGAGCTAGAGTTCGTGCTCGCCCTGGGTGGCCAGCAAACTTGGAATCGTGTGCCCACCGGAGAACTCTTCCCCGGAGGCAACGGGGCACAATAGTTTTCCCAGCTCGGACTGGGTGAGCCCCAGCTGGGAAACCCAGCAGATACAAGCTGGGTCAATGATATGACCGGGTTTTTCGAGAATGTCTTCAGGTTCAAAGGAATGATGTAGGGCATCTGCCCGGAAATTCTTTTCAGCTGGGCGATACCGGAGTTCAAAGTTGAACCTAGAGAAGAACAAAGCCCATCGGGCTTGACGGGCGTTGAGAAGCTGGGCATGACTCAAGTGTTCAAGGTTCTTGTGATCAGTAAATATTAATTTATGCTGAGTGCCCTCTAACCAAGGGTGCCATTCCTCCAAGGCAATTTAATAGTGAGTAACTCTCGGTCTCCAATACTATAGTTGTTATGACCGCCGGCCGCAGCAGTCCGCAACCGGGGCTGACTGTCATGGCTGCCGGCTGCGGCGGTCCGCGGGCGGGACCTAACACTTACCCGCGGCGTCGGGTCTCCGCAGAGGCTCCTGCAGGTGCAGGGAGCCTCCGACGGCGTTCTCCGCGCGGCCTGGGCCGCTGCATGGCTGACTGCTGGTCTCTGATTCCTGCTGTGGCTCCGCCCCCTTCTCAGCTGCACTAGGGCCGCGCGCGCGGCTGAAGACAGGATTTAAAGGGGCCACAACAGGAAGTGTCGTGGCTCCCTTCTGAAGCACTTCCTCCAGGTAAAGGCAAGGTCTGCTCCTCAGACCTTGCCTTGGTACTGAGGTCTTCGCTTGGTTCCTGTGTTCCTGGCATCCTGGTTCTTCGTCCCGCTTCTGCTCTGCCCTCCTTGCTGGATTGATTCTTCTGGACCCCGACCTCTTGACTGGCTTTGGACCGCTCTCTGGACTCCGACCCCTGGACTGGCTGCGGACCGCTCTTTGGACTCCAACCCCTGGACTGGCTGCAGACCGCTCTTTGGACTCTGACTCTTGGACCGGCTTTTGGATTTTCTTCTACTTCTCTACTGAGACTACCTACGACCTGCTGGAGGCACCAGCCGTCTGGAACACATGACCTGCAGGAGGCGCCTGCATCCAGACCATCTTCAGTCTTCAGGGAGTCGCCTAAGTCCCAGCAGCCGTGTCCCTATGGGCTCATCCTGGGGGGATCACGAGCTTCCAGGGTGAAGTCCGCTCTACATCCTCAACAGGCCTCGCCATCTGACGGTAGCGACTGACGAGGGGTTCTCTCCTTCGTGGCAGTGCCAACTCTACCTCAGAACAAGAGTCCATGATCCAGGTCCTAAGAATAGTTTTGTTCTGCTGGGGAGAACTTGCGAGAATAGAAAGAACATGGAACCAAAAATCCGGATGTTGAATGTTGGCTCAGAACTGCCCCGGCCCTGATAGCAGAGGCGTCCACTTCGACCAGAAAGGGGCGGTTTGGGTTAGGATGGTGAAGGCAGAGTCCAGCAAGGAAAGCCTCTTTGAGGCATTGAAAGGCTGTAAAGGCTTCCGGGGTCCAGTTCCGGGTATCTTGGCCCTTACAGTTCATCGCAGTGAGAGGAGCTGCCAAGGTCGAATAATGGGAAATGAAATGGCGGTAATAGTTTGTAAATCCAAGGAAATTTATGTTTATTTATTTATTTAGAAACTTTTATATACCGGTATTAGTGGGGACATCATACCGGTTCACATCTTAACTGAAGGCTTGGAAAATACATTTCAACAGGGAACGAGAACTGGGCGAAGGGGTTAACTAGAGACAGTATGGAAGGATAGATTAAAAAATAAGAGAATAACATAATGTTGCAAGGCTCGGAGGAATATGGGCCAAGCCAGTCTTGGATTCCTTTAAGTTTTTCAGGGTCCATAGAAAATCCTTGCTGCGAGATTATATACCCCAGAAAGGGCAAACTAGACCTTTCAAAGAGGCACTTGTCCAACTTTGCGAAGAGGTGATTCTCACAGAGACGTTGAAGGACTGTGCGCACCAAGATCCTTAGAAAAGACAAGGATTTCGTCAAGGTATGCTACAACCTTGACATACAAAGGGTCTCTGAAGATCTCATTAATCATCCGTTGAAATACTGCTGGAGCATTACAAAGGCCAAAGGGCATCGCCAGATATTCGAAATACCTGTCCCTGGTGTTAAAGGCCGTTTTCCAGATATCTTTGGGACGGATGAGTACCAAGTTGTAGGCTTCGCGTAGATCTAATTTGGTAAAGATGGATGCTCTCTGTAAACAGTCAAACAGTTCTGAGATCAAGGGCAACGGATACTTGTCTTTACGGGTGATGGCATTCTAGCCGCGGTAATCGATACATGGCCTTAGGGATCTGTCTTTCTTCGTGATGAAGAAAAATCCCGCTCCATCGGGAGAAGTTGATGGTCGAATGAACCCTTTAACTAGGTTCTCTTGGATATACTCCATCATAGCTTTAGTCTCTGGTAGTGACAGAGGGTAAGTTCACCCTCGAGGAGGCGAAGTTCCAGGCAAGAGCTCAATGGGGCAGTCAAACCTCTGAAGAGGGGGAAGGATGTCTGCCTTCTGCTTTGAGAAGATATCTTCGAAGTTTACATAGGGAGCTGGAATGCCAGAGGAGATGGTAGCCAGGGGAACTGTAGGAGGCGGTACCCACCTTTTTCAAGCAGATCTGGTGGCAAGTTGGGCTCCACTCAACCAGCTGGAGTGACCCCCAGTCAAACTGGAGAGAATGATGTTGGAGCCAAGGTAGTCCCAGGACTACCAGATGAATCGATTTTTCCAAAACAAGGAGTTTGATTTCTTCAACATGGAGAGCGCCAGTGAGGAGATGAACTGACTCTTTAGTCAAGGAAATCCAGCCAGGTAATGGCTCACCATAAATCGATTCAATACACAAGGAAGTTTCCAAGGGAAGGGTATCTGTACCCAATAGCTGAACCAGATCCTTGAGAATAAAATTTCCTCCTGCTCCAGAATCAACCAGAGCAAGAACTGGGAAGGACTGGGAGTCCCAGGTCAATGTAACTGATAAGGACAACTGAGGGGCCAGCGAGGTAGCACCCAAGTTCAGGACCCCTACTGAACTTAGGCCTGGTAGTTTCTTGGACGGCCTGGGCAGGTCTGAAGACAGTGGCCTGGTGTTCCACAATATAGACACAGGCCTGATTGTCTCCGCTGGAGACGCTCTTTCGGGGACATCCGCCAATGACACAACTGCATGGGTTCTTCCGCTTTGGCTGCAAGAGGAACCCTATCGGTGGCAGGGCTGGTGGTTGGTGGTGAGCAGGAGCATTCCTGAGTGGTCCTTCTGGGCATCCAATTCTCCCAATGGCACTTTTGGAGACGATGGTCAATTGTCAGATCAGGCATCAAGCCGGGCGTGCATACGCTCAATGGAAGAGGCCAGTGCCTCAAGAAATCATTGTTGTTCTTGTACCTTTAAAGCCAGGCCAGGAATAGCCTGGAGGGCACATGGCTCCACCGAGTCCATGGCCTTTGCAACCTGTTGCGCAGGAGGTGGACACTTGGGCCGAGGTGGGGTTGACGCTACCCATAGGAGAGATCCTACGGATCCCTACCGTTGGCGGGCGGAGTGGGCTGACTGACGGAGGCTGGCTGGAGCTTCGCCAATACCAGCCCTCGTTCCTCGCGGGTTGAGCCTTTGGGTACCGGGGCCGCCTGGAGTTAGGTGGGCCTCCGTGTGTGGTCGTCGATGAGGAGATGGACGGGTCGGCCCAGAGGCAGCAACAGTGAAGCTGAAGAGTCTGTACTGAACGAGGCGGAGTCCCGGAGACCAGGTGCCAATTGGAACCAAAGTCTGACAGAGGGCACCCGAGCAAGAACAGGCCGAAGCCTGAAAGGCCAAGTCCAAGACAAAGACAATGGAGGCGTCGTAGAACAAGCTGAAGTCAGGGCAGGCGGCAATCAAGAATCAGTGGCAAGGCAAGGCTGAGGTCTGGACTAAGAGATGATCAGTAGCATGGTCAGGCGAAGCAGAGGTCTGGACTAGGAGAAGATCAGTAGTGTGGTCAGGTGAAGCAGAGGTCTGGACTAGGAGATAATCAGTAGCATGGTCAAGTGAAGCAGAGGTCGGTTCCAGGAGAAGATCTAAAGCGTAGTCAGGCAAAGCAGTGATCGAGTCCAGGAAAAGATCAATAACGTAGTCAGGCAAAGCAATGGTTGAGTCCAGGAGAAGATCAATCCGTAGGGTAAGCTGGGTAGCATGAATACAGAAACGAAGAAGACAAACCAGGAACAGGAATTCGAAGGGATCAGGTACCATGAATACGAAGGAATCACCAGGAGGCAACGAAGTACATGCCCAGCGTGGAGACCTGTTGCAAAGGCAACTAACAGGAACTGAGCCCGGCCTTATATACCGGATCCTCAGCGACATCATCATCTGGGGCCGCGGCCAAGTTCCTGCCATGGGCCCTTTAAAGGAAACAGAGTTGCACGTGCCTAGGGAAGGGTGCGGCGCTGGATGGCGGTGTCTCTCCGCGGACCACGCAGAGAGGCCTGCCGCGGAGCACAGGAGTCTGTTGTAGAACCAGGAGCACCGGGAACGGCCCGGGGATGGAGCTGACGGCTTACAGCCGCGAGGGAAGTGGAGCCAGACGCTGAATTAGGCAGCAGAGGGTAAGAGGACCTGGCCGCAGGCCTGCCGCGGCCGGCACATGCAACATATACATTAACTATCTTGCCCCTCACCTCTGTTTGTATAAGGAGAAACCTTCCCAAGGTATCTTCATAGCGTAGCGTTTCCTAAATTGACATACAAAGTATGAAGAGAAAAAAATGCCTACCCTCGAGTATTTATGTCCCTGAGAGGAAGCAGCAAAGAATCTATGCAGATAGACAGAGGAGGCCTTAAGATACTCGTGCCTCTCCTTCAAATGTGTTTCTTGGATAAAAGCTATGGAGATGTTCAAATCCACTAAGTGTGTGTAAAGCAATTTCTGCTTCTTATGAGTATTTAAACCTTTCACATTCAAGGAAAATATTTTAAACTGAGCCATCATAAAAGCCTATTAGTAAAAAAATTGAGAGCAAATAAAAAAATCCAGCTTTCACCCTGAATTGACTAAGCATCATAGAGAAGGGAAGCCCAATCAATACTTACTTGCATTCTGGTCATACCACTTACCGCTGCATGGTCTACCTGATCACTGAACATCATTTGTATGTTCAATGAACCCCCCCCCCCCCTTCCTAATCCCTCCCCCCCCCCCCCCCAACCTCCATGGAAAAAGTTGCTCATGCTCTGAGCAAGTAAAGAATGGAGAAAAAACCAATAGGCCCTAAGATCCCCCGCCCCCTCCAGAAGCCACGGCACATTGAAAACATTAATGGAATCTAAGCAGTACTACTCATAAGGAAACATGTCTGCAGTAAATCTGAGCTCAAGAGAACAAAAGAACTGAACTAATATCAGTGTAATTAGCAAGATGCAATATTATGCTCAAGATATTGAGTCCTACAGTGGAATGTTTCCGAATCCTGCAATGGAATGTTTCCTCTGGACTGGCATCGTAGGCATCATCCTCCCTTTTTCACCCACTGCCATCTTGGGCGATCCTCTCTGTTTACCACCACTGCGTAGGCCATCAAAAAAGAGAAGGGATGGCAAAGCCCAACTCTTTAAGAATAGATTCGGCTTCACCTGCCGATTTAGCTTTGTGAGGAGACCCCTGCACAGTGAATGCCAAATCAAAAGGGTAAAGCCTTCTATAGTGTCAATTTTCTTTGCAAAGAATCGAGGTAATATTTTTCATTTCTAGGCATTTGTGCAGAATGACTGAGGATAGGTCTGCAAAGATTGAAACTTGGTTCGTGTTCCAAGTCCAAGATTTCTTCTTTTCCCAGTGTTAAAAAGTTGATCTTTCACCGAAAAAGAATGGAAGCAAACAATTATATCTCTTGCACAATCTCCACCTCACTGACCCAAGGCATGGTGAGCTCTTTCAGTGGATATATCTGAAATGCATGGGTAGAGAGAGGCCTCCTTGGAATCTTGTAGAAATGCACAAAATTGCAGGATTGTGGCCTTGCTGTTACGGTACTCCAGGCTTTTCGCAGTACCCCAAAATTGAAGGTTACAGCACTGGGATCGATTGTCAGTATCTTTGAGTTTATCTGAAAGAGCTGCATTGTTATCTCACGGGATTGAGAATTTTTTTGCAAGTCATCCAGTTGTAGCACATGAGCATCCAAGCTCATCAGTGCGGCACCCAATATCCAGCAGCTCCTCCCACAGATCCGACATCATGGCAATCAGCTCAGATTTACTGTTTTTAATATCTTTCCGGAGATCACAAAACCATTAGTGGAATTCAGAGTGCGTATGTATGTCAGACTCAGCTTGGGAGTGCAGTGTTCACGGAGCTTTCACGGGTCTGGTGCACTGGAAGGCCCCAAATTGCTGATGTCACTGCAAAAATCTTCTCTGGCCTTCAAAAAGGAAAACTGCTTCAAATCCACCACATTTTTCTTAGTAGCCATCTTTGCTCTTTTAGCTACAATCTGCTCCAATTTTAAATACAAAAGCTCCACTGGGTGCTTAGATATTACAAATAAAGGCTATCAGGAGTTGGGAGAGAAGTCTCAGGCAGCCATCTAGGTTGGTGACGTTATCAAACCCCCCCCCCCCCAACAATTTTTGTATCCCTTCTCTTTCCTCTCACCTGGAACAGATACTGAAACCCTACTTATTTCTTTATAAGACATTTTCCATTGTGGATTTGACTCCGACACAGGATTCATTCTAACAGTGTTAGACACCCAGCCCTGTATTTGATATCATGCAATACTGTTATCATAACTCAAAGAAATAGGTATAGATGGCACAGTTTTCACCTGGTTTTCCTCTTATTTGGAGAATTGAACGTACAAAATTAAAATTCATTTAGTTCTTATCCCAGGACAAGCAGGATGCTAGTCCTCACATATGGGTGACGTCACTGATGGAGCCCTATTGCGGGAAAACTTTCTGTCAAAGTTTCTAGTAACTTTTGACTGGCCCTGTGAGGCCACTGAGCATGCCCAGCATGCCATGATATTCTCTGCCACAGGGGTCTCTCTTCAGTCTTCGTTTTTCCGCGCTGCTGTAAGCATTGCGGAGCAAGGAGCCTTGTGAGTTTTCTCACAGAGTTTGCTGACTGAAAAGTCACTTATTTTCTCACATATTTCTCCCATAGGGGATCTCTCTCAGATTTCCACCGGCTGGTGAGTAATCAAAGTCTCATTTTTACTCCCTGAGTAAAAACTTTTTTCTCATAATTTTTTCCCTCATTCCATCGACGGCTGTCAATAGAAAATGGCTACTGGATTTAAAAAATGTCCTGTCTGTAATCGGACAATGTCCATTACAGACCCACACCTCGAGTGTGTCCTTTGTTTGGGGGACAAACATGATGTCTCAACCTGCCCTAAATGTGCAGAGATGACTCCCAAAGGAAGAAAACTTCGCCAAGAGAAGATGGAACATCTTTTTCACTTACAGCTTCTTCCTTCTCCCTCAACATCAACGAAATCGTCTCTGGCCAGAGTTTAAAAAAGAATAATAGTGAAAAAACGTCATCTGGAGGGGTCCGGAGATCATCCATCGCCATCGACATAGCATCGACAAGATCAGTAATCGAGCACCGGCCGAAACATCTGCACAGACATCGACTCCAGCGGCGCTTCTCTCCCCGGAGGAACCGACCGCTAAGCAGCTTAAACTTCAGGAAACACCGCTACCCTCGACGCCGGGGCCTTCACCTTCCGAAGAAATTACAATAGTCTAACCTCCACAGGGCTCTGTGGAAGGGGTATCGACGCCTCCACCACCACCACGTTCAGCTGCTCTGCTTGCACCAGCTGTTCCGCAGGAATTGTCGGATTTTATCCGGCAAGCGGTGCTCCAGGTCCTTAAGGAACAGATACCTACTCCGGCGCCTTCGCCGATGCCTTCACCAATGCCGGTTCCCGAAGCGATGCTGGTACTATTACCGATGCCGGTGATTCCACCGAAGCCGCTGACTACACCGATGCCGATGACGCCATCGATGCCAGTACCTATACCGATGCCGACGATTCCGTCGATGCCGGTGCCCCCACCGATACCAGTCAAGGTGCCACCGGCACGGCCATCGATGACACTGACACCATCTCCGATTCCGACCCCGATACCATCGATGTCAACTTTACCTGAAGAACCAGGACATCCAGAACTGACACTCTATCAGCTCTTAATGAAAAGATTTGATGAGGTAGTTGGTGCTCTTCCTCCCATGCCTTGGCAAGAACAGCCGGAAAGCATACCCTTCGAAGACCCACAACCAGGTCCTTCTGGACTTCATCGTCCACCAAGACCTTCTCCACAATCACCTCCTAGGGAAGATCCATACGATACTTGGGATGATGGACAAACAGACACCTCATCTGAAGATTTCATGTCAGATCCTTCACCTCCAGACCCAAGGAAGAAATCTCCACCGGAGGATTTATCTTTCACCAATTTCATCCAAGAAATGGCTGACACCATACCTTTCACCTTGGTGACGGAACGAGATTCAAGGCAACAGACATTGGAGGTTCTCCAATTTGTAGACCCTCCAAAGCAAGTAGTAGCCATACCGGTCCATGATGTCCTTCTGGACCTACAACATCGGTTTTGGGAGCATCCATGCTCAGTACCTGCCGTAAATAAAAGAATGGACACAACGTATTTGGTGCAGTCTGCTCCTGGCTACCAAAAGTCACAGCTTCCACACCATTCAGTGGTAGTGGAATCTGCACAAAAGAAATCAAAGAGGATAAGACCACATTCCTCAACTCCCCCGGGAAAAGATAACAGATTCTTAGATTCCCTGGGAAGGAAGGTTTATCAAGGTGCCATGCTAAATTCTAAAATATCTTCTTACCAATTATACATGACTCAATACCAAAGAAATCTGTGGAAACAGATGCAGGAGTTTATACCATCCTTACCACAACAACATCAAGAAGCAGCCCAGGCTATTATCCACAAAGGGCTGGAAGCAGGCAAGCACGAGGTCCGTGCTGCCTATGATGGCTTTGAAACAGCATCCAGAGTGGCTGCATCAGGTATAAGTGCAAGACGTTGGGCTTGGCTTAAAGCCTCAGACCTCAGGCCTGAAGTCCAGGAAAAATTGGTTGCCCTCCCATGTCTTGGTGATAACCTTTTCGGTTCCAAAGTACAAGATGCGGTTGCTCAATTGAAAGAACATACAGAAACCTTAAGACAACTTTCATTAATTCCACAGGATCTGGCTACTTAGTCATCTCGTAGGCCTCAAAGGAAAGAGCCTAGAAGACCCTTCTACCGACAAAGATGGTATTACCCTCCAACATCTAGGAGCAGATCTTCTAGGCCGTAACAAAGACCTCAGCCCAGACAGCCTAGGGCAGCTAGGCCTCAACCTCCACCACAGACGGGACCGGCTGCTGGCTTTTAAGATTTTTCCCAGAGACCGAAGCCATCTCTCCAATCCTCATCCACAGCTTCTGGTAGAAGATAGAGTATCCTACTTTTACAACCATTGGGTGCAAATAATAACAGACCAATAGGTACTTGCAATAATATCTCGAGGTTACCAACTCAATTTCCTCTCAATACCAAAAGATTCTCCTCCGAGACCTTCTTCTCTAAGCGAAGATCACATAATTCAACTGCAAGTAGAATTATCCACCCTTCTGAGAGCCAGAGCAGTAGAGCTTGTGCCCCGGACTCAGCAGGGCAGAGGATTCTATTCCCGTTATTTCCTCATTCCAATGAAAACCGGAGGCCTACGTCCCATCCTAGACCTCAGAAATCTCAACAAATTTCTGAAGAAAGAAAAGTTCAGGATGGTCTCTCTCGGTACCATGCTTCCACTTCTTCAAACAGGAGATTGGCTTTGCTCTCTAGATCTTCAAGATGCTTACGCTCACATTCCAATATTCCCCCCACATCGCAAGTACCTGCGCTTCATGGTGGGTCATCAGCATTTCCAGTACAGAGTGCTTCCATTCGGACTCGCCTCCGCTCCCAGAGTATTCACCAAATGCCTAGCAGTAATAGCAGCACATTTGCACAAGGAAAGTGTCCATGTCTTTCCCTATCTAGACGACTGGCTCATCAGAAGTCAATCTCAACAAGGAGCTCTGGCTTCTCTCAGTCGAACAATTACTCTACTTCACTCCATGGGCTTTCTCATCAATTATCAAAAGTCCCATCTCACTCCGTCTCACCTGCTTCAGTTCATAGGAGCAGAATTGAACACCATCCTCTCAAAGGCCTTTCTACTCAAGGATCGAGCAGAGACACTCTCCCTTCTGGCACACTCAATTCACTCGAAGAAACAAGCAACAGCTCATCAGTTTCTAACCTTACTAGGCCACATGGCCTCCACCGTGCATATTACTCCTATGGCATGGTTAGCCATGAGGGTAACCCAATGGACTTTGAGATCACAATGGATCCAAGCCATTCAACCACTCTCTTCTCCAGTTCAAGTAACCCACCAGCTACATTCATCTCTCCTTTGGTGGGCGAATATGGACAATTTGCGCAAGGGCCTACCCTTCCAACAACCAGTCCCACAGATAACTTTAACTACAGATGCATCCACCTTGGGTTGGGGAGCTCACATAGACAATCTCCAAACCCAGGGGACTTGGACAAAACCCGAAGCAACATTTCAAATCAATTTCCTGGAACTTCGAGCTATACGTTATGCGCTGCATGCGTTCAAGGACGCAAATGATAGGGACTCCAATTCCAAATTAAATAGAAAGAGGACAGCCCTGCCTAGTGCCTCTGTGTCATCTGAAGTGAGAAGAGTCTGCAGTTAATATAAAGGCATGTAAGCGGATGATGGTGAAGAAGCCAAACTTCTGCAAGAAAAGAGTTACCAAAGCTAAACCATTGTAACATGGTGAAGAGATAATTCCATTCAATCTTATCAAATACATTTTCGACATCTAGGAAAGAGCAATAAAAGTGAAGGGATCTGATTTAGCCAATTCAAGAATATGAAGACATAAACCAGAATTGTTCTGGTTTATGTCTTCATGTAGATGTAATGATCTTTGATGAAGCCAGATTGATCTTTATGGATTAAATCCCCTATGGTGGTGGCTAACTGGAGAGCTAAGATTTTGACAAAGATTTTATAATCAGTATTAAGTAAGGAAATGCATCTGTAATTAGAAACAAGCTAGGGATCTCTTCTCAGTTTTGGTAACACCACAATAGAAGATTCAGAGAAAAGAAGGTCTGACACATGGAGTTAATAATAATGTCCTTCAACTAATGTCCTTCAACTTCAAGTTCTATAACACAACCAGCTCATTTAACTGTTCGTTGTAAATATTTAAAATGCTATTAACCTTTCTTTTTCCTTCCTCTCCCAGTTTAAGCATCCCTGTTTTTTGTAACTGCTTTCTTCCGCACTACAGTTCCAGTTTGTTTTTTCTTTCTGTGCACCACTGTTTTAATGTAAACCAGCATGATGTGATTTTATCATGAATGCCGGTATATAAAAACCTTAAATAAATAAATAAATTAAATAAAATAAAATATTTCAGAAAAGTAAGTATGTATTTTTGGGACAATGGATTTCTGAAAAACTTTATAGAAGTCTACAGTTAAGCCATCCAGCCCTGGTGCCTTGCCCCCAAGTAAAGCAGCTAGGACTGTGTAGATTTCTTCTGTGGTAAAAGTTCTGTCCAACCTATTCCGTTGTTCCGAGTGAAGAGCTGGGTGATTCACCTGTGAAAGAAATTGGTCAATAAGTGTAGAAGCATCAATTGATTCAGACTTGTATAGAGTATGATAAAAGACCCCAAACTCCTCCAGAATGTCAGAATCAGTAGAAATCAGCCTACCATCAGCAGAGTGGATTGCATGGATGCATTTTCTTTCTTTTTTCTTTTTAAGATAACCAAAATGTGACCACATTTGTTATTTTTTGAATAGTTTCGAGCCTTTTGGACAAAGACTTCCTAGTCTGATGACTTAATAATTTATTGTACGCTTACTTGGCCTTCTGAAGAAAAAGTAATGTGACATGGGCAGGGTTTAAATTATGGGCTTTCTCCAACTGATCAGCTTCGACCTGCAGACGGGATATGTTCTCACTTACTTTCCTTCGGTAATACAATAACTAATGATTTCCCCCCCAAATAGTGGCCTTAAATGCTCCCCATACAAAGGGAAAGGATACGTCTGGCATAATATTGTGCAGGAAATACTCATCCATTTTCCATGAATATGAGTGGAAAAATCAGGCTCTTCCAAAAGGCTTGAGTTAAACTTCCAAAGGCAATCCACAACTGCAGAGGAGGAAATAGTGATGTGTAGTGTCACAGTTGTGTGATCTTAAATCAAAATGGAATGAATAAGAGCAGAGGCGACATCAGGTATTAAATCGCCAGATATCAGAAAATAGTCAATTCTAGAATAGGAAGAGTGAGGGAAAGAAAAAAAGGTGTAGTCTTTGTCAGTGGGATGTAGAAGGTGCCAGGGGTCAGAGAGGCCTAGAGAGTCTATAAGGTCTGTGATTACCTTCTGTGACCTGGAGTATGATAGTTTAGTACTTGACTGTTTATCTAAGCTGGGATCCAATGGCTAATTCAAATACCCTCCATCACTAATTTGGAAGTTACACCATCCATAAGTTGAGAGGAAAGCCTTTGGAAAAAAAAAAGTGATCATCAGCATTAGGACCATACAGGTTAAAGAAAGTAAACTTTTTGCCACCAATATTAACCAGGGTGGAAACCCATCTGCATCAGCGATTTGATTCAGAATCTGAACACCAAGGCGCTTATGGAACAAAAAAGCTACCCTCGTTTCTTCTTGATTGCTGGAGAGAAGAGTACTTTACCTTCCCAATCTTGCTTTAATTTAAGAGATTCTGTAGAGGAGATGTAAGTCGTCTTTAACTTGGCCACATCAGATTTTAGTGATTTCAGATAAGCCAGCATTTTCTTGCGCTTGATAGGGTGTGAAAGACCATTTACATCTAAGGATACAACAACTATATCAGAAATGGATGCCATTGTGGGGAAAACAATAATCATATATTCTCCACCATTCATGCAGCAATAAGAGAGGAAAAGTGGACATTTTCAGAGAACTAGAACAAGTAACCAACCCTCAAGTACAAAGATAAGGGAAACAGATACACTCATCAGAAAAAAAAGACATATATCAAAACCCATAATAATGGGAACAGACCAAGCCCGGACAACATGGGGCTCTTGGCAGGAAGCTAAGATCTAGCCCCAAGTAAAAACAGGAATCATTGCCCACTTTAACAATTAACAATAAACAACAAGGTTACTGTAGTAGAAAAACAGCTTGGCACTAGTAACTCAATGACAGAGGAGAAGAGATGAAAAGACTGAGATAATAATCATGATCTGAGAAGCATAGGGATGTCAGCTGAAACCCGGAGGAACAAATTTTAAGTCTCAGGTGATCATCTCTTGCGCGGATTCTAGACTTGAGAGAAACTCATTCAAATCAATGGGGGAGTCAAAAGACTGCGTTTTGTTGTGGCAAATACCTGCATTCGGGCTGGGAACAGAAAACCATATCGAGCCCCTAAGGCCTATAGTTGAAGCCCGTAGGCCAGGAAAGCCTTCCATTTTGCAGTGGTAGTTTTGGTGAGGTCTGGCACAAAGAGCAGTGATTGACTCTTAAAGGTGGTAGAGCCTTGATGCGAGCTGTGGTGAGGAGCAGCTTAATGATAATTGGTCTTGGGAAGGGATCTGGTGCGTTCAAGAGGTAAGGCAAACTGAATGTTGAGACAAACCGGAATCATGGTAGCAAGATAACTGACCATATCAGGGCCTTCCATCCTTTCCGTAATTTCAAATATATGAATATTATTCCAGCAATTATGGTTTGCAGTATCTTTCAAGTCTTGTTGCAGTTGTTCTACCTTGCGTGTCATCTGAGGTAGAGACTTTGTCGTGACCGCGAGTGATGCAGTTTTATGCCCAACCACCTCCAGCTGGTCCTGGAAAGGTGTCAGCTGCTGCAAAAGCAGCAAAATTTCATTTCTGATAGTCACAGTGTTTTCCATGTTTGCTTGGAGCATTTCCTTCAGTTGTTTAAGCTCCTCCAACATCAAATCCGCTGAAGCCAATTTTTTTGACTGAGCAGATTTTTCCAGAGTTGGGGGATCTTGCTTAGACTGGCAACAGCGAAAATAAAGTAAAGCCATTTGAGGAATAGACTGTATTAGCAGATTCTCAAGAAATTCTGGAGAGCTTGAGAATCAAGTGGCCATCTTGTTGCTGCGCTAGAGCGCTCCCCCCCCCCCCCCGACATAAGCAAAGTATTAATCTAGCACAAAGAGCTAACATGGGGACTCATGATACAGAGAGGAAGGTGCAATTAATGGAGTTTGCTCAGCTTTCAACTCTTTTTACTCTTGGTGATCTAAACACAGTGTCAGATGTTTGTAGCCTGGGGTTTATCAGTACAAAAGATTTTTCCCATCCTTTTTTGTTTGGAGTGGTTGTATCTGTTGGAGTCGTGGACCCTTGGGCCGATCGGAGCCAGAGGAAGAGCTGCTGTAGGTGGTTGCAGCAGCGACCCCGACCGGGAGGCGGCAAAGACAGACTGGTGGCTGACCGAGGGTGGAACTCTGGGAGCCCTATGCGACCAAGAGCTCTGGCGAGGAAGGAGGTGATGGTAGTGCTGGCACTGTGTTGAGAGGACCTTCGCCCTGGAAGCCGATCCTCCCCCGAGAGGAGCTCGTAGGAGTTCGGCCGCTGGGACTTAGGAGATTCACCCTGGAAGCCGGAGTCCCCCCAGGAGGAGCCCGTAGGGACCCGGCCGCTGGGACTTAGGAGGACCTGCGAGGGCCGAGTCTGATGAAGTCCAAGTGCCGAAGAGTTGTCGCTCGCCAGTCCAGAGTCAGGAACCAATGGATCACCGAAAGCCAGTCCGAGGTCAAGAGCCGAAGAGTCAGCGTAAGCTGGTCCGGGGTCAGAAGCCAGAGAGTCAACGTAAGCCGGTCCGGGGTCAGAAGCCAGAGAGTCGTCGTAAGCCAGTCCAGAGTCGAGAGCCAGGGAACGTCGTAAGCCAATCCGGGATCAGGAAGCACAAAGAACAAGAGGACAAGAGAACGCAGCAACTGGAAGCAGGAAATACCTGGGAACCTCGTTGCAAGGCAAGGTCTGGTTCCAGCTGCAGGGCTTAAGTACCCTGCAGCGTCTGACGTCATCGGGGGGCGTCCCTGTAAGTTTCCCGCGCTGGTCCCTTTAAATATTGAAGTGAGACGCGCGCGCACACGCGCGCGTCTAGGGGGCGGAGCCTACCGCCGCGAGACGCCAGCTGCTTCGGCGTGGCAGGGAAGCAGAAGCCGAAGGAGCTGCAGGCCCGGGCGAGGTGGGGAGACGCCGGGCCTGCGGCGGCAGAGGTCCCTGGAGGCCTGGGGAGCGCGGAGCTCGTCTGGCCTCCCGACGAGGTAGGAGGAGATTCCGGGGTCGGCCCGGAATCGCAACAGTATCCTTAAGAGTTTGTCTTCTTTATTAAATAATTTAGATTTTTTTTTTTTTACAGTGGCTACTTACTTTAATGAGAATTAATACTTTTACATATTGTGCAGCTTGATTGGATATTTTTCCAGTTTTTACAGATATGATCTGGGGCAATGCACTTAAACACAAACATATTCTTAATTTTTTTAACATTTTTTTTCTTATTAAATATTGCATTTACCTTTTTATTATGGTTTTGTAAATCATTTTTTACCATCTTTCCAAGTAGACGATTGATGGCCTTTGTGGACATTCACCTACTGTTACTTCAGACAAATGAGATAGTAAAAGTCTGATGTCTTGGAAAGTAAAATATATTGTTTCCCATAATTATTTCATATTTTTAATGTTTTACATTTTTCCTAATATTAATTTTCATTGCTGTGCTGATTTCCATTGTTGCACTTATTTATATGGGACTCCTATTCTTAAAATAGTACTCCTTAGCTTTTGGATTCTTTTTCTTTAACACAAATTATCTTCTTATTTCAATAGATAACATTAAAAAAAAATAAAACAAGTGAGGTTGTGTTTAATAAGAAATGTCCCCAGATACACTTAGTGCAATGGAGCCCACGGTTTGCAGCTTTATTTAATATATTAAAATATAAATCTTCATTTTCTCACCCAGGCATTGGGACAAAGGATGGCACAGCAGAGAAGGATAAGGATTTTAAAGGGAAGGCCCAGAAGCAGGTCCAGTTCAACCCAGGACAGACAGCAGCCACCTGGAGGGTGAGGATAGTGGCAGATGATGAGTACGAGACCTTGGAGACTTTCCAGATCATTCTTTCTGATCCTGTCATGGCTTCCCTGGAGTCCCCAGCAGTAGCAACTGTTAAAATA
Source organism: Rhinatrema bivittatum (assembly GCF_901001135.1). NCBI lineage: Eukaryota > Metazoa > Chordata > Amphibia > Gymnophiona > Rhinatrematidae > Rhinatrema > Rhinatrema bivittatum. Next base: position 43,809,752 of record NC_042615.1, on the reverse strand, counting down.
GAGGATCCCGGAGATGGTAGGTATCACTCATTCATTTGCACTTTGTTATCATGGATTTGATTGTTCCTTTTCCCTGAGAGCAGCACTTTATTTATGTATTTATTTATTTTAAATTCTTATATACCGACATTCCTGTAAAGTATACAGATCACACCGGTTTACAGTGCAACAGAAACATTCGCTAGGAGCGATACAAGGAACATTTGCAACGTTTGAAACAGGGAACATTTACAACCAATAGAGTAGAAAAACTTTATTACTGAATAAAATACACACATAACTATATATGCAACATATAAACATAAAGACAATTGGTGTATATTCCGCCGGGTCCTGTAGACCCACATATTCAAACGTTTCAGGCCCTTGTATTAAAGGATTTATCAGATTATGAATTCCATTCACATTGGAGGGTTCACAACCTTTCATCAGTACAGCGAGAAGCATTGGTCAGTTTAAATAAAGCCACACAAATCGTCATTAAACCAGCAGACAAAGGGGGCGCCGTGGTAATACAAGATCGGACAAAGTATATAGAGGATTTAATGGTTCATCTTAATGACTCTAAATACTATCAACAAACCATGGAAGATCCCACGAATACACTTAGGTCTAAAGTTCAAGAGGTTGTAGAACACAACTTGAGATTGACCACTAAAGAGAAAGCATACCTAATGGTAACTCACCCCAGGAGACCGGTCATTTACTCAGTGCCCAAGATACACAAAAGTCTACCCGCCCCTCCAATTAGACCTATAGTGTCACAAAATGGGTCAGTTCTGGAACCAGTTGCAAATTTCATAGACATCTTTCTGCAACCCTATGTGGCACAGTCTCTTTCATACATCAAAGATACAGCCCATTTTTTGAGAAATTTGGAAGCATTGCAAGTCTATTGGGAGTCCATGAGTATGATTACCATGGACATAAATTCGTTATATACCAACATTTCCCAAACTAGAGCAATGGAGATTTTGGAAGAAACGTTAAATCGACGACATTCAACAGAGAGGATTAAATCCCGTATGTTGTTAGAGTTAGCAGAAATTGTGTTACACAATAATTTTTTCTGGTTCGATCAGAACTGTTACCATCAAATCCATGGCATACCCATGGGGTCTCCTCTAGCCCCGTCGGTCGCCAACCTATATGTCGCCCAGTTTGAGAATACTCAGGTATATATATCCACCTGGTGGCAGTACATAAAATGTTGGTATCGTTTCATAGACGATATCTTTTTCATCTGGGAAGGACCAGAGATACAGTTACATACATTTTTAGAGTGGATCAATACAGTGGATCATAATTTGCAATTTACATCTCAAATCTCCAAAACAGCAATCACATTTTTGGATGTGGCTATAAATATAGATCAGGGGAGACCGCATACTACTATTCATCGGAAACCAACTGACCGGAATAACCTTTTAAGGTTTTCAAGTCATCATTCACATAGTTTTAAAATGGGGCTCCCGGTTAGCCAATATTTCAGAGCCAAACGAATATGTTCCACCGCAAAGGACTTCGAAATTCAAGCGGATATTCTGGCAAGCAGATTCTTGGAACGAGGTTACCCTCACAAAGCCATCAACAGAGCATACAAAAGAGCCAAGCACAGCGATCGCGATACGCTTTTACAGTATAAACCCATGAAAGAGGAAACCCGATTGACATGTGTACTGAGACAATCCACAGCAGCAAGCACAATAAAAGCAGCCATACAGAGGCATTGGCATATACTATCGATGTATGACATCTTTACTGAACCACCTATGTTCGCCATGTCCCGAGGGAGGAACATCAGAGACCAGACGGTCCATGCACAGATTGAAAATTTCAAGCATGAAGAAACACCCGTCTGCCATCAACCATGTGGCCATTGCACTTGGTGTGCACAAACCCTCACGGGAGTACTGTGGGAGGACCCTGTTTCGGGATACAAAGTGTGGCGGAAGAGTAACACAAATTGTCAATCCAATAATGTGGTTTACGTCATCATTTGTCCGTGCCCCAAATTATACATCGGTCGCACCACAAGACCTATCAAGGTCAGATTAGGAGAGCACAAATCAATGTTCACTACAGCCAAGATGACGGCACCAATGGTACAACATCTGACAGATTTTGGACACACCATCACAGAACTGAAATGGACAGTGTTAGAACACATAGAACCCCCAGTGAGGGGGGGTGACATTCGGGCTCTTCTCAACTACCGTGAAGCATTTTGGGTTTTTACCCTAACATCTTCTGTCCCCCGGGGCATGAACGACGAACTTAATTGGAACACTTTGCTATAGAGTTCAATATCATCAGGACTAAGAAGAATTTAAAAGCTCACGGGACAACAGCATCAATAAAGCTTGAACACATAATATCGTAGTCTCAGTACACAGCAATCTGGGTTTTTTGGATGCTGTTACACCATAACAACAGTATGACTGTTCAATCAAATAAATAACACGGTTCTCTGAGAGGACGTTTTGAAATCAAAGTTTCTTTCAGGTCCGCCAAGCAGCGGGACCGTATGCCGACGTAGTTTTCAACCAAGTCGGGTTAGTACGTCATTTACGTACGCCAAATGAAAACGAGTCACCCTAGTTCTCTCAGGTCCGCCCATCAGACAGTCTATTATAAGCAAGTTCTCGACAAGGTCGGCCATTTACGTCACAGGCTGACAAGACGATTTCAATACAGTCATTGGCTAACTTTGCTCCTGTTGATATATATAAAAGGGGTCATGGTACACCGACAGACCATTCTTCCGGAGGCGAAGTCAGAGTGATACCATCACGAGGCAGAAGTCGAGATCACCCGAGGAATCATCATGCGGAGAGGTTCAGACCCCAAAAAGTTGGTTGTTCAGCATTAATCTACACCCCTGAGGAAAGACAGACATCTGAAACATGGACTGTTCGTGTTGGGACCATTATTAGAAGGTGGACATCACACACCAACATCAATTGGGGAAGTCTGATTTTTACTTCTTTTGTATTTCACACTAATGATTATAGAGCTCTACAATGTGCCGTTTGCACATAAATTTACTGACTTTCAAGCCTCGGAAGAGTCTTAGGTCATTGAGATGTAACACATATATATAAAAAAAACTTCATACATAAAAAAAGACACTTTTTGGAGGAGGAGGATAGTTGATGATTATAATACCACAAAGTAGTGGTGCAGGGACACCTACATGATATATGAAACTTTCCTCTAACTCCATTAATATAAATTTTAACTACAGTATAATTTAAATCAATAAGAATACAGCATTCCACATAATGTAGGTGTTTAAAAGAATTTTTTAATCATTTTAAAATTGAATTAGCACTATAAAATAAGATTATATCAGCGATTGAGGTTCAGCTCATGATTTTCTAAACTTAGACCAGGACAGGGATAGAGTAAACTCTGAGGAGTAAATATGGGATTGATAATTTGTTTCACAGACTTAAACAATTTTCAGGGGTTGTTGAAAGATGCAGAGAGTTTGGAATAAATGTAAGACTTTTTTGTGGTAGTAATAGAGGATTGATAATCCAAAAGTAGAGAACGATAACTTGATAAATTGGTATCTGTGGGAGAGTTACTTTCTTTCTGCCTTTCTCACTGATCTCTTTTGTTGCTGCAATTCATAGGTAAACCAAGGTGCAATTTTGGATCTTTTCTTTTTTGAGAAGGGCTTCTTTGGGACAAGTATATCTAGGGAGTCATTCAATGATCTATCCCAGAGAGTTAATAGATCTTGAGGGGAGTCTTGACAAAGAGACTATAATAGAGGTAATAGCACAGAACGAAATTCATCAGAATCTATATGGCAATGTATGGTAATGGTGGCTGGACAAGGAAGATTTACATCAACTGACAAAGAGGAGATCAGTGAGGAGATTCCCTTTTCCATGGAGCTTACAATCTAATTGAGACACGCAGACCACACAAATAAATTTTTAGTAATCACATAACTATTACAGTAAAACATGTTATTGTCAAGAGGGTCAGGATCAGAAAGAGGCAGCATTTTTGGATTTTAAAGTAGTCTGAAAGAGGTGGGTCTTTAAATGGGACTTAAATACAGCCAGAGTAGAGCAAGACACACACTGAGCTGAAGATTTCAAGGTATTGTCCACAAGGATTCCAAGGTCCTGTGTGGTGACTGTTAACATAGAATCCAGCATTGTGTACCTGTGATTGGGATTATATTTCCCTACATGTAAGTCTTGTTTGTGTATGGTTTTTATTGTAATCTACCTCGGATGATTTTTTTCTGTAATGAGAGCAGAATACAAATATTTACATAAATAAGTACTTTGCACTTGTCCACATTAAATTGTGTCTGCCATTTAGAAATCCAGTCTCTTAATCTCTCAAGGTCCCTGTTGTGTTTGTGGCATTGTGGACCCTTGGTCGCAATGGAGATGACTCCTCCCATGGGGAGGAGCCCCGTGGGGAACCACTGCGATAGGCTGACACAGATAGCAGACACAGTATGGATAGAGTCTTTATTAGATGACCGAGGGGTTAAAGGGGCTCTTAGGGAAGATAAGGCCATTGCAGAAAGACTAAATGAATTCTTTGCTTCTGTGTTTACTAGTGAGGATGTTGGGGAGATACCAGTTCCGGAGTTGGTTTTCATGGGTGATGAGTCAGACGAACTGAACGAAATCACTGTCAACCTGGAAGATGTAGTAGGCCAGATTGACAAACTAAAGAGTAGCAAGTCACCTGGACCGGATGGTATGCATCCCAGGGTACTAAAGGAACTCAAAAATGAAATTTCTGACCTATTAGTTAAAATTTGTAACCTATCATTAAAATCATCCATTGTACCTGAAGACTGGAGGGTGGCCAATGTAACCCCAATATTTAAAAAAGGCTCCAGGGGTGATCCGGGTAACTATAGACCAGTGAGCCTAACTTCAGTGCCGGGAAAAATAGTGGAAACTATCCTCAAGATCAAAATTGTAGAGCATATAGAAAGACATGATTTAATGGGACACAGTCAACATGGATTTACCCAAGGGAAGTCTTGCCTAACAAACCTGCTTCATTTTTTTGAAGGGGTTAATAAACATGTGGATAAAGGTGAACCGGTAGATGTAGTGTATTTGGATTTTCAGAAGGCGTTTGACAAAGTCCCTCATGAGAGGCTTCTAAGAAAACTAAAAAGTCATGGGATAGGAGGTGATGTCCTTTCGTGGATTACAAACTGGTTAAAAGACAGGAAACAGAGAGTAGGACTAAATGGTCAATTTTCTCAGTGGAAAAGGGTAAACAGTGGAGTGCCTCAGGGATCTGTACTTGGACCGGTGCTTTTCAATATATATATCAATGATCTGGAAAGGAATACGATGAGTGACGTTATCAAATTTGCAGATGATACAAAATTATTCAGAGTAGTTAAATCACAAGCAGACTGTGATACATTACAGGAGGACCTTGCAAGACTGGAAGATTGGGCATCCAAATGGCAGATGAAATTTAATGTGGACAAGTGCAAGGTGTTGCATATAGGGAAAAATAACCCTAGCTGTAGTTACACGATGTTAGGTTCCATATTAGGAGCTACCACCCAAGAAAGAGATCTAGGCGTCATAGTAGATAATACATTGAAATCGTCAGCTCAGTGTGCTGCAGCAGTCAAAAAAGCAAATAAATGTTAGGAATTATTAGGAAGGGAATGGTTAATAAAACGGAAAATGTCATAATGCCTCTATATCGCTCCATGGTGAGACCACACCTTGAATACTGTGTACAATTCTGGTCGCCGTATCTCAAAAAAGATATAGTTGCAATGGAGAAGGTACAGAGAAGGGCAACCAAAATGATAAAGGGGATGGAACAGCTCCCCTATGAGGAAAGGCTGAAGAGGTTAGGGCTGTTCAGCTTGGAGAAGAGACGGCTGAGGGGGGATATCATAGAGGTCTTTAAGATCATGAGAGGTCTTGAACGAGTAGATGTGACTCGGTTATTTACACTTTCGAATAATAGAAGGACTAGGGGGCATTCCATGAAGTTAGCAAGTAGCACATTTAAGACTAATCGGAGAAAATTCTTTTTCACTCAACGCACAATAAATCTCTGGAATTTGTTGCCAGAGGATGTGGTTAGTGCAGTTAGTGTAGCTGGGTTCAAAAAAGGTTTGGATAAGTTCTTGGAAGAGAAGTCCATTAACTGCTATTAATCAAGTTTACTTAGGGAATAGTCACTGCTATTAATTGCATCAGTAGCATGGGATCTTCTAGGTGTTTGGGTAATTGCCAGGTTCTTGTGGCCTGGTTTGGCCTCTGTTGGAAACAGGATGCTGGGCTTGATGGACCCTTGGTCTGACCCAGCATGGCAATTTCTTATGTTCTTATGTTCTTATTGTACTACTTGTAGATAGGTGGTGAAGGCAGGAAGGTAAGGCACTGATCCACGAAGTGCCAGTACGTTCAATGGGCTCAGAAGTATAGTCTCACCCAGATGGTCACGATAGGCAGGAGCTTGCAGTGCGGGTAACGCTGCGGCTGGTGGGTGGAGTTGGAGCACCGGATCGTAGAGGTACTCACAGAATGAAGGTGTCTTCCTGATGGTAGAATGGTGGGACCGAAGGTCCGTGGTGCAGGACAAGAAGGTAGATAGGTCCTCAAGGAGCGAGTACCCAATGGTCCAATTTCCTGTAAGTAGAATAGAGAGAAAGACTCCCGAGGAGCGGTTGTCTTAGTTAGTGAGGAACCCCCAAAGGGAAGTTGGAAGTGAGAGACCCCCGAGGAGCGGGTGTCTAGAGCTTCTTACTGGAGCGAGACCCTTAGCATGAAAGTGGCGTTTAAGCATGCAGCTTAGAGCAGTCAGAGTAGCGAAGCGAAGTCTTTGCTAACTCAATGTGGTAGCGGAGGCTAGATATACCCCGGCTGCCCCCGAGGTTCCCACCATGACGTGTATTTGAGCGTAGGAGATGTGCGCGCTCATGCCCTAGGAGGCCACGGGAGTGAGAATGGCGGATGGGGACGCCCATGATGGTTTGGAAACGCTGAGGCACTCGGCACCAGAGGCAGCCATCTTGCCCAAAGAGAGTGAAAGGGGAGAAAAAGAGGTAAGGCAGAGCAGTTGCAGCCATCTGCGACCGACGAACGCAACAGTCCCTTTGTAGTTCTTCATAATCCGCTGCTATTTTTACGATTCAAAACAGTTTTGTGTCATCTGCAAATTTAGGCCTGGATTTATCAAAATGTACTGAATATCACATACGATAGGAAAAGGGGCATGTTTTACAGTAATAGGCTATCTATCTCAAAGTGTGCTATCTTAGCGCTTCACATAGGTATACTGCAGGCTGCGATAACTTTTGTGCACTTTGCGGTAAGTACCACAATTGTTGCGATTCCTACCTACAACCACTGTGAGAGAGAGAGACTAGCTATAAGGCCCTCATACTAGGTAGGTATTTTTACCTCTATAGGAGGCCCACGTAGCTACTCGAGATGAGGTTTAGGTATTAGTGTAGGGGTTTCTACCTGGGTAACATCAAGGTAGGTTGAGAGAACATTGTACAAATCTCATCTTTGGTTGAGTTTCCTCACTCCGAAGGACATCAAATCTTCACAAGAATGCACTGTTCTGTTTGTACGTCGAACTCTACATGTCAGAGTGGCCCCTAACCCCTACACTAATATCTAAACCTCACCTCGAGTAGCTAGGTGGGCCTCCTATAGAGGTATAAATACCTACCTAGTATGAGGGCCTTATAGCTAGTCTCTCTCTCTCTCTCTCTCACTCTCTCTCTCTCTCTCTCTCTCTCCTGAAAACAGTATTTGCAAAGCCAGCCCACTTGGCCAGAAATCCCACATCAAACTCCTCCCCTTTTCCTAATTTGTATCGCACCATGCGTTATGGCTTTTTCGCATGGGTTAAAGGTGCTTTTCGTATGCGAAACCGCCATATAGCATAGGTCCCAAATCAGACTGTGGGGGCACTCCACTAATGACCCTTTTCCATTTGGAAAACTGACCAATTATTCCTATTCTCTCTTTCCTATCTTTTATCCAGTTACTAGTCCACAATAGGACACTGCCTCTAATCCCATGACTTCACAATTTCTTGAGGAGTTTCTCAAGAGGGCCTTTGTCAAATGCTTTCTTAAAATCCAGATACACTATATCAACTGGCTCACTTTCATCTGCATGTTTTTTTATACCCTCAAAAAATGTAGTTAATTGCTAAGTCATGACTTTCCTTTGCAAAAACCATTTGACTCTTGTTTTTAAGAATATCTTCAACCATTTTCCCTGGTACTGAAGTCAGTTTCATTGGTCTATAGTTTCCCAGGTCATTCCTGGAGCAGTTTTTAAAAACTGGTGTCACATTGGCCACCCTCCAGCCTTCTAGTACTGTGCCTATTTTAAATGATAGGATGCAAATCACTAGAAACAGATCTGCAATCTCATTTTTTAGTTCCTTCAGAATCCTGGTGAGTAAAATGTGATCATAGTGATTTGTTATGTTTTATTCTATCAAAATGATTTATTACCTCCCCAAGTTTCACATTGATTCCATCTAGTCATGTAGAGTCATCACCATAAAAAAATATTTCTGATGTGGGTATGACCTCAACATCCTCCTCAGTAAAGTCAGAGGCAAAGAATTAATTTAGTAGTTCTGCTATTTCCTTGTCCTCCCTGACCACCCCTTCTCGGTCATCTACTGACCCGACAGACGCCCTCATTGGCTCTTTGCTTTAAACATACTTGTAAAAGGTTTCATACTTGTTTTTAGTTCTGTGGTAAGCTTCTTTTCAGATTCTTTTTTAGCCTGCTTAATTACTTTTTTATATCTAACTTGCCAGTACTTATGCTCCTCCCTATTTTTCACATTTGGGTCTGCTTTCCATTTTATGAATGATGCCCTTTTGGCTTTAATTACCTATTTCACCTCACTATTAAACCACGCTGGCAGTAGTTTGGTTTTCTTTTGAACATAAGAACATAAGAAATTGCCATGCTGGGTCAGACCAAGGGTCCATCAAGCCCAGCATCCTGTTTCCAATAGAGGCCAAACCAGGCCACAAGAACTTGGAAATTACCCAAACACTAAGAAGATCCCATGCTATTGATGCAATTAATAGCAGTGGCTATTCCCTAAGTAAACTTGATTAATAGCCGTTAATGGACTTCTCCTCCAAGAACTTATCCAAACCTTTTTTGAACCCAGCTACACTAACTGCACTAACCACATCCTCTGACAACAAATTCCAGAGCTTTATTATGCGTTGAGTGATCTTTATAATGCACAGAATACATTTTGTCTGGGCTCAAGGATGGTAATTTTAAACAGTGTCCATGCTTCTTGCAAGTTTTTAACCTTGCGGATTGTTCCTTTGTTTTTTCTAACAAATTTCCTCATTTTATTATGGTCTCTCTTAAATACTACTGCAATAGTTTTCTTTAGTATTCGCCCTCCAGTGATGTCAAATTTAATTTATTATGATCACTGTTGCCAAGTGGATCAACCACCTTGATCTCTTGCACCAGGTCTGCATTCCACTGAGAACTAAATCTTTCTCACAGGACAAGCAGGATGGTTGTCCTCACAAATGGGTGACATCGAGGATGGAGCCCACCACGGAAAACTTCTGTCAAAGTTTAAACAGAACTTTGACTGGCCCCTACTGGGCATGCCCAGCAAGGCACTGACCCTGCAGCCAGCAGGGGTCTCCCTTCAGTCTTCTTTTTCCGCGCAGCAGTTGCCACGCGGTGAAAGGAGCTCTCTAACCACGTTCCTGACAGGAATTTGGAAGTTAATTTCCTAAGAAAATTTGCCCCTCAGGGGTCTCCCTTCGACAAATTTTAGTCATCTTACGGAACCCGGTAAGTTTTTTTGCCTTTTTCCATCGACTACCGTCGATTTTGGCCCTTGAGGCCTGTTGGCACTTACCGATCCCCAGCCTAAATTTTGGCTTCAGGCCATGGCAACGGGGTTCCGCCGTTGTCCGGATTGTACCCGGACTATGTCCATCACAGACCCCCACAGGGTTTGTGTAATGTGTTTGGGTAGTGAGCATGATGTCCTGACTTGCACCAAATGTGCCTTAATGACACCCAAGGGTCGCAAAGCCAGGATGGAGAAGATGGGGCTCCTCTTCCATGCACCTACCCCAACGCCATCGATAGCATCGACGTCATCGGAACCGGCACCGTCGAAGTTGTACCATCATCGTCAACCCTCCGGTGACCGTCCGCCATCGATCGCTTCTCGGCCGTCGACTCCCGTCCCTTCCCCGGATGGGCGAGGGGGATCGGAAGGAAAAGCAACCGCCATCGACGGCACAAGTCTCGGCCTGTCGAGGATCCACAGCCATCGACCTCTGCTCAAGCCGAGCCACCGACAAAGAAGCCGCGAACAGACCGGACACCCTCCATGTCTCGTTCGCCGGCATCGAGGAAACCCTCACCCTCCCGGGGTGCGGGGGCCGTGATCCCACCGGTTACGGTGGTCCCTCCGGCCCTGCCTCAGCCTCCCTCTCCCGTCGAGCCGGGTATGGTTACCCCTGGTCTCCGGGCAGAACTGGACCGGCTGGTCCAGGAGGCCATCGAGAAAGCGATGAAGAAATTGCAACCTCCATCGGCACCGTCTCCGGCACCGGTTCCAGTGCCGACACCGACACCGGCACCGGCTTCGCCACCGAGGAGGGAACCGACCACCGAGCCATTGATACAAGCGCTAGCACCGCTACTGAGCCGCATGGAGGCGCTCATGACGGCCCTTCCATCGGTGATTCCAGTACCATCGACAACACCACCGTCTCCGACTGGTTTTTCATCGGCAGGAGAAACACCGTTCCGGATTCCCCCTTCCGGGGTGGTTCCATCGGTGCCTTCTGGTATATCTCCACCGATATATCCTTCGGTTCCATCCATTCCACGCCAGGCACCGATTCCATCGGCAGCACCGAAGCCATCGATGCCATTTCTGGTTCCACCTACGGCACCGATTCCACCTCGGTTTCCATCGATGCCTTCAGAGCCTCAGCCAGGTCCATCAGGGCTACAAGCCCCACTTGATCCCTACGATACCTGGGGTGATGATGATGATACATCTTCTGACACAGATTTGCCTTCGCCACCATCTCCTACAGAGAGTAGAAAAAGATCTCCTCCTGAGGATCTATCTTTCATTAATTTTGTGAAAGAGATGTCAGAAGTTGTACCTTTTCAACTACAATCTGAAGCTGATGACAGACACCAGATGATGGAACTCCTTCAATTTCTGGATGCTCCAAAAATCATCGCTTCCATCCCTATACACCAGGTGTTTTTGGATCTGCTCAAGAAAAACTGGGAATCTCCTTCATCAGTGTCACCAGTTAACAAAAAAGCTGACTCCACCTACCTTGTCCAGTCAGCACCAGGTTTCCAAAAACCTCAACTGGATCATCGCTCTGTTGTGGTTGAGTCCGCGCAGAAGAAGGCCAAGCGTCTTAAGCCACACTCTTCTACCCCACCTACCAGGGACAACAAGTTCCTAGATAGTGTTGGACGGAAAGTCTATCATGGAGCTATGTTGATTTCACGCATAGCTTCATATCAACTTTACATGACTCAGTACAACAGAGCCATCCTTAAGCAGATGCAAGACTATGCTGACACGTTGCCAGACCAATACCAACCGCAGCTTCAAGCCCTTCTTCACAAGGGATTTGAGGCAGGGAAGCACGAGATTAGGACTGCCTACGACATATTCGATGCTTCCACAAAAGTTTCAGCCACAGCCATCTCAGCCAGACGTTGGGCTTGGTTAAAATCATCCAACCTTCGCCCAGAGGTTCAAGATCGTCTTGCTGATTTACCCTGCTTAGGCGATAATTTGTTTGGAGAGCAAATTCAGCAGATTGTGGCGGAGTTAAAAGACCACCATGAGACGTTGAAACAACTCTCATCTGTCCCACCTGAGCTGACCTCCAAGCAACCGCAAAAGAAAGACTCTAAGAAGTCATTCTTTCGACCACGCCGTTATTACCCTCCATCGGCCAGGCCTCGTCCAGCTCGATCCTCTACTAGGCCTCAGCCGCGTCAGCCTAGGAAGCAAAGGCCTACTGTAGCCCCTCCTCCTGGGCCTGGGGCTGGCCTTTGACTCCCCTGTAGGGAACACATGCCAAACCCCTCTTCCGGACATCCCTGTAGGAGGTCGACTGTACCATTTTCTACAACCTTGGTTGCAGATCACCTCAGATCAGTGGGTGCTAACAATTATCGCACAGGGTTACCACCTCAACTTCATAACTCTTCCGGCAGACTCCCCGCCTCTTCAAGCGTGGAGTCTATCCACCCATTTGGCTCAATTACAACAGGAAGTATCCCTTCTTCTGCAATCAAATGCTATAGAACCCGTTCCTCCCTCTCAACAAGGCAAGGGATTCTATTCCAGATACTTCCTAATACCAAAGAAATCAGGGGGACTACGTCCCATTTTGGACCTTCGAGCCCTCAACAAATACCTTCAAAAAGAGAAGTTCAAAATGGTAACCCTAGGCGCGCTGCTCCCTCTGCTACAAAGAGGGGATTGGCTGTGCTCTCTCGACCTCAAGGACGCTTATACCCACATTGCGATCACACAATCCCATCGCAAATATCTGCGGTTTCTAGTAGGCCACGACCATTATCAATACCGTGTCCTCCCTTTCGGTCTAGCTTCTGCCCCACGAGTCTTTACCAAATGTCTCATAGTGGTAGCAGCATTCCTAAGGAAGGAAGGTGTCCACGTCTACCCATACCTGGACGATTGGCTAATCAGGGCCTCCACCCAACAGATAGCTCAATCCTCCCTAAAATTGACTATTCAAACACTCCTTTCCTTAGGGTTTCTCGTCAATTACGAGAAATCTTGCTTAGTCCCGTCTCAAACCTTATCCTTCATTGGGGCAGACTTGGACACCTTACAGGCAAAGGCTTACCTTCCTCTTCAGAGGGTCCACACCCTAATGTCCCTGGCTCGCCAGCTCCAGTCTCAGAACACTGCCACGGCTCGCCAGTTCCTCATTCTCCTAGGGCACATGGCATCCTCGGTTCAAGTCACTCCCATGACCCGACTAGCCATGAGAGTAACACAATGGACTCTACGACACCAATGGATTCAAGCTTTTCAGCCTCTGTCCTCCATAGTCACAGTCACACAAGCGCTGCGCCTATCCTTAACCTGGTGGACGACTCAGGTCAACCTCCTTCAGGGCTTACCCTTTCTTCCACCGGATCCGCAAGTAATCCTAACCACCGACGCTTCTCACATCGGTTGGGGAGCCCATGTGGACGACTTTCAAACCCAAGGGTTATGGTCCAAAGAGGAAGCCGAACACCAGATCAATTTCCTGGAACTTCGAGCAATCCGCTATGTGCTCCGCACTTTCAAAGATCATCTCTTTCATCAGATAATCTTAATCCAGATGGACAACCAAGTGGCCATGTGGTACATAAACAAGCAGGGAGGCACAGGCTCCTTCCTTCTGTGTCAGGAAGCTGCGCACATCTGGGCGGAAGCCCTCTCCCACTCCATGTACCTCAGGGCCACTTACCTGCCGGGAGTAGACAATGTATTGGCAGACCAGCTGAGCCGTGTCTTCCAACCACACGAGTGGTCACTCGATCCTCTGGTAGCGACCTCTCTGTTTCACAAGTGGGGTTCTCCCCGCATAGACCTCTTTGCGTCCCCTCAGAACCACAAAGTGGACGATTACTGCTCTCTCATTCGGAGCCAGCACTCTCGGCCGAGGGATGCATTCTCCCTCAAGTGGACAACCGGTCTGCTCTATGCATTCCTCCACTCCCTCTTGTGTCAAAGACTCTCGTGAAGCTACGCCAGGACGGAGGAACCATGATCCTGATAGCACCTTACTGGCCACGCCAAGTATGGTTTCCAATACTCCAGGATCTCTCCATCCGCAGGCACATTCCTCTGGGAAAGGACCCGCATCTGCTCACTCAAAACGACGGATGCCTCCTCCATCCCAACCTCCAAGCCTTGTCCCTGACGGCATGGATGTTGAAAGGTTAGTCCTTCAGCCTTTCAACCTTTCAGATTCCGTTTCTCGGGTCCTGATAGCTTCACGAAAGCCTTCCACAAGAAAGTCTTACTCATACAAATGGAAAAGGTACACATCATGGTGCACTTCTCAGTCCCTTGATCCCCTTTCCTGTCCAATCTCCAAATTCTTGGACTATTTATGGCATCTCTCTGAATCAGGTCTTAAAACCTCTTCTATCAGAATGCATGTCAGTGCGGTAGCCGCCTTCCATAAGGGTATTGGGGGTAATCCTATTTCAGTACAACCCCTAGTAACACGCTTTCTTAAGGGCTTGCTCCATCTAAAGCCGCCCTTGCGTCCTCCGGCCCCATCCTGGGACCTTAACCTGGTTCTTGGTCGTCTTATGAAACCTCCTTTCGAACCTCTGCACTCCTGTGACTTTAAATATCTCACTTGGAAAGTGTTATTCCTTTTGGCTATTACTTCAGCTCGCAGGGTTAGTGAATTACAGGCCCTAGTTACCTATCCGCCTTACACTAAGCTCCTGCAGGACCGGGCGGTACTCCGCACTCACCCTAAATTTTTACCTAAGGTAGTTTCTGAGTTTCATATCAATCAATCCATCATACTACCTATCTTTTTTCCCAGGCCCCACTCCAACTCTGGAGAGCAGACCCTGCATACCCTAGACTGTAAACGAGCTCTAGCTTTTTACCTAGACCGTACAGTTTCCCACAGGAAGAGCACTCAATTATTCGTCTCTTTCCATCCTAATAAGTTGGGACAACCTGTGGGTAAGCAGGCTTTTTCTTCCTGGTTGGCGGACTGCATTTCTTTTTGCTATGAGCAAGCTGGCATTCCTTTTCAAGACCGTGTTAAAGCACACTCTGTGAGGGCCATGGCGACGTCAGTGGCACACCTTCGATCGGTGCCGCTTCCTGACATCTGCAAAGCTGCAACCTGGAGTTCTCTCCATACCTTTGCAGCCCATTATTGTTTGGACAAGGCTGGAAGACAGGACTCCATCTTCGGCCAGTCTGTCTTGCGTAACCTTTTTCCAACCTGATGTACCAACACCCTTCCACCTACCCGGTTGGGTGCGGATGCCCTTTCCCAAATTTCTCCTCACTTATTGTGCCTGCTGCACACCGTTGGGTACATTTGGTGCAAGTCGGGACATCCTCAGCTCGGTACTCACCCATTTGTGAGGACAACCATCCTGCTTGTCCTGTGAGAAAGCAAATGTTGCTTACCTGATGTAACAGGTGTTCTCACAGGACAGCAGGATGTTAGTCCTCACGAAACCCGCCCGCCTCCCCACGGTGTTGGGTTCGTTTTATTTTTCCTTTCTAGGCACTGCCTGTAGCTTTGAAAATCAGACTGAAGGGAGACCCCTGCTGGCTGCAGGGTCAGTGCCTTGCTGGGCATGCCCAGTAGGGGCCAGTCAAAGTTCTGTTTAAACTTTGACAGAAGTTTTCCGTGGTGGGCTCCATCCTCGATGTCACCCATTTGTGAGGACTAACATCCTGCTGTCCTGTGAGAACACCTGTTACATCAGGTAAGCAACATTTGCTATTTCCCCTCTTGGTTCCATAGCCAACTGCTTCATAAAACAGTTGTTGATGACATCTAGGAATTTTACCTCCCTTGCTCGTCCTGATGTGACATTTACCTAATCAATATTCAGTTAATTGAAGTCTCCCATTATTGCTGTGTTGCCCATTTTACAAGCCAGTCTAATTTCCGTTAGTGTTTTACAGTCTGCTTCCTCATCCTGGCCAGGCAGGTAAAAATATATCCCCACTACTATAATTTTCCTTTCTAATCTTGGAATTTCTATCCATAAGGATTCCAGAGCACAGTTTGTTTCCTGCAAAAGTTTTACCCTGCTTGATACTATGCTATCCTTAACATATAGTGCCACCCCCTCCATCGATTTTATCTGCCTTGTCATGTTGATATAATTTGTACCCTGTTATCACAGTGTATTGATCATACTCCTTCTACCAGGTATCAGAGATTCTTATGATGTCTCTATCTTCTTTTAGTGCCATACATTCTAACTCAACAGTATTATTTTCCATACATACATTTTAAAGTAGTTTTATTTGTATTTTTATAACCTGCTTATAATCAGATGATACAGGCAGTTTAGAGTTGTTTTTTTTTTAATTTAAATGTTTTATTATAATTGTCCACAATACAAAATATATAGAACCGACATTTGGGTAGGTCAAGCCAGGCAATTGTCAGGGGTGCAATGAGATGGGGACACCCTGGGCACTGCCAGCATCACCCATCCAACCACGGCTGAAGAGACTCCCAGCGTTGCTATGGCAGAATAAGAGAGTCTCGGTATAGCCATGGCAGATCCCATCCCACAGTGGCCGAAGAGAGTCCCAGCATGGGTCACGTGACAGTGGGTGAATCCTATCCAGCTGTGGCTGAAGAGAAACCCAGTCTGTGCCGAGTGGCTGTGATGTATCCCCTCTCGTCCCTCCCCCAAGTTCCCTACCTATTTAAAAAGAAGACTCTCTGGTAGTCTAGTTGCGTCCCCTAGCTCCGGGCTGATTAAATGTGTTCAGGGCTTTTAAGTTTATTTATTATGCGTCTTTTTAAAATCTATTTGATTATTTTTCAAAACATTGTGGGCCAGATTTTGTAACCTTCGCGCGGGCGTAGATTTGTTCACGCAACCCGGCACGCACAAATCTACGCCCGATTTTATAAATGTGCAAGCACCCGCGCGCATGTTATAAACTCCAGGATCAGCACACGCAAGGGGGTGCACACTTGTGCACCTTACGCGTACCGAGCCCCAGGGGAGCCACTATGGCTTTCCCCGTTCCCTCCGAGGCCGCCTCGGAGGGAACTTTCCTTCCGCCCCCCCCCCCCACCTTCCCCTCCCTTTCCCTATCTAACCTGCCCCCCCCCCCCCCAGCCCTATCTAAATCCCTCCCCTACCTTTGTTTTATTATTTATGCCTGCCTCTGGGCAGGCGTAGGTTGTGCGTGCCGGCCGAGTGCATAGATTTGTGCGCGCAACCCGGCGTGCACAAATCTACACCCGATTTTATAACATGCGCGTGCAGCCTCACACATGTTATAAAATCTGGGGTCGGCGCACACAAGTGGGTGCACACTTGTGCACCTTGCACGCGCCGAGCCCTAGGGGGAACCCCGATGGCTTTCCCCGTTCCCTCCGAGGCCAAAATCAGAGCGGCATTTGAGGGAACTTTCCTTCCACTTTCCTTCCGCTTCTGCCCCCGCCCCCCCCCCCCCACCTTCCCCTATCTAACAAGCCCCCCAGCCCTACCTAAATCCCCCCCTACCTTTATTTTTTTATTTACGCCTGCCTCTGGGCAGGCGTAGGTTGCGTGCGCCGGCCAAGTGCCGGCGTGCAATCCCCCGGCATAGTCGCTGTGCCGGAGGCCTCCGCCCCGCCCCCAGACCTCCCACTCCCCACCCTTTTTTCAAGCCCTGGGACATGCGCTTGTCGCTGGGCCTGTGCAAAATAGGCTCGGCGCGCGTAACCCTTTTAAAATCCGCCCCAAAGCGTGTTATCTTAGTACTTCGCATAGGTATTACTGCAAAATGTGTTAACTTTTTGCAATAATACCACAATTATTGCATTTCCTACCTGCAACCACCGGGGGGGGGAGAAAGAGAGAGAGAGGTAGAGCCTCCATCAAACTAGGTTGAGAGAACATTGTACAAATCTCATCGTTGTGTGAGTTTCCACACTCTGAAAGACATCAAATCTTCACAAGAGTGCACTGTTCTGTTCATACATCTCACTCTGCATGTCAAAGTGGCCCCTAACCCCTACACTGCTACCTAAACCTCACCTCCAGTTACTAGGTGGGCCTCCCATAGTAGCATAAACAGCTACCTACTACAAGTCAATCTCTCTCTCTCTCTCTCTCCCTCCCCAAAACAAAATTTGTAGCCTACTTTTACAAAAGTCCCACACCGAATCTCTTCCTTTTTAAAAATTAGCATCGCACCATGCATTAACGAGTTGGAAAATAGAAACATAGAAATGACGGCAGAAGAAGACCAAACGGCCCATCCAGTCTGCCCAGCAAGCTTTCACAATTATTTTTTTTCTCATACTTATCTGTTACTCTTGGCCCTTATTAGTAACATTTTGGTTCTAGTTACCTTCCATCCCCACCATTGATGTAGAGAGCAGTGCTGGAGCTGCATCTAAGTGAAGTATCTAGCTTAATTGACCCCCTTAGAGAATCAAAATCTATTCTTCCACTTCATAAACAATTCTAACACTGGCAAACAAATATTAACCTTAAAACTCACACATAGTATAAACAGCCAATAATAGGTTAACCTTCCAGGAATTTTTTTTGTTTCAAGATTTAAGTGCTTCCTCCTAGGAAATCCAAACTAAAGTATGTGCATTTTGAAAATACTTGTGCATGTGCTTGAATTCACCAGTTCGCCACTATCTCTGTCAGTTCACCCAGTGTGTCTTCAGTTTGCTTACCTTGCTCACCTTGAGCCCCCACCAATTCAGTGAGTCCTCTCACCAAAAACTGCAGCCAACAGACAAATCCGAGTTCATTTACATCAGTCAATTAGTAGGCGTAAAAGTGCACAAATGTTTTGGTAATGTATTCGCATATACCTCCTACAAAATAGTAGCAACCACACATACTTTGGAACCGCTCCCCGGAATGCCCCAGCTCGCCCTTTTTTTTCCCATTGCTAAAATGAACGCGCAAAATGGAAAATATGCATGTACCTCTGATGTTTATAAAATAGCATATTCACGAGTATATGCTACTTATGTGCATTTATACTATTACATTTGAATCCCCTTTGAAAACTTACTTCAGAGTTTGAGAATAACTTGGGACTCACTGCCCTTAGATTACTTACCCATTTGGCAGCTGGACATGTATCTGTAATGGTCATGATAATCTACATTTCCTCCTATAAATCTACTGGCTTTCAGTGTAAGTAAATTAAATTTTTTATTTTTCTTAAGCCAGACACTCATGAAAGGGAAGCTTATATAAACAGAGAAAATGTCAGCAGAAAAGAACCATTCAGACTGCCCACTCTGTTCATTTCTACCTGTCTTCTTTGCTGTCACAGATCTGTTTTTAATTTTTGTGATTATGTGTTGCACCTGATGGTAGAGGCTTTCTATTGCCCACCTTGGGCAGATATTTCTGGAAAGATGTTATGTAAATTAATAAATTATATTACTTGATCTGTAGTCGTCTTCCTCCCTTCACCTCTAAGGTCCCTTTGTGTCTATCCCATGCATGCTTGAGTTCAACCTCATGCTATCTAATAATTATACCCGATGATGTACAAACATTATCTTGATGAACTACCAGGCTGTTCAAAAACACAAAGCATTGTGGGGCGCTTAACAAAAACACGAGTAAAACTGAGACTGCCCAGTTCTGAATCAAATGCATGGCAAAGCATTCTTGCACCGTCATCTACACTAGTGGATCACTTTAAAACCCAGCACAAAATCCTTATGCAATTTCCAGTGAGGTGTGATGACAGGATTTTGAAGAGGTAATGTATTTCTCCATAAGGAAGTTTTGAGTTATGTTTTGCATTATTGGTCAGTCTTGAGTTCACATGGTCAGAACTGGCTCAAAGGTGCTTCTCTCTATTCTAGAATCCACTGTCTACATTCCTCAATCGGAGTATAAAATTGAGGAGGATATCGGGGAGCTCATGATCCCTGTTAAGAGATCTGGAGATGTCCGCCAAGAACTCATGGTTATTTGTTCTACACATCAAGGTACAGTAAACTTTGTGTTAGGAAAACTGAGAGGTCCACAGCTTAGAATCTTCTGTGGACATATTAATGTAGATTTAATCTCCGTTTCAGTCTCTTACTCTCTAATCATATTGGGGTCAATATTCAGTAAGCTGATGAGCGGCAAAGTTATCCAGGCAAAGTTACCTGGATAAGCTGAGCTAAATATTCAATGCAATTTATCTTCTACTGAATATGCTCGACTAGAGTTACCCATCTAATTCTGCCACTCCCTAGCTTACTGAATATTTAGAAAAAAATGACAAGGATTGAGCAGTTCATTCCGCCCTCTGCTTTCACCAAAATTTAAAAAATGTTGAGGGCTGATCAGTCCTATCCTTCCTCCTCCCGTCTTAAAAAGGTCAGGCACCTTCTGCCTCCCTCCAAGCTCTCTCAGAAGCCTCCCTCTACCCCAATGGGAGAAGGAGAGGCTCATTTCTCTTCCCGTGGGTGAGTATGTAAGTGCCTGTAGCTGTTAGCTGTGTCAACACTTAGATATTCATTTATTCACTTCATTTGTGCCAGGATTGGTTCTTTCACTGAGAACTGACCAATCCCTGTTCAGAATTCTGTTCCAAACGGTCCTGGCTCAAGAGATGTGGAAAAACCTGGTGATCAAACTATGCTTTAAAGTTAGATTAATACCTTTTTGTGGTCAGGCAATCTGATTTTTTTTTTCCCCTGGTATGGCGTGAGTCACAAACTTAGGAGGAAAGTTTTCCTTCAGTTTCCGCAGTGAGTGACTGAACTAGGGGGGGGGGTGGTGTCTCATTCTTTTTTAAATTTCCCTGTAAATGTCTTGTTTGCTATAAAGGGGATAAATTTAGGGTATATTTTGAAAGCCCTATGCTTGTAATTCCCGGCCTTTATGTGCGTGGCCGGGCCTTGTGCGTGCCAGGCGAATTTTCGAAGAGGCATGGCCACGCACGTAAAGGCCAGTACGCGCACAAGTGCCAGGCTTACTGGAAGGAGCGGGCTGGGGGGAGCGTGTTCTGGGTGGGGAGGAGCAGGACGGGGGGCAGGCCGGGACAGCGCTATTGATGGCTGTCCCAAAGATTCGCTTGCTGGCCAGTTGCCAGCGCGCACAACTTACTTCAGCTTGGGAGTGGAAGTAAGTTGTCAAACAAAGGAAAGAAAAGAAAAAAGTAGGGTTTAGGGGGTGAGGAGGAGTGGGGAAGAGGGAGGGAATTTAGTCAGGGGGGTAGGGAAGTTCCTTCCCAGTCCACTCCTTAATTGGAGTGGACTGGGATGCGTTGCCGTGCAGAAATTGCGAAAGTCTACCCCCTTGCGCGTGTGGCCCGCAAATACGCACGTGAATTATAAAATCCGGCGTGCTCGTGTACGTGGCGAACGTATTTTCTAACATGCGCATGTTAGAAAATCGGCATGTCCATGCGTGTGCACCAGGAAGCACACGCACGTGGACGAGCATGCGCTCATTAGAAAATCTACCCCTTTGTGTTTTTTGACCCTTCTCATTTAGAAGAAGAGTACTACGAAATAAGGTTGCTGTAACTTAAAATTTTCTTTGTCTTTTTGTCTGTCAGCTATCTGATTTGCAGAGTGATAGGAGGTCCTTCAGTGGATAACATGATTGGCTATATTTATAATTTGTAATTATGTTTTTTTTTCTTTTATTCTTATCTCACTTAACCCCTCAGTCAAGCTCCTCCAGGATGATCTTATCAGCCAGGATTGGCATGGGTCAAACGGGCATGTGGTGCGTTTCAATTGTCCTAATGCATTATGGGGCAGATTTTCAAAGGGGTACGCACATAAGATACATGCGTACCCCCCCCCCCGAAAACCTGCCCCAAGCTCCACCTGCGCGTGCTGAGCCTATGTTGCATAGGCTGCCGGCGCGCGCAAAACCCTGGGACGTGCGCAAGTCCCGGGGCTTTGCTTGGGGGGCATGTCGGGGGCATGTCAGGGGTGTGGTGCCGGCCAGGGGACGTGGCCGAGGCCTCAGAAACTGCTCCCGGGCCAGGGAAGGGCGCGCCGGCAGCCAGCCGGCACACTCGAGTTACACCTGCCTTGGGCAGGCATAACTTTTAAAATAAAGGTGGGGGGGGGGCAATTTAGTTAGGGCTGGGGGGTGGGTTAGGTAGGGGAAGGGAGGGAAAGGTGGGGGGGGAGCAAAAAAAAATTCCCTCGGAGGAACAGGCAGCGCGCGCAGGGCTCGGCGCGCGCAAGGTGCACAAATGTTCACCCTCTTGCACGCGCCGACCCCGGATTTTAGAAGATACGCGCGTATCTATTAAAATCCGGCGTACTCTTGTTTGCGCAGGGTTGTGCGAACAAAAGTACGCCCGCATGCTTCTTATAAAATCTTCCCCTATGGATTTAGACACTTTCTTGTTCTGACATGGTACAATAATAGGTGAAAAATAACCTCTTTTTTTGCAGCCATGTCTGCCACAGCATAAAATATAGCATGATCCTTACACACGGGCTGATTCAGTAAAGTCCGCGGGAGAGCGGGCATCCCGGCGCGCACACAGGCCACTTTCCTGTGTGCGCGATTCTGTATTTAAATGAGGCATGGCAGTAAAAACGGGCAAAAGGAGGCGCTATGAACACTAGCGCGTCCCTAGCGCCTCCTCTTGGACCGGAGCGGCGGCTGTCAGCGGGTTTGACAGCCGACGCTCAATTTTGCCAGCGTCGGTTCTCGAGGTCACTGACATCCACGGGCTCGGAAACCGGACACCGGCAAAATTGAGCGTCTGGTTTTCGGCCCGACAGCCGCTGGTCGACTTCAATTTTTTTTTCTTTTGGAAAGTTTCGGGACCTCCGACTTAATATCGCCATGGTATTAAGTCGGAGGGTGCACAGAAAAGCAGTTTTTACTGCTTTTCTGTGCACTTTCCCAGTGCCTGAAGAAATTAGCGCCTACCTTTGGGTAGGCATTAATTTCTGAAAGCAAAATGTGCGGCTTGACTGCACATTTTACTTTCTGTATTGCGTGAGAATACCTAATAGGGCCATCAACATGCATTTGCATGTTGCAGGCGCTATTAGGTTCGGCGGATTGGACGTGCGTTTTCGGCTCCTTACTGAATAAAGGGTAAGGGAAAACACGCATCCAGTGGCCTGACAGAGAGTTAGCAGGTTCACTTGCAAGACTTTAGCAATTTTCTTTTTAGGCAAAGCCATCTGCGACAATGAGAAACTTTGCTCTATTTTTTTCTTGGGCAATAGAGCTGAATTCTCTGTTTCCCAGTAGTACCTAAGATATGCCGAGCATGCTTCCTCTTGTTTCTGGTATAATAATTGCTAGCATAAAAGTGATGTCACTATTGTGAACCAGCAAAACCTCTGATTCAGCAGTTATGTTTGAGAAATGAATGACTCTACTGCGGAACTTAGCTCTTGATGACGTATTACAAATTCTGATCATGACATCTTATTTCCTTTTCCATCTCGCCTTAACCCATCTCTTTCTCATTGGAGCATTTAATAAGAGACCAGTTTGACACAACAGTCCTTTTGGACCGGCAGAATTCCAACCAGCAATGGAGCAATGATCCCTGGTGCAAGTATTCATTTTGGGCCCACCAGTCCCCGGGCAGACTGATCCCAGCTGACAGCAGGAGAGCGCAGTTGGTTGTAAGGCGGGCCCAGCAATTCTCTATCCTGCTTCTGCTGTCACCTTTCCTGCCCATGCAGTTCACAGCTCAGGTCAGCTGTTTGAACCACACAGTGCGCTATAGAAATTGATAAAGTTCCATGCAGTTCAAACAGCTGTGAACCAGGTAGGATCGGCGTCAGTGGCAGAAAGAGGAGGTAAGAGAAGCATGGAGACCGAGAAACCAGACTGAACAGTGGAATACTGAAGAGAGAACAAAATACAAATATATAATGCACATTCCCAAGTTAACATATGAAAATCGCTAAAAATTCAAAATAATTTTTACCTTTGTTGTCTGATCTTATTTTTCTAATCAGTTGGTCCCAGGCTTTTTTTTTCCACATTCTCTTTCTCAGTCTTTTACCAATTCTTTTTACAGGGTCTTTTTTTTCTTGTTTCTTCTTTCTCTACCTGTCTTCTTCCATTCCTCTCTCAAACACACACTCAGGCTCTCATTCTCACACACTGTCTCTCTCTCTCTCACACAGACACACACACTCTCACTCTCACATGCTTTCTCACACACAGGTAGTCCTGAGGGAATTCTGCACTACTGCAGAGAGCAGAATTTGCGCAGAATTCCCCCCCTGCGCAGAATTGCCAATTCCCTGTACGTACCTGGATCAGTCCAGACTCCTGGGTTTTGCCCCCCCTCTAGCAGATGGAGACAGAAGTTTACAAACAAAACTCCGCCTTATCTAGGCTGGTGCCACCTACAGTCTGGCAGTATTCTTCTGTCTCCTAGCAGGTGGAGAGGGTGCAAAACCTACAGTCTGTGCTGAAGCCTAGTTAGTTTGGAGGGAGCACGGGGAAGAGCGCCGTTTCGAGCCGCAGCTCCGGGGAGCAAGTCCGGAGCCGGAGTAGGCCTGTCCCCGTGGAGTGCGGGAACGGGCGCCATTTTGGGCTTGGGGCCAGTGGCGGCGAGAACGGCGGCCATTTTGTTGGCATCGGGACCCGCGGTTCCTGCACCCCCATCGGATCCGGGGGTGGGGGGGAAGACTCCCCGCCGCGCTTGTCTCCACAACACAGGGTCCCTGAGGGGGACAAGCCTGAGGGGGACAAGCCTGCGAGGTCACCCTGTTCCAGTGATTTAGAGGTCCCTGATGGGGACACTGGGGACGACTCATCTGATTCTTTTTCGTCTGAGTTTGTGTTGGTTATGCACAAGGCTTTTAAAGCATGCAGGCTGGCTAGAAAGAGGTCTTGGGGATCTCAGGACCCAGTCCCGGCAGGGGAGTCCGGAAAGCGGCCCCGGCCCATCCAAGTGTCGGATCCTGTTGGGAAGCCCCGGCCTCTCAGGCTAGGGGCCCCCCGGGGGGATCCTGATACTTCCACGGACACCGATGATCCAGATGAGCAGCTAATGGACCAGGATCTTCCCTCCCAGCCTCCAAGGGGGATTGAGGGGGACGGTGAGCAGCTACCAGGGGGCCGGAGCGTTTCCCATGGGACAGAGGGGGATGACCCCAAGGTGGTTCGGTTGTTCCGATGGGATGAGTTAGGGCCCCTGATCCCTGCAATTCTAGGGGAATTAGGCATAGTTGCCTCATGCAGAGTCCAGACTGGGGGTAACAGACCCGGTAGTTTTGGGACTGAGGGGTCCACCGTCTGCCTTCCCATTGCATTTCTCAGCATCGGATTTGCTTTTCAAGGAATGGGATACCCCAGATTTGGGGCTTAAGGTAGCTAAAGCTATGGATAAGCTCTACCCTTTGCCTGAGGACGCGCTAGAGCTGCTGAAGATCCCTAAGATAGATTCGGCGGTAGCGGCGGTCACAAAGAGGACCACCATCCCGGTGACCGGTGGAACGGCCCTTAAGGATTTGCAGGATCGTAAGCTGGAGATACAGCTTAAAAAGATATTCGAAGTCTCCGCGCTCGGAATCCGTGCGGCTATATGCAGCAATTTCTCATTACGTGCGGGTCTTCGGTGGGTTCAGCAGTTGGCCAATGAATCCCTTTCTCAGGAGGAAGCACTACAGGCGGGACGCTTAGAGGTGGTGATCACCTATAGTGCAGATGCTTTTTATGATCTACTTCGCACGTCGGCGCGTTCCATGGTGTCGGCGGTATCGGCACGTCGTTTGTTGTGGCTACGCCATTGGGCGGCGGACGTGACTTCTAAAGCGCGGCTAAGGTCTCTGCCATTTAAGGGCAAGTTATTGTTTGGAAAAGAACTGGAGGATTTGATAGTCGCTGGGCGAGAACAAAATACATCGCTTGCCAGAGGATAGAACTCGGTCTCGAGGGGGCCCGTCATCGCGGTCCCGTTTTCGGGGTGGACACAGGCCTCGCACCTCGCGGGGGTCGGCATCCTCCTTTCGGCACAGTGCCAACCGGCAGCAGTCCTACTCGCAGTCCTTTCGCGGGCGCAGGTTTGCCGGCCAGGGGCAGGTGCAGGTCCACAGAGTGGTAAGCCTTCGCAATGATGTGCAGCCGGTCCACTCCTCGGTTCCAGTGGTCGGCGGCAGGTTAGCATGGTTTTACGAGGAGTGGACCAGGATCACCTCGGATCAATGGGTCCTAGAGGTGATAAGTCAAGGTTACGCGTTAGATTTTGCACGTCGGCCCTGCCAGTGTTTCCTGGTATCACCTTGCAGTTTTTCAGAAAAATGTCGAGCGGTACGGGAGACATTACGGCGTCTGCGTGATCTAGGCGCGATTGTACCAGTTCCACCGCACGATCTTCGCAGAGGTCGGTATTCCATTTATTTTGTGGTTCCATAGAAGGAAGGAACGTTTCGTCCGATTCTCGATCTAAACAGTGTCAACAAGTGCCTGCGAGTACCTCGTTTTCGGATGGAGACTCTACGATCCGTCATCGCTTCAGTGAGACAAGGGGAGTTTCTAGCATCTCTGGATCTCACAGAAGCGTATCTTCATATCGGAATCCGGGCAGAACACCAGCGTTACCTCAGGTTCGCTGTGATGGGGCAACATTTCCAGTTTCAGGCGTTACCGTTCGGTCTGGCCACCACCCCGTGCACGTTCACCAAGATTATGGTGGTGGTAGCAGCACACCTTCGCAGGGAAGGATACCTAGTGCACCTGTATGTGGACGATTGGCTGATTCGGGCAAAGTCGGAACGGCTTTGTCAGGAAGAAGTTCACCGAGTGATCGACTTGTTGCAAAAGCTCGGCTGGGTGATCAATACATCCAAAAGTCATCTGATTCCGTCTCAGTCTCTGGAGTTTTTGGGAGCCTTGTTCGACACTCGTCGGGGCATGGTGTCCGTCACACAGGACCGCATGTTCAAGTTGCAGGGACAGGCCCAGTGTTTGTTAACCAAGCCCATGCCAATTGTCTGGGACTACCTCCAGATGGTGGGGTCCATGACTTCAACGTTGGAATTGGTGCCCTTGGCTTTCGCTCATATTCGATCCTTACAGTTAGCTTTGCTTTCCCGGTGGAATCCGGTGTCGGAGCAGTTTCATCTACCTTTACCGCTCACACAGTCAGCGCGGGCCAGCATGGCTTGGTGGCTAAGTCCGGACAATTTGAGCCGCGGAATGCCGTTGACGGTTCCCTCCTGGACAGTGGTCACCACGGATGCCAGCTTGTACGGGTGGGGAGCAGTTTGTCTCCGAAAGTCGGTGCAGGGAGTCTGGTCCCCACAGGAAGCGACTTGGTCCATCAATCGTCTGGAAACCAGGGCAGTCCGCCTGGCTCTTCAGGCCTTCTTTCCCCTGATTCGGGGCAAGTCGGTCAGAATATTGTCCGACAATGCGACCACGGTAGCCTACATCAATCATCAGGGGGGAACCAGGAGTCAACCAGTTGCATGCGAAGCCCGACAGTTGATGGAGTGGGCGGAACGTCACTTGGACAGTATTGCGGCGTCTCACATTGCCGGAGTAGAGAACATTCAGGCGGATTTCTTCAGTCGCAATCGCCTGGACCCCGGAGAATGGGAACTCGCGGACGTCGCATTTCAACTCATCTGTACCAGGTGGGGGACGCCTGCACTAGATCTTATGGCGACATTCAAGAATTCCAAGGCTCCGCGCTTCTTCGCTCGTCGCAGGGAAACGGGAGCGGAGGGCGTGGATGCTCTGCTGTTGCCATGGCCGTCGGATGTGCTCCTTTATGTCTTCCCGCCGTGGCCGCTCATCGGCCAGATGCTACGGCGCATAGAGTTGCATCCGTCACCGGTGGTGTTCGTAGCGCCCGAATGGCCGCGTCGCCCTTGGTTTGCGGATCTCCGGAACCTCGTGCTCGAGGATCCCATTCGGTTCCCCTATGTACCAGATCTTCTTCATCAGGGACCCGTTTGTTTCGACCAGGTCGAACGCTTCTGTCTAGCGGCATGGCTTTTGAGAGGAGAAGGCTGAAATCCAGAGGTTATTCAGATGCGGTAGTAACCACCCTTTTGAGGTCCCGCAAGACTTCTACGTCCTTATCTTACGTGCGGGTCTGGAAAGTGTTTGAGACGTGGTGTCTGGATGAAGATGTGGTGCCTACTTGTGCGGCCGTGCCCGAGGTCTTACGCTTTCTCCAGGATGGCTTGGCAAAGGGGCTATCGTATAGTTCCCTACAGGTTCAGGTGGCGGCCCTGATGTCGTTGCGCAGTCGGGTACAAGGTGTGTCTTTGTCATCGCATCCGGACGTGATTCAGTTTCTTCGAGGTGCTAAGCATTTACATCCTCCGTTACGTAGCCCTTGTCCTTCCTGGAATCTGAATCTGGTATTGAAGGCGTTGTGAGGCGCTCCCTTTGAGTCTCTTCGCAAGTCCACCCTCAAAGATTTGACGCTAAAGGTGGTCTTTTTGGTGGCCATTGTCTCGGCAAGGCGAGTTTCCGAGCTTCAAGCTTTGTCTTGTCGGGAGCCTTTTTTGCGAATCTTGGAGTCGGGGGTGTCGCTTTGTACAGTTCCTTCTTTTCTACCTAAGGTAGTATCTGCCTTTCATCTTAATCAAACTGTGGAACTACCTGCATTTATAGATTTGGATAGGGCGGATCCTTTGGCCAAGGAGTTGTGCCGGTTGGATGTCCGTCGGACGCTGTTGCATTACCTGGAGGTTACTAACCCCTTCCGGGAATCAGACCATCTGTTTGTCCTGTGGAGCGGACCTCATCGGGGAAAGGAGGCCTCCAAGACCACTATTGCTTGTTGGTTGAAAGAGGCTATCAGTTCTGCGTATCTGTTGCAGGGTAGGTCTTCTCCGATGGGTCTCAAGGCACACTCTACACGTTCCCAGGCTGCGTCCTGGGCGGAATGTCACCATATATCCCAGAGGAGATTTGTAGGGCAGCGACGTGGAAGTCCTTACATACATTCGCCCGGCATTATCGCCTGGATGTTCAGGCTCCAGGCAGCGGGGACTTTGGGGCAGGAGTGCTCAGAGCGGGACTCTCCGGATCCCATCCCATTTAAGGCAGCTCTGGTACATCCCAGGAGTCTGGACTGATCCGGGTATGTACAGGGAAAAAAAAATTAGGTCTTACCTTTGATAATTTTCGTTCCTGTAGTACCACGGATCAGTCCAGAGTCCCGCCCATTTATTCTGTTATGACAAGGGAGAGTCCATACTGGTTTTTTTTTTCTCTCATACTCAGCTCAATCTTCTTTGTCCTATTATCGGTGGCTCAGGTTCTGTTCCCATTTTGGGGTTGTTGACCCGGTTACTGTTAGGTTACTGTAGATAGTTCATTTGGTGTTTTGTTTGGGGTTCCATTCTGCTTTGACAAAAGTAATACTGCCAGACTGTAGGTGGCACCAGCCTAGATAAGGCGGAGTTTTGTTTGTAAACTTCTGTCTCCATCTGCTAGAGGTGGGGCAAAACCCAGGAGTCTGGATTGATCCGTGGTACTACAGGAACGAAAATTATCAAAGGTAAGACCTAATTTCTTATTCTGCACAGATCATAGCAGAGAAGACCCCGGCAAGCTACGAATGGAGTGTGTCGTGCGTGTGCCGCGGGTCTTGCTCCGTTCACGGTGTAGATGAAGGCCCCAGCGCGCCATTCGCGGCAAAGATGAAGGCCCCTGTTCGCCGTTTGCGGCGAAGATGGAAGGTCCCCATATGCCATGAACGGAGTGTGCTCCGCTTGTGGCGAAGATGGAAGGCCCCGGTGAGAGAGAATGTGTGTGTGTGTGTGTGTGTGTGTGTGTGTGTGTCTGAGAGAGAGAAGGGAGGGAGGGGAGGGGGAGAGAGAGCAGGAGGGTGTGAGAGAGAGCATGGGGAAGGTAAGAGAGCAGGGGGGGATGCTTGAGTGTGGGTTTCAGAGAGAGGGATCCTATAAGAGGAGATTGTGAAGGAGTGTGTATGTGTGTGAGAGATTGGGGGCTTGTGTGTATGAAAAAGGGATTGTGTGTATGTGAGGGTGCTAACTTGTGTGAAGGGATTGTGTATGTGTGAGACAGAGCCTGTGTGAAGGGGTGCATGAGAGAGAGACATAGGTAGCGGGTGTGAGGATGTATGTGTGAGAGAGAAAGGGAGCTTGTGTGGGTGTGAATGCAAGAAAGAGTGCCCTGTATAAGGGGATGTGTGTGTGTGTGTGTGTGTGTGAGAGAATGAGGGAGCCTGTATGAAGGTGTGTGTATGTGTATTAGAGAAAGGGACCATACGTGTGAGAGAGGGAGGGACAGAGGGAGCCTGTGTGAGGGGCAGTACTGAGAACGGGGTCAAACTCTGGGACTGGCGATAGAGTGGAAGGGGTTGAGCCTAGAGGTAGAGGGGAGAGATACTGGCAAGTGGAGGAGTTGGGGCCCGAGTGGGCAAAGTGGCCAGGGGAGTAGAGAGCGAGTGGAAGGGACATTCTTACAGTGAATTTCTAGGGAAATTCTGCTCAAAATATTTAAAATTCTGCATCTTTAAGTAATAACGTTTTTCAGTATTAATTTAAAATGTAATTACTTAAAGACTA
The DNA here is from genome assembly GCF_901001135.1 of Rhinatrema bivittatum. Classification (NCBI taxonomy): domain Eukaryota; kingdom Metazoa; phylum Chordata; class Amphibia; order Gymnophiona; family Rhinatrematidae; genus Rhinatrema; species Rhinatrema bivittatum. The sequence goes on along the minus strand of NC_042615.1, from coordinate 43,779,460 downwards.
AATAGTGAGATTCTCTTTTTACGTTTTTGATGATTGTGCTGTTAAATATTCAGAACGGTCAATACAAATTTGCCTTTAAATTAACTATATAGACTATATCAAAATCCCGACATTCATAAATTACTTATGTATTTCATAAACGACCTTCATAATGCCCTGCAGTGTTTTTGGGCATTACTGCTCCATCATTAGACTGCTAAAGGGCCATTTTCAATCATTGGTTGTATACTGACACTCAAAAATATTTTTCTTTTTTCTTTTTTATATTATGTTAAAACTCGGTGCTATATCATAGCACACAGAAATTCTTTAAAGCAATTGTTATTCGCCAATATTAGGTACTTCCCTTAAATGGCGGAGCTCTGTTCAGCTCTATTCAGTTTGAATACGAGTTTTCCTCTTAGGAAGATAGCAGAGCTCAGTCCAACGTGATCACGTTTCACATCCCAGCTGCCTCAGGGACCTCTCTGATATCAAGTTTGTATTCCGGTACTCCGGGTTCCAAGGGATTATTTCTCGATTTCAGTTCATATTGATTCTACGACAACAGAGACTGTATCACAACTACATTTACGGAGCTTCTATTTTTATACTCACTTTCCAGGGATAGACTTGCTCATCCGCGGGCATTATCATTACATCCCCGCGGTATTGGAGATACCTCTTAACTATACCGTCTATCTGATCTCGCTTTTATACGCATGCCCGTGATTTGGTTGAAAGACGGGCTATTTATGATTGTGTACAGATGATTTCAACTGTGATTGTTCAAATTCGAGAGTGAATTCACATGAACTGTGTCCATTAAACATGATCACGTTGGACCAAGCTCTGCTATCTTCCCAAGAGGAACACTCGCACTCAAACTGAATAGAGCTGAACCGAGCTCCGCCATTTAAGGGAAGTACCTAATATTAGCGAATAACAAATGCTTTAAAGAATTTCTGTGTGCTACGATATAGCACAGAGTTTTAACATAATATAAAAAAGAAAAATATTTTTGTGTCAGTATACGACCAGTGATTAAAAATGGCCCTTTAGCAGTCTAATGATGGAGCAGTAATGCCTAAAAACACTGCAGGGCATTATGAAGGTCGTTTATGAAATACATAAGAAATTTATGAATGTTGAGATTTTGATATAGTCTATATAGTTAATTTAAAGGCAAATTTGTACTGACGTCGTTCTGAATATTACTTAAAGACTGTCATGTAAATTGTGTTATTTTGACCAATATAAAGTTTGCAGAATTTTGCAGAATTTTAAGGTTTTGTGTACAGACGTTTGAGTACACAGGCTCCCATTCTCACATACTGACTCACATACAGGCTGTCTCTCACACACACAGGCTCTTGCATGCTCTCTCTCTCTCTCTCACTTACACACACACACACAGGGTCCTACTCTCACATGCGGTCTCTCTCACATACATGCTGTCTCTCATACACTCACATGAATCTCATTTTTACATGCTGTCTCTCTCTCTCACACACACACAGGCTATTACTCACATGCTCTCTCACACACACACAGTTCTCATTTTCACATGCTGTCTCTCATACATAAACTCCAGCTCCCTTCCTCATATTATCTCACTCACACACACTCATAAACACATAGGCTCTCACTCTCACATGTGGTCTCTCACATAAACAGTCTCTCAACTCTCTCTCTCTACAGGGCCTCAGCCTCCCTCTCACCTCTGTGCCTCCTCTACTTTGGCCACCGTGAGATGGGTATCTGTGACTGCCTTGCCACAGACACTGCTCTTTTTCTGCATGTAGGCCGATGCTCCTCCTCTATCCTGCCCCTGTGGTTTTGGCAACTGTTTTCTTCCGGGCCATGTGGGCAGGAAGGAGAAGGGGCTCCCAGAGTTTTGGGGCCTCTTGTTTTCTTTGTGCCATGGTGGGATGGGCTCCACCACAGTCCTGCCGGTCTCCTCACTTCGGGCCATGGTGGGATGGGCTCCATCATGGCCTCAGAGGTCTTCTGCTTGTGGGGGGGGGGGGGGGGGGTTAAAAGCTGTGCGCGTAGCTGCAAGAAAAGTTGTCCACGGCCGCACACGTGTGCAGTTTAGAGGGAACAGTGTATGTGACTCCCTTATATTAATAAATATATAATAATTTTTAGGGTGCAAAGACTTTCTAAAGGGAAAGAACCTTAAAATAGTGAGTGCTGTTTGTATGATTTCTGAATGATGCATCTCACTTCTCTGTGTCACGCTATGCCTTCCACAAAAGCTCAGTTATGTAAGGTCACATTTGGGGTCTCTTAACATTGACAAGGAACTTGAAAATACAGAATCTTAAAATAAATGCCTTTAAGGAAATTATGTGTGCTTGACAGATATTTTTACCTAGAATGTAATTGGGAATATGTACATGAGCTACACCTGAAGGAATTCTATGGAAAAAATTTTAAAATTCTGCACAAAATATTTAAAATTTATGGGCACAATATTTTCAAATTCTGCAGATTCTATTGATTTAGATAACACAATATAATCACTGTTTTTGAGTAATAATTAATTTGGAATATAATACAACAAAGGTGCATAAGATGCATAATTTTTATTTTTTTGTGCAGAATTTCCCTATCATAAGGCATGGCCACCACCAGATGCTTTCACCCTTCCCCAGGCTTGACCCTCCCCAACACTTTTCCTCCTAGCTCCTCTTTGATATGAACCCTTTTCCCAGGCTTGATCTCTTCTCCACCTCCCTAAGGGTCAATCCTCCAGCTCACTCACTACCTCCCTTCCCTCCAGCGTTGACCCCCTCTCCCATCTCTCTCCTGATTGCCCCCTATATTTCTCTGCCCCTCCAGGTTCAACTCCCCCCATTCAGTTCTCTCCATCTATTTCTTCCCCATCACCCTTTCCCCCAAGGATGACCCTTAACTGGCTCTGTATACCCCACCCAGTGCTCAGACCCCCTTCCCCCACAGCTTTTTCTCTTGACTCCCCCCCAGCTTTCTCTCCCTGCCCCCCCCACCAGCTTGAACCTATTCCAAGCTTTCTCTCTGCTCCTTCTTCCCTAGTTCTTGCCTCATATCCTCGCAACCTCTGAGAGCTTTCACTCTCTCTGCTTCCCCCCATTCTTGACCCCTGCTCCCCTTTTAGCAAGACCCCAGTTCTCGCCTAATTTCCCCCTCCCCCAAGCCTGCTGTTTACCTTACTCTTGGCTCTACCAGACTCCCTTCCCCTTACTGCTTTCTGTTATGGCAGCCTCATTACATCTGGCCTGTGAGGGCCAATGCAGATGCTCTCTCCTCTTTTCTGGCCTGTGTGGGCCAGCACAGACTCTCCTGACTCTCTTCCAGCCTACAGAGGTCAACCCATCACTGCTCCCTCATCTCTTTTGGCCTGCACAGGCTGATACTGATGCTGTCCTATCCTCTCTTTCGCCCATGCAGGCCTCTGCTGCCATTGCTGTAGCCTCTTGGTCCTTGCACCTAATCCTGTGGGTTAAATGCATAATTTTATGTAGGTGAGGAATTCTGTGTAAATTCTGCATTGTGCAGAACTCCCCCAGGAGGGGGATCAGTAACCAGACTGTCAGTGCTGGCTATGACTGAACCTGAATTAAAATGGCACCCAAAAAGAGAATGCAGGCTGATACCCACAAAACAGTCCTTGCTTGCATGAAATACTGACAGTGAGCATTGAAATGTAGTGGGAAGCAGAATGAATGAATACAGGAAGGGAAAGGTCTTTGTTTCAGTAAATGAAATAGAAGGAGGGGGTAGAGACTTGGCATGCAGCCCAGAGCGGGGACATGTGAAGACTGGGATGAGGATTATTTTTCATGTAGAAGACGTCTATCAGCTCATCAGAGCCAGTGATAGCAACCTTCTGCATGCTTCATGAACAAGAAGAATGGGAACACATTCCCAGTTATGTAACTTCTTTTTTTCTAACTGCAACCCTGGGCATCCTTTTCAAGTCTTCTATTCCTTTCTTTGCCTCTTGTCTGAGCTGTCATGGTAAGAAGGGCTCAGTGTCTAGCTGGGATCATTAACTTATCAGGGATTTTAACATTGTTAGTTCCTTTGTCAGAGACTTGCTGGGGCTTAAGCTTAATTTTTTTTTTTTTATTAGTATTATTCTTTTGTTGCAGGCCGGGCCATACATGTATTCTGCAATGAATTAAGGCTGTGCAGCCTGCAAGTTAGTGTCATTGTTCCTAAGCTCAGTAATGCAGATCACTTAATACGTATGCACACACACACACGCTTAGGCTGCTTTGTTAAAATGTGACATTGGGTCCTGTATTCAGCATGCTGTCCACGCTGTGAGTTTCAGGTCATCTCTAGCTGGTGTTCCACTAAGAATCATTTTTTTTATCCTTTCAGCAGTTGGTCAGAAGATGGATTTTTCCATTCAAGAATGGTTCTCTCAGCTTATCACATCATCCATCATTTGTCTGCTCATTGTCCAATGTCACAAACAGAGACAAAACAAACTTGAGCTTCTAAAGCCATTGTAATCAGATCATGGATGCAAAGAGAAGAACCAAGCGAATGTAATTGGAAAAGTGAACTGGTGTGACTTGGAAGCTATGAAAAGGCCAAACAAGCACACGTTGGACAAAAGTGTCAGGAGAAATCTCCTAGTAATAATAATACGGACCCAGGCATTTCCTTTTTACAGAGTGACGTTGAGCATCTGGAGATGATTTACTTTAGTAAATTAGCTTTAAAGAGTTCTATTTTTCCTTTTATTTTTTGTCTGTGAGAGAAACCAGATTAAGAATGAATCCTGGATTTGGTGATAAATTGTAAATAAAAATAGCGTATACCCAGTTGTTCGACTGAAGAAGTAACCACACCTTCCTCTGCCAACTTCCCTTATTAGCATTCCTCAAACTCATTGGTAATTTTAAGAACATAAGAACATAAGAAAATGCCATACTGGGTCAGACCAAGGGTCCATCAAGCCCAGCATCCTGTTTCCAACAGTGGCCAATCCAGGCCATAAGAACCTGGCAAGTACCCAAAAACTAAGTCTATTCCATGTTACCATTGCTAATGGCAGTGGCTATTCTCTAAGTGAACTTAATAGCAGGTAATGGACTTCTCCTCCAAGAACTTATCCAATCCTTTTTTAAACACCGCTATACTAACTGCACTAACCACATCCTCTGGCAACAAATTCCAGAGTTTAATTTTGCGTTGAGTAAAAAAGAACTTTCTCCGATTAGTTTTAAATGTGCCCCATGCTAACTTCATGGAATGCCCCCTAGTCTTTCTACTATCCGAAAGAGTAAATAACCGATTCACATCTACCCGTTCTAGACCTCTCATAATTTTAAACATCTCTATCATATCCCCCCTCAGTCGTCTCTTCTCCAAGCTGAAAAGTCCTAACCTCTTTAGTCTTTCCTCATAGGGGAGCTGTTCCATTCCCCTTATCATTTTGGTAGCCCTTCTCTGTACCTTCTCCATCGCAATTATATCTTTTTTGAGATGCGGCGACCAGATTTGTACACAATATTCAAGGTGCGGTCTCACCATGGAGCGATACAGAGGCATTATGACATTTTCCGTTTTATTCACATTCCCTTTCAAATAATTCCCAACATTCTGTTTGCTTTTTTGACTGCCGCAGCACACTGAACCGACGATTTCAATGTGTTATCCACTATGACGCCTAGATCTCTTTCTTGGGTTGTAGCACCTAATATGGAACCTAACATTGTGTAACTATAGTATGGGTTATTTTTCCCTATAGGCATCACCTTGCACTTGTCCACATTAAATTTCATCTGCCATTTTGATGCCCAATTTTCCAGCCTCACAAGGTCTTCCTGCAATTTATCACAATCTGCTTGTGATTTAACTACTCTGAACAATTTTGTATCATCTGCAAATTTGATTACCTCACTTGTCGTATTTCTTTCCAGATCATTTATAAATATATTGAAAAGTAAGGGTCCCAATACAGATCCCTGAGGCACTCCACTACCCACACCCTTCCACTGAGAAAATTGTCCATTTAATCCTACTCTCTGTTTCCTGTCTTTTAGCCAGTTTGCAATCCACGAAAGGACATCGCCACCTATCCCATGACTTTTTACTTTTCCTAGAAGGCTCTCATGAGGAACTTTGTCAAACGCCTTCTGAAAATCCAAGTATATTACATCTACCGGTTCACCTTTATCCACGTTTTTATTAACTCCTTCAAAAAAGTGATGCAGATTTGTGAGGCAAGACTTGCCCTGGGTAAAGCCATGCTGACTTTGTTCCATTAAATCATGTCTTTCTATATGTTCTGTGATTTTTATGTTTAGAACACTTTCCACTATTTTTCCTGGCACTGAAGTCAGGCTAATTGGTCTGTAGTTTCCCAGATCGCCCCTGGAGCCCTTTTTAAATATTTGGGTTACATTTGCTATCCTTCAGTCTTCAGGTACAATGGATGATTTTAATGAAAGGTTACAAATTTTTACTAATAGGTCTGAAATTTCATTTTTTAGTTCCTTCAGAACTCTGGGGTGTATACCATCCGGTCCAGGTGATTTACTACTCTTCAGTTTGTCAATCAGGCCTACCACATCTTCTAGGTTCACCGTGATTTCATTCAGTCCATCTGAATCATTACCCATGAAAACCTTCTCCATTACGGGTACCTCCCCAACATCTTCTTCAGTAAACACCGAAGCAAAGAAATCATTTAATCTTTCTGCGATGGCCTTATCTTCTCTAAGTACCCCTTTAACTCCTCGATCATCTAACGGTCCAACTGACTCCCTCACAGACTTTCTGCTTTGGATATATTTAAAAAAGATTTTACTGTGAGTTTTTGCCTCTACAGCCAACTTCTTTTCAAATTCTCTCTTAGCCTGCCGCCATCCCTGATCCCAGCTTGCTTCAAGATGCCTCTTCAGCCTTTGTCCTGGACAAGGGTCACTCAGGCTCCGGCCTGCTCTTGTTTGGGCGCCCTCTGTCAGAATGTGTTCCTCCGCCTCATCCAGTACAGACTGATCACTATCTTAGTTTATGCCTCTGGGCTGACCTCAATCCATCCATCGACAACCACTGACAGAGGCCACCTAAGTCCAGCTGACCTCGGCACCCAAAGGCTCAACCCACGGGGAACAAGGGCTGGTATTGGTGAAGCACCAGCCGGCCTCTGTCCATCAGCCCTCTCTGCTTGCCGATGGTGGGGACCCGTAGGATCCCTCCTACAGGTAGCATCAACCCCACCTCGGCTCAAGGGTCCACCTCCAGTGCAACAGGGGATATGATAGAGGTCTTTAAAATCATGAGAGGTCTTGAACGAGTACATGTGAATCAGTTTTTTACACTTTTCGGATAATAGAAGGACTAGGGGCCACTCCATGAAGTTAGCAAGTAGCACATTTAAGACTATTCGTAGAAAATTCTTTTTCACTCAGTACACAATTAAGCTCTGGAATTTGTTGCCAGAGGATGTGATTAGTGCAGTTAGTGTAGCTGGGTACAAAAAAGGTTTGGATAAGTTCTTGGAGAAGTCTATTAACTGCTGTTAATCAAGCTGACTTAGGGAATGGCCTCTGCTATTACTGGCATCAGTAGCATGGGATCTTCTTGGTGTTTGGGTACTTGCCAGGTTCTTGTGGCCTGGTTTGGCCTCTGTTGGAAACAGGATGCTGGGCTTGATGGACCCTTGGTCTGACCCAGCATGGCAATTTCTTATCAATGTCTTACATTTAACTTGCCAACATTTATGCTTTATCCTATTTTCTTCTGTTGGATCCTTCTTCCAGTTTTTGAATGAAGATCTTTTGGCTAAAATAGCTTCTTTCACCTCCCCTTTTAACCATGCCGGTAATCGTTTTTCCTTCTTTCCACCTTTCTTAATGTGTGGAATACATCTAGCCTGTGCTTCTAGAATGGTATTTTTTAACAATGACCACGCCTCTTTGACATTTTTTACTTTTGTAGCTGTTCCTTTCAGTTTTTTTCTAACAATTTTTCTCATTTTATCAAAGTTTCCCTTTTGAAAGTTTAGCACGAGAGCCTTGTATTTGCACACTGTTCCTTTTCCAGTCATTAAATCAAATTTGATCATATTATGATCACTATTGCCAAGCGGCCCCACCACCATTACCTCTCTCACCAAGTCCTGTGCTCCACTGAGAACTAGATCTAAAATTGCTCCCTCTCTCGTCAGTTCCTGAACCAATTGCTCCATAAAGCTATCATTTATTCCATCCAGGAACGTTATCTGTCTAGCGTGTCCCGATGATACATTTACCCAGTCAATATTGGGGTAATTGAAGTCTCCCATTATTACTGCACTACCAATTTGGTTAGCTTCCCTAATTTCTCTTAGCATTTCACTGGCCGTCTCACCATCTTGACCAGGTGGATGGTAGTATACCCCTATCACTATAGTCTTCTCCGACACACAAGGGATTTCTTCCCATAAAGATTCAATTTTGTATTTAGTCTCATGCAGGATGTTTATCCTGTTGGACTCTATGCCATCCCGGACATAAAGCACCACACCTCCTCCCGGGTGCTCCTGTCTGTCATTGCAATATAATTTGTACCCCGGTATAGCACTGTCCCATTGGTTATCCTCTTTCCACCATGTCTCTGAGATGCCAATTAAGTCTGTCATCATTCACTGCTATACATTCTAATTCTCCCATCTTACTTCTTAGACTTCTGGCATTAGCATACAAACATTTCAAAGTTTGTTTTTTGTTTGTATTTTCATTCTGCCTTTTAATTGATAGGGATAAGTTAGAATTTTTTAGCTCATTTGAGTTTTTAGTTACAGGCACTTGGACTATTTTTCTAATTATTGGAACCTCACTGTCGGGATGCCCTAATTCTAATGCATCATTAGTATCCTTTGAAGATACCTCTCTCCGAACCATGCGCTGCTGAGCGACTGTCGGCTTTCCCCTTTGTTCTAGTTTAAAAGCTGCTCTATCTCCTTTTTAAAGGTTAGCGCCAGCAGTCTGGTTCCACCCTGGTTAAGGTGGAGCCCATCCCTTCGGAAGAGACTCCCCCTTCCCCAAAAGGTTCCCCAGTTCCTAACAAAACTGAATCCCTCTTCCTTGCACCAGCGTCTCATCCACGCATTGAGACTCCGGAGCTCTGCCTGCCTCTGGTGACCTGTGCGTGGAACAGGGAGCATTTCAGAGAATGCTACCCTGGAGGTTCTGGATTTAAGCTTTCTACCTAAGAGCCTAAATTTGGCTTCCAGAACCTCCCTCCCACATTTTCCTATGTCGTTGGTGCCCACATGTACCACGACAGCCGGCTCCTCCCCAGCACTGTCTAAAATCCTATCTAGGTGACGCGTGAGGTCTGCCACCTTCGCACCAGGTAAGCATGTTACCAGGCGATCCTCACGCCCACCAGCCACCCAGCTATCTACATTCCTAATAATCGAATCGCCAACTATGACGGCCGACCTAACCCTTCCCTCCTGGGCAGTAGGCCTTGGGGAGATATCCTCAGTGCGAAAGGACAATGCATCACCTGGAGAGCAGGTCCTTGCTACAGGATCCTTTCCTGCTGCACCTGGTTGGTGCTCTCCCATTATGAGACCTTCTTCCTCCAAGGCAGCACCAGGGCTGCCAGTCTGAAGTTGGGACTTGACTACTATGTCCCTGAAGGTCTCTTCTATATACCTCTCTGTCTGCCTCAGCTCCTCCAGGTCTGCCACTCTAGCCTCCAGAGATTGGACTCGTTCTCTGAGAGCCAGGAGCTCTTTGCATCGCATGCACATGTACAACTTCTCACCGGTGGGTAAAAAATCATACATGTGACACTCTGTGCAAAAGACTGGGAAGCCCCCCCTTGCTGCTGGACTGCTGCCTTCATCTCAATTTTGATCAGTTCCTAGTTAAGTTTTAGGTTGCTGTGGGAGTAGGAATGTGTCTAACGTCCTTTAAATGTATTAGTGAATTCATTATGGGGTAGATTTTAAAAAAGAGCGTGATCGCGTACTTTTGTTCGCGCAGCAGGCGCAAACAAAAGTACGCTGGATTTTATAAGATACGCTTATAAAATCCTGGATCGGCGCACGCAAGGCAGCCGATTTTGGGCAGCCTACGCGTGCCGAGCAGGCTGCCTCCGTTCCCTCCAAGGCTGTTCCGAAATCGGAGTGGCCTCGGAGGGAACTTTCTTTCGCCCTCCCCTCACCTTCCCCTCCCTTCCCCTACCTAACCCACCCCCCCCGGCCCTATCTAAAACCCCCCCTTACCTTTGTCCCTCGATTTACGCCTGCTAGAAGCAGACGTAAATCTACGCGTGCCAGCGGACTGCTGGCGCGCCGTCATCCGACCCGGGGGCTGGTCCGGAGGCCTCGACCACGCCCCCGGGACGGCACCACGCCCCTGGTCCCGCCCCCAAAACGCAGCGTTATTCGGCCCCGCCCCGACACGCCCCAGACACGCCCTCTAAAAACGGGGACTTATGCGCATCCCGGGGCTCTGCGCGCACCGGCGGCCTATGCAAAATAGGCGCGCGAGGACCCTGCTCGCGTAAATCCGCCCGGATTTACGCGAGCAGGGCATTTAAAATCCGCCCGTATGTGTCTGGTAGTGGCCTACCGGGGTCTGATCGAATTCTCAATAAAGTTTTTGTTGATGTTTTTTTTTTTTTTCTGTGAAAGTGGCACCTGCCTATAAATTAAGGGATGGGCAAGGGTTGGGAAATACAGTCTAACTTCAGTTAGTCAGCCAGAGTGACTCACTGCTCTCTTGATTAACAAATGTTGGTCCCTATTCAAACCCAATCACACTACCTCAACACCTTTCCAAGGTGAGTAACTGAGCTGAACTATTCAACTTTTTTACTTAGGTACACACTGCTCCTAGCTTATTTCTAGCTTCTGGCTACTTTTTGGGTTGTTTTTTTTTGTGGGGGGGTTTTTTTTCAATACAAACACAGTTCTGCAGACTTTTAAAAATAAACACACTACCTACTGCTTACTAGCTACCGTATTGACTGACTATTTAAAAATACAAACAGTCTAACTTGTTTATTCACTGCCTTTCTGACTATTAAAGGCACAAACACACTAAATAATATTCCCAGATAGTTAACTTTGCCCCAGTACTTTAAAAAAAGGCAATGTTCCAAGCAAAACCTTACTGATTCCTTTCAGCCACCAGCAAGGTGATCCTCTCTTCTCAGTGTTCCCACCTTAGGCATTCATTTTTGCCATTAATTTGGTTGAGAGATGATCTAAGAACAATAAAAAACATAGATCACAGGATTACGTTTTGCTGGCATCTTGTAGTTGGGCAAGGGGTGTCTTTTTTTTTTTTTTTTTAATGAGAAAATTTTTATTAACTTTAAAGGGTGGGAGGAGGCATCCATATCAAAACCGTCACACATAATATTGATCTTTCCTGTACTTTTTCCCTTTTAGTCTTTAGAAATTGTAGGCTTTTGTAATATCACTGCTGGTCGTCTCCTTCAGAGCATTGAATATGTGTTGCACAGTCAAAATATCCAAGGTTGCTCCAAATTCAGGTCTTTAATAGGGTCATTTATCAAAACGCAATGTGGGGTTATCAAGTGTGTTAGAGCGATAAAGCCCTACTGCATGTCATAGCTATGGCATCGTGGTGGTAAAATTTAAATGAGGGAAAGGGGAGGGGTTAGGGCGGAGTTTGGGCAGGGCTAGGGAAATGTTTTTTCCGGTACTGCTGCGGCTGATAGTGTTTTAGACTTTATCGCTGGCAGTAGTGCCGGAAAATCGGAAATAACACCACTTTTTATGGTGGCACTATGGGGGTGATAGTGTGTGCTGCGCCTCAATTGTGGTGGGCGAAAAAGTACTGCCACGATGCAGCCAGGTGCACACTATTGCCCTTGCCCCTTTTTCCTCTGTGGTTTATCATTCCACTGTAAACATCGCGGAATGATGAATCCCCCTATTAGTTTGGAAGCATAGAAGCTCAACCATTTGTCCATCTGCTCAGCTCTTGTGTTTTTTCTGCATTCAAAGTTTGGTATCATCTTCAAACATGGCAATATTACTATTTATTCCTTATTCCAGATCTTTGACAAAATTATTTAACTTCTGCGGTCTCTTAGTGGGATCCTTGTCTTGTTTGGGATATGTGCTATTAGTTATGACTTACTAGTGCTTTCCCTGAAATCACTTCATTTCTCATTCACAAGCAGTATCTCAAAATCCTGTCTTCCATTATTTGAAAATCAGCCTTTCATGGGGTGCCATATTAGCCTTTAGCAAACTCCAGATAAACTCAGTTCTGTTTCTCTATCAGAGTTGCTAATAAGATTTTCAAAAAACCTGATAAATGTGTAATCTTTGCCTCTTGTTTATTTCATAAGCTTTCTGCCTAAAAAGATTAATTCCTGGGTAGAGAGAAATGAGCATATATTTTTGAATGGAAAAGGAAGCCCTGATGAGTTTTCACCGACTTTAATGTGTTCTTATTCTCTATCTCCCTCTTCTTTCACACCACAGGTTCAGCTACGGGCACTGTCCCATCCTTGGTTTTGTCATATTCTGATTATATTACCCGCCCTGAGGACCACACCAGTATCATTCGCTTTGACAAGGATGAAACTGAGAAAACCTGCCGTGTTATCATCATCGATGACTCCCTGTATGAGGAGGATGAGGTCTTCAATATCACACTGAGCATGCCCATGGGCGGCCATGTTGGTTCGACATTCCCCGGTACTAGAGTGATCATCCTGGCCGACTTGGATGATGGTAAGTAGGCAGCAGTAGTGGTTGATGAATGATTTGACTTTTATCAAGGAATTCCTATGCCGGTTTTACTTACAGTTTACTTATACTTTTTCTTTGATGTAAAACGTACAAAGCAGATCAAAGCTTCCCAAACCTGCCCTGGTGATCCCACAGCCAGTGAGGTTTTCAGGATATCCATATTGAAAACATGTATAAGATACATTTGCATATACAGGAGACCAGTATATGCAAATGTATCTCGTACATATTCATTTTGGATATCCTGAAAACCTGACTGGCTGTGTTGTGACTAGGACAGGTTTGAGAAGGCTTGGCTTAGATAGCTTTATTAACTGGATTGTTCCTCCAAGCCCCGATGGCTTCTCTGTGGTATTTTATAGGACTTTTCGATCTTCTTTGATTCAGCGATTGCATGCTTATTTTTCTGCTCTTCTTCTTAACCTTGATTTAGATCCTCTGTTTTCTGATGCACGTATTATAGTATTGTCAAAACCAAACAGAGATGCTAAACAGGTATCTAACTATAGGCCTATCTCTGTACTTAACAGTGATGAACAATTGTGTTCTTTGCTGACAGCCACCTTGGATCGATTACCGGTTTGTTTTCTTGGACCTTAACAGTGATGATAAAGTATATTCTAAAATACTAGCATTTTGGATGGAAAACATTATCTGCAAACTTATACGTACTGACCAATCCGGTTTTCTCAAAGGCCAATAGATTTCTAATAATAGTCACTTGTTTCTTCATTTACTTCATATTATCAAAACTTCTCCCCCTCCTATGATTGCTCTTTCACTGTGTTAGGATTTGTGGGTTTGTGGGCCCTGGGCCGAGGTGAGAGATGGTACCGCCCATGGGGAGGAGCCTCGTGAGCCTCACCGTCAGGAGGTGAGGTCTCAGCTACTGGGTGTGCAGAACAGCAGGTACTGGAGAGAGAGCAGAGAGAGAGACACTGCCCGCGAAGCGGGGAGTTTAGCAAGAAAGTCACACAGACACAGAAATGCCACAGGATCTGTGATGTGGGGTATACCCAAGAGAGGATTCCTCTGTAGAGATGATACAGCAATGGTCCGCAGAGTGGGGTACACTGGTGAGGATTCCTTTGTAGAGAAGATACGGCAATGATTCACAGAGCGGGGTACACCAGTGAGGGTCCTCAGTAGAGATGATACAGCAATGGTCCGCAGAGCGGGTACACCAATGAGGGTTCCTCAGTAGAAATGATACGGTAATGGTCCGCAGAGCAGGGTACACCGATGAGGGTTCCTCAGTAGAGATAATACGGTAATGGTCCACAAGCGGACTACTCACAGTAGAAGTAGAGATGGTTCCAGAGGAAGCCCCAGGGAACGGAGCAGGCAGCAGTCCTAGGCGCAAGGCCCTCCAAGGAGCGGATAGCCAGAGACGAGGATAGGGCCTCCGAGGAGTGGGTACCCGGGATGTCTCACGCCGAGGAAGCAGGAGCTGGAATGGGAAGTCCCTAGAGCGAAGCGGATTCAGCAATAAGGGAACTCGTTTCCAAGTCGTAGGCAGACAGGGCCAGCCGGCTTAAGAGTCCATGGAGAATGACATCATCTGGGGGGAACGCCCCCGAGGTTCCCGCCATGACGTGCAATAGACTGGCCCGGAAGCGCGCATGCATGCCTAAGTAGCTCTGAGGGCAAGATGCGGTCGGCAGCATCCACGCCGTCCAGGGAGGCCCGGGAACAGGGATGGGCAGGCCGACGATAGCTGGCGGAGGCCGCAAGTCTTCCCAATGGAGTCAGTGCAGTGAGGGAAGAGGTGAGCAACAGCGTTCGCAGCTGTCTGCGACCGACGAGCGTAACACACTGGATGCTGAAAAAGCATTTGATCGAGTGGAATAGGAATATCTGTTTTCAGCACTTGATGGTTTGGTTTTGGTAATACTCTTCTTTCTGGAATCCGATTATTATACCATAAGCCACAAGCAAGCATTTTGGCAAATAGAATGGTTTCTTCTGCATTCCTTCTTCATAGAAGAACAGGTTGTTCTCTGTCTCCCTTTCTTTTCAGTCTAGCACTAGAACCCCTTTTGTTGGCTATTAGACAGGATACTGGAATTTTAAGCATCACAGTGAAGACTAAGGATTATAAATTCTCTGCTTTTGCAGATGATGTCTTATTGTATGTAAGTAATTATGAACTTTCTATATCCCGTATTCTGACTCTGATTACAGAATTATCAATTTTTCAGGATATTGGGTTAATTAGCAAACAAAAATTTATGCCTTTAAACATTTTAGGTCACCATATAGACCTGAGTATTTATAGTGTTAAACCTGCTCACAGTGGTCTCAAATAGTTGGGTATCCTTCTTTTTGAGGATATTTCTCAAATCTTTTTATTGTGTGCCGCGTCTGCCCTTGGCCCATGCAGGGACCTGCTCACCTCCCCAACTCTCCTGCAGGTCCCGGGTCGGCCTCTCTAGCAGCAGCCGCAAGCTCCTCCGGGTCTCGGCGTCCTGTGGCGGCGGTCGCCGGGCCTTCCTCAGTGCACCAGGCCTCATGGTGGGGCTTGGCATCCTCCGTGGCGTTGGCCCCGCCCCTAGGCATGCGCGAGCGGACCACCCGGTCCCTTATAGGGCCAGGGGCAGGTCCTAGCTCCGTGGTGCATCCTGATTGAACGCAGTACTAAAGGAAGTGCTTGCCTGCACTTCCTTACCTTGGCAATCAGGTCGACACCGTGCGTGTACTAGTTTGCCTCCTTGTCTCATCACTGTTCCAGCCTTGTTCCAGTCCTGTTCCGGTGTCCTTCTGTTCCAGCGTCCTTCTGTTCTATGTTCCCCCAGGTAGTACCTCTTGGACTGACTCTCTGGTACTGACCTCTGCCTGCTCTTGACTACGTTGATCGCTGCCCGGATACTGACCCCTGACTGTCTTCTCAACCACGTCTGACCTTTGGAACTTGACCTCTGCTTTGGCTGACTATTCTCGGACTGACTTTTAGAACTTGACCTCTGCTACTACTGACCTTGCTTCCTCGATTCTGGCCTTCTCTGATTCCTCAGACCTCCCCCTTTGATGTCGACCGCGCACCCTTGATCCTGGTGGGCATACCATTGAACTCCTTTCTGGGAGACCCTGCGAGGCCCACCTAAGTCCAAGCGGTCTAGGTCCCCAAATTCTCTACCCGGGGGGGGACCGCGGGCATCCAGTGGTGAGGCTCCAGCTAGCCTCTGTCTCCTCCTGTGCTCCGCCTCCTGGTGGCAGGAGCTTCCTGGGTCCGACCAGGGAGCCTTCAGACACTGCTTCAGGACAAGGGACCACCTCCAAGCGCAACACTTTTCTTACAATGAGATTAATCTGATCCAAAAGCTTCAAGATACCTTTCATAATTGGTGACTCCTATATCTTACATAGTGGGGTCGTTTAGATACAGTCAAAATGGTAATTGCTCCAAGAATTAATGTTTTTTCCATAATTCCGATTTTTTTTCTTATTCCTTTTATAGGAAATTAGAACAGATGATATCTAAATTATATAACAATAAATTGTCTAAAATTGGGGAGGGAGGACTGTGGAGTAAATGTCCCTGATTTTTATAGTTACCACCAGGCTTATATTCTACAGCAGACATATTTTTGGATCCTTATTTTTTTGGATAACTCTAACTATTCCTGCTGGCTAGGGGTAGAACAATATTTTACTCAGTACTTTCCCCATGAAATTTTACCAAGATTGACTTTTCCTCTTTATCTTTTGGATTTTCCTATAATCTTTTCTACTTTTAGAGCTCATACTGAATTTGACGGATTATATATGTCTCCTTTTCCACTTTGGAAATTTTCTAGCCTCTCTTCTCCTTGGTATCATTCACATGTTAAAATTAATGAAAAGTGTGAACTGGAAAACCTGGCAAGCAGCTAATATATGGTTTTTGCAACAATTAGTGGTTAATAATAAGCCACTCCCATTTCCTTCCCTAGTTTCCCAATTGTAGTACAGTTTAGAACTGTACTACAATCTTTGATACTATCAAACATAGACTATTGTAATGCACTATTGCTTGGCCTTCCTCACAGCACCATAAGGCCTTTGCAAGTTTTACAAAATGCGGCAGCACGGGTATTATCTGGAACAAAAAAGTGTGATCATATCACTCCTATACTCACTTCATTACACTGATTGCCCATAACCTTTCGGGTGTAATATAAGGTAGCATGCATCCTCCATAAGATAACACTTGGAAACAACACAGAATGGCTAAACTATTCCATACACCTACATGTACCACAAAGAGACCTTCGACCTAGTAACAAGGGTCTCCTCTCAATCCCAATGATTAAATCAGCAAAACTCAGTGAGGTCTGTGAGAGAGCAATTTCCGTCGCAGGTCCCAAGTTCTTGAACACATTACCAATTCATTTACGACTGCAAACAGACATCAAGAAATTTAAAACCGATTTAAAGACATGGCTATTCACATGTGCGTACACGGAGTCATGATAATTAAACAGCAAGTCTCACATTTTAAATTTCTCTGCTTATAATTCCTTATATACTATTTTAAATGAAATTTTAGTTTATTTTATTGAATTTGTGTTTTAATTAATGATTTAATAATGTTTTAGTGTTGTCTTAGATTAATTTTAAGCTACCTATACTTTGGCGGTTATTTAGTTGTTATTATTTGTATTTTATTATATTATTGTATTTCCATTTTATTATTTGTACACTGTTGTGATGGTTTTATTACTGATGTGACGGTAAAAAAACCCCCAAATAAACCATAAAATAAACCATAATTTGATTTACCTACCTCTCAATATTATCATTAGTTAAAACTCCAAAGCTATATTAGTTAAGGCTCTTTACCTCTGCATAGTTTTCCAAAGTTGGCTCGTTTATATCAAAAAGATGGTCCACTTCGTCACCTTGCTTCCAATTTATATAAGACCAAAATTTTCTAAACTTACATAAGAACATAAGTTCCCTATATGTACCCGGATCAGTCCAGACCATGGGTTGAGCCTCATGTCCAGCAGGTGGAGACAGACCAAAACTGTGAGGGTATCCTATATCAGGACAGAGCCTACCCTACACCCCTTCAGTATTCGTCTGTCTCCAACAGCTACAGGCAGCTGAACCTACGGTTTCCCTTCCTGTTCTTCCCTTAGTTTCCCTGAGGGGATTTTCTTTACTTTGGTCTGGATCAAGCAAGTATTAAATTCTTGTTTAAAAAAAAAAAAAAAAAAAAAAAAGGGACTTTGAAAGTTTTCTCCTTTTTTTCCCTCACAGAGACAGTTCAGTCTTTTCTCTCTGCTGGAAGCCTAGTGGGGGGGGGGGGGCTTGCCCATCCTAGGCCCCTTTTTCCCGGAGTGATACTGGTGGTCCAGTCCCTCCCCCATTATCTAGCTGTCCACTGTAAAACAGTACCCTCTCAGGGAGTGTTTTTCCCCTGGCTTAGCTGAGCAGTTTAAAAAAAAAAAAAAAAGGTACAAGCAGGGCTGTATTTGTTACCTTTTAAGAACTGTGGACAGCTCCGGCAGCGTGCAGAGTTCAGTTACTGCCTCCGCTGACCGACTTCAGCCCTGCACAGCTCAGCTGTTTTTAATTTTTAGTGATTTTTTTTTCTTCAGCGCTGAGGCCGCGTTCCAGCGCCTGTAATGCATGTGGAGAGTCTGCCACACGTTTTTCCTGCGGAGGCCTCTGTTCAGGGTGCCTACCGGGTAGGGAGGGTCCCTCATCGGTCTCCTCGCCCACAGCGACCTGGGGGCGAGTTCCCCGCCACGTGGTCAGGCCGTTCCCGGCCCAGAAAACCGTGGGAAAGGCGGCCATCTTGGAAGCAGGCTCAAATGCAGAATCGGATGTGCAGGAGGAAGGTGAGCCCAATTTTTTAGTTTCTCCTCCGGATTTGAGCCCCCCTCATGCCCCAGAGGGGGTGCCTGACCTTTCCCTACCCCTTCCTACCCCTCCCCCCCCCCCCCCAGGAAGTATAAGTCTGGTTTCTCCGCGGAGTTTGTGCTTCTTATGCACAAGTCCTATTTAGCCAGCTTACAGCAGGAGGAAGATCCATCCCTGGGCCCCCCCCCCCCCAAAAAAAATGCTTGCAAATTTCTCCTCCGCAACCTCCAAAGGCGCCGGAGGGCCAGGGCTCGGTTAGGGTGGTCCTAGGGGTCTCGCGCCTCCGGATCTGCCACAGCCGCTGCCAGTCCCAATTCCTGATCCGGATGTTGACCCGCTGATTCCTAACCCCCTCCCCCCCTCCCTCGAGGGAGACGATCCTCAGGTGCTACGTTTATTTCAAAGGGAGGAAATAGAACCGCTCATCCCCTTCATTTTTCAGGAACTGGGAATTGAGTTGCCCCTGGCGGATACGGTTACGGCCGCAATGCCTGCCAACATGGACCCGGTCCTGGCAGGACTTAGGGCTCTTCCTTGTACTTTTCCTTTTCACTCTATGCATAAACTGATACTCCTTAGGGAATGGGAGTCCCCTGAGGCGGGACTCCGAGTGGGGAGGGCTATGGACAAGCTCTACCCCCTTCCTGAGGACTGCTTGAATCTACTTAAGATGCCCAAGGTAAATTCCTTTGTCACGGCAGTTACCAAACACACCACCATCCTGGTGGTTGGGGCTACGGCTCTAAAGGATGTCCAGGACCGCAAGTTGGAATTTTACCTCAAATGCATATTTGAGGTCCTGTCCTTGGGAGTTTGGGCGACAGTCTGCGGCAGTCTCATGCAGCGGGCAAGGCTCAGGTGGGTTCAACAATTACTCAGCGGAGCAGGCAGATCGCTTGGAGGGAGCGATTGCGTATGGGCGGATGCCCTGTACGATCTTCTGCGAGTGCAAGCCAAGGCAATGGTCTTCGCGGTCTCGGCCAGGCTGAGAAATTGGTCTGCGGATGCCTCTTCCAAAGCGCAGTTGGGAACCCTTCCCTTCAAGGGCCAGTTGCTTTTTGGTGAGGACCTAGAGCAAATTATCAAATCCCTGGGAGAAAATAAGGTTCATAAGTTGCCGGAGGACCGCCCGAAACAGTCTAAGTCCTTCTTACCCTCTCACACTAGATTTAGAGGACAATGCCGTTTTTCCACCAGGGCAAGGAGCTCGTTCCGAGGGGTAATGCTTCCCGATCTCAGTCCTGGCCTCATTCCTTTCGGGGACGTCGGCCTTTCAGGGATAGTAGCCAGCAACACTCGGTCACCAAGTCCTCCTTTCAATGAGATGGGGCTGGCTCATTCCTCCTTTCGAGACTTAGGTGGACGATTGTCCCAGTTTCTCGGGGAATGGGCCACCATAATGACGGATCAGTGGGTCTTAGAGATGACAGAAAAAGGCTACGTGTTAGAATTTGCTCGAGATCTACCAGATCTTCACCTGATGTCCCCCTGCGGAAGTCGAAAGAGGCCTGCGGTCGAACAAACCCTGCGCAGGCTGCTGGAACTGGGGGCCATAGTCCCAGTCCCAGTGGAAGAACAAGGGTCCGGCCAATATTCCATCTACTTCGTCGTGCCCAAAAAGGAGGGCTCCTTTCATCCAATTTTGGATCTCAAGTACGTCAACCGGGCTCTCAAGGATCCCCATTTTCGGATGGAAACCTTGAGGGCAGCGAGAGCGGCAGTTCGATCCAGAGAATTCTTGCCCTCGCTCGATCTGACGGAGGCCTACTTACACATCTCGATTCGCTGCGATCACAAGCGGTATCTTCGGTTCGAGATACTGGGCCAACATTTTCAGTTTCGAGCACTCCCCTTCAGTCTTGCCACGGCACCGCCCACTTTCACCAAGGTAATGGTGGTAGTGGCGGCCACCCTGCGTCGAGACAGAGTCCTAGTCCATCCTTACCTGGACGATTGGCTCATCTGGGCCAAATCAAAGTCTCTTTGCCAGCTGGCGGTCAGCAAGGTCCTGTCGTGTCCGATCTCTCTGGGGTGGGTCATCAACTTTCCCAAGAGCAAGCTTCAACCCTCCCAGACATTGGAATTCCTGGGGGCACAATTCGACACTCGAGTAGGCAGGGTGTTTCTTCCGGAGGACCGATCGCTCAAACTCAGGGGCCAAGTGCACAATTTTCTCTCTCTTGCCCTGCCAATGGCCTGGGATTATCTCCAGGTTCTGGGGTTCATGGCCTCCACTATTGATCTGGTCCCCTGGGCTTTTGCACCTATGCGTCCATTACAGAAAGCCTTGCTATCCCGCTGGAAACCGGTATCGGAACAGTTTCAGAAGCCCCTGCCTCTCTCCGAGTCTACCGTTGCAGAACTGCAGTGGTGGCTATCGCCTGCCCATCTTCAGAAGGGGATGTCCCTTCTGACACTGCAGTGGATCGTGGTAACAACGGACGCCAGCCTCTCCGGCTGGGGAGCTGTATGCAAGACCCAGTCTGCTCAGGGGTATTGGTCTCTGACCCAATCTCGCTGGCACATCAATCGACTGGAAGCTTGAGTGGTCCGACTGGCTCTTAAGGCCTTCCTTCCCCTACTCCTCCACAAGGCGGTGCGGGTCCTGTTGGACAATTCCACCACGTAGCCTACATCAATCGACAAGGGGGCACCAGGAGTCGCCTAGTCGCTCTAGAAGCCAGCAGGCTCTTCGCATGGGCGGAACATCACCTAGAACGCTTAGCGGCGTCCCATATTGCGGGGAAGGAGAATGTTCAAGCGGATTTCCTCAGTCGCCAGAGGTTAGACCCAGGCGAGTGGGAAATATCGGATGCAGCAATGAACCTGATCATCCGCAGGTGGGGTCCCGCTCACTTGGATAGCAGTCCATTTAAATACTATAGATGCAAGATAGAGAAAGATATATAGAACACCAAAAAAGTTAAAAAAAACAAAACTGGAGAAAAATTAAGCCAGATATGTAAAAAGGTTAAAAAAAAGATTTAATTTTATAAGGGTAACCCCATCTTGGTATCACAATCCCTAATGCAGGGGTTGCAACAATTCTGAAGGCCACACTCATTGTCCCAGACCATCTCTCTCTCTCTCTCTCTTCCCAATTTCACCACAGTAGTAAGCCAGTAGGAAGCCGGGGTTCAAACCAGCAGGGAGGAGGACAAAGCGTCTGGGACCCTCAGTATTAGTGGTATTCACACTCAAGTTTCTCACTTTCAATATTCCACATTGTACTCACTGGTATAACTCTTTCTTCGGTTAGTCTCTCCCCAGATGAAATAATTAAAAAACAAAAATCTGTGAAGGGGAACTTTAATGGTAAAATTTGCCCTCTCGTCAGATAGGGATAAGGTATTAAAAATTTTTATGCAGAATAGATCCTCCTTATATCTAGGCCAGAAAATATGTACCCAGATGTTGCAAAAGAAACTCAAACTAGAAGGAAGGAGTTCATTATGCTAGCCAATGTAGCGAGAACATTTGGAATTCAAGTAATTATAAGATTCCCATGCAAATGCATAATGCGAGTGGATCGCATAAAATATATTTATTATGATCCTGTTGATTTAGAAAAGTTCTTGGAAGAACGTAGATCCCAGAGGGAGGGGGCGGAAGCTTCAACTTAATTCAGTTGGAAGTATAAAAATGAATCTGTATTTCTTCTGATCTATGTATTTTATCCTTTCTTTAGTTCCTTTGACTTGTTCACTGGCTCCCAAAACATTTATTTGGTAATAGGAAAGAAGGGAACTTTGTTATTTAAGGCTTTACCTATGTTATTATGCACCCTCTCCTGCGGGG
Organism: Rhinatrema bivittatum; assembly: GCF_901001135.1. Lineage (NCBI taxonomy): Eukaryota > Metazoa > Chordata > Amphibia > Gymnophiona > Rhinatrematidae > Rhinatrema > Rhinatrema bivittatum. The sequence goes on along the minus strand of NC_042615.1, from coordinate 43,757,094 downwards.
AGTAGAAAGCGTTCTCCCCCTGAGGACCTCTCTTTTATACAGCCTGTTTGCTGTTAATCCTGTTATATGTAATTAATATTTACTAATTCTGTTATTTGTAAAGCATTGTTGCTAATTTATTGTTAATTGTAAACCGCGGTGATGTATATTTTACGTACTGCGGTATATAAAAACCTCTAATAAATAAATAAATAAATAAATTTTGTAAAGCCACATTCTTCCATACCTCCTACTAAGGAAAATAAATTCCTAGATAGTATAGGTAGAAAGGTCTACCAAGGAGCCATGCTGATCTCTAGAATAGCTTCTTATCCCAGGACAAGCAGGATGCTAGTCCTCACATATGGGGTGACATCAGTAATGGAGCCCTATGTACGGAAAACTTCTGTAAAAGTTTCTATGAAACTTTTGACTGGCACCAGAGTGCCTACTGAGCATGCCCAGCATGCTATGATATTCCCTGCCACAGGGGTCTCCCTTTAGTCTTCTTTTTTCCGCGAAGCAGTTAGCCTCGCAGATATTAGGAGTCCTGTGGGATTCTCCACAACTTTTTCCTCACGGAAAACTCTAAAAACTTCAACCGCAAAGGGTCTCCCTTAGTTTAGACATCGCGGTAAGTTTTTACCGATTACGCGGTTCCGTTCCATTTCCACAAATTTTTTACCTGAGTCATAGGCCGTCGACGGCTGTCCGGCTACAGAATGGCTACAGGTTTTAAAAAATGCCCAAAATGCACAAGGAATATGTCCATCACAGACCCTCACCAGGACTGTGTCCTCTGCCTTGGTGAAGGGCATGACGTGAAGAATTGTCCCTTATGTGCCATGATGACCTCGAAAGGTCGACGTCTGCGGCTCGACAAAATGGACCAGTTATTCAAAATACAACTGGTTACTGCTCCATCTACTTCCACACAATCGTCTCCGGCTGGGTGGATTAGGAAAGTCGTCCTGAAAAAACGTCATTCAGGTGAGTCGGGAGATGCTCCATTTTCCTCCCCCTCGCCATCGTCCAAGGCGTCAACATCGGGCAGTGAGAAAGCCCGCGAAAAAGACAAACATCGCCATCGGCATCGTAGGCCGCATACGGCATCCGCTACACCGATACCCGGCGAGCCATCGACGGAAGACGGGGCACCGGTTAAGAAACCCCGGCTCCAGAGTACGGCTTCCGAACCATCGACAAGGCGATCCTCGCCGATTCCGGCGAAGGAACCGTGCCTCCTCAGGGCTCTGAGGATGTGCTGATGTCGCCACCCACCGCCTCCCCCCCATGGGTGCTCTGTTCACACCATCCATGCGGGCGGAACTTGACTGTTTATATACACCAAGCGGTCAAGGATGCCTTTCGTCGAAGCGATGCCACGACCTGCTACCACCGGTTCTGCCAGCGACACGACACCGATCGCAATAAGATCGCCGATTCCATCGCCAGTACCCTCGATGCCGAGGAAATCACCGCAATCATCGATAACGCTGGTTCCAGCACTGATGCAGTCTATGCGGCAACCAGCGATGCCATCCATGCCGATGCCTCACATTCCATCGATTCCAATGCGGCCACCGACCCCGATGGCACAAGCGATGCCACCTCATGATTCGTCCATATTTCAGCCTTTGATGGACAGATTGGACACACTTATCCATGCCTTCTCCTCTCCACCACAAGATCTTGGTTCTGGTCAATATCAGGAACCAATGCCAGGTCCATCAGGTGTCATACCACCCATCAGACCACAAACACCAGTCTCTGAGATCCCATCTAAGCCTCCTAGGCCAACAGGACATCCTCTGGACACTAGTGACTCCGAATTTTCATCTGAAGAGGATATCCTCTCTGAGCCATCACCACCAGAGGACAGGAGAAAATCACCACCGGAGGATCTTTCATTTTCAAATTTTATAAAGGAAATGTCTGAAACAATCCCTTTCTCCCTCCTCTCAGAGATAGACAGCAGACAAAAAACCTTGGAGGTACTTCAATTTGTAGATCCTCCTAAGGAAATTCTTGCCATTCCAGTTCACGAGGTCTTACAAGAATTGATGTACAGGATGTGGGAGCACCCTGGGTCTGTGGCGGCAGTCAACAAGCGTGCTGATGCCACTTATCTGGTTCAGCCCATCCCAGGGTTTCAGAAAACTCAGTTACCACATCAATCAGTGGTGGTCGAATCGGCCCAGAAGAAGGCCAAGAGGTTGAAACAGCATGCCTCCACACCTCCTGGGAAAGATAACCGGTTCCTAGACAATCTTGGATGGGAAATCTTCCAAGCTGCCATGCTGGTATCCAGAATAAATTCTTACCAGCTTTTCATGAATCAGTACCAGCGAGACCTGTGGAAACAGGTTGAAACACTTTCACACCAATTGCCTGACCAACTTCAAGATGGATTGCTAAGACTCGTGCACAAAGGCCTAGAGGCGGGAAAACACGAGGTAAGGGCCACATATGATTCCTTTGAAACAGCCTCCCGGTTATCAGCGTCAGGAATCACTGCTAGAAGGTGGGCCTGGTTGAAATCATTGGAGCTGAGACCAGAGGTACAAGAGCGCTTGGCAGATCTGCCTTGCCTGGGGGAAAACCTCTTTGGTGATAAAGTCAAAGAGGCAGTGGCAACAATCAAGGACCACACTGAGACCCTTAAACAGCTGTCTCAGCTGCCACAAGAGCAACCTTCTCGGAGGCTTCCAAGAAGGGAACCAAGAAAACCATATTATCGCCCTAGGCGATATTATCCTCCAGCAACCAGACCCAGACAACAGCAACGGCCTACTCAAAGGTCACAACCTCGCCAAAGACCTGCTAGGCCTCAGCAGCCTCCACCTGCAGCGTCCACTTCTGGATTTTGAAATCCAACCAGAGAGCAGGAGCCATTCCCAAAATCCTTGTCCACAATTACCCGTAGGAGGCCGAATATCTCATTACCATCAAATTTGGACCTCCATCACGACAGACCAATGGGTACTCTCAATTACAACTCAAGGGTACCGCTTGGATTTCCTCACTGTACCAAACGAAAATCCTCCTATCCCATCTTGGACAGTGTCTCATCACTCCACAATTCTACAAACAGAATTATCCACCCTTCTGACTGCCAGGGCCATAGAAAGAGTTCCCAGGCCTCAGTGGGGCAGAGGATTCTACTCCCGATATTTCCTCATTCCAAAGAAAACCGGGGGCCTACGTCCCATCCTGGATCTCAGAAATCTCAACAAATTTCTCAAAAAAGAAAAATTCAGGATGGTATCATTAGGCACCATGCTACCTCTTCTTCAAAAAGGAGATTGGCTCTGCTCTCTGGATCTTCAAGATGCTTACGCTCACATTCCCATTTTTCCTCCTCATCGACAGTACCTGCGATTTCTGGTGGAAGGTCAACACTTCCAATACCGGGTACTGCCTTTCAGCCTAGCCTCAGCACCTCGAGTGTTCACAAAGTGTCTTGCAGTAGCGGTGGCACATCTTCACAAGCAAAGAGTACATGTGTTTCCTTACTTGGACGATTGGCTCATCAGCAGTCCAACACAAAGCGGAGCTCTCTCTTCTCTCCATCTCACAATAAAGTTGCTTCACTCCTTGGGGTTTCTCATCAACTACGAGAAATCCCATCTCATACCATCTCACCAGTTGCAGTTCATAGGTGCAGACCTCAATACCATCACAGCGAAAGCTTTTCTTCCAAGAGACCGTGCTCAAGCGCTCGTTCTCCTAGCGCACTCTGTTCGCAATCAGTCTTGAGTTTACAGCTCATCAGTGCCTCACCCTACTCGGACACATGGCCTCAACGGTTCATGTCACTCCCATGGCCAGGCTCACCATGCGCCTAACACAATGGACACTCAAATCTCAATGGATTCAAGCCATTCAACCATTGTCCACACCCATTCATATAACACAAGATCTAAGATCTTCTCTTCTTTGGTGGACATCCACAATCAACTTGCTAAAAGGCCTACCTTTCCAGCAACCAGTTCCACAAGTGACTTTAACTACAGATGCGTCCACCTTAGGGTGGGGAGCGCACATTGCTCACCTAAAGACACAAGGCACATGGACAAAGCAAGAAGTCTCCTTTCAAATAAACTTTCTGGAGCTTCGAGCTATACGCTATGCTCTACATGCGTTCAAGGACTGCCTTTCACACAAGACTGTTCTGATCCAAACGGACAACACAGTAGCCATGTGGTACATCAACAAACAAGGGGGCACAGGGTCGTACCTCCTTTGTCAGGAAGCAGCTCAAATTTGGGACTGGGCCCTAGCACACTCAATTCTGCTACGGGCCACCTACCTAGCAGGCATCCACAACACAGTAGCGGATCGCCTCAGCCGTCACTTCCAACCACACGAGTGGTCTCTCGACCCAACGATAGCAACCAAGATATTTCAACGCTGGGGTCAACCAACAATAGATCTCTTTGCGTCCCATCTGAACTACAAAGTGAACAATTACTGCTCTCTCCTCTGGCAGCAGAACAGCCTACCAAGGGACGCCTTTGCTCGCCATTGGAGTTCAGGCCTGTTATACGCGTATCCACCGATACCACTCAAAACCAAAACATTAGTGAAGCTACAACAGGACAAGGGGACTATGATACTCATAGCCCCATATTGGCCTCGACAAGTATGGTTCCCCACACTGCTAGATCTCTCAGTCAGGGATCCAATTCGCCTGGGAGTAGCTCCCAATCTCATAACTCAGGAACAGGGCCAGTTGCGCCATCCCAACCTTCAGTCCCTGTCCCTGACAGCATGGATGTTGAAAGCTTGATCTTACAACCACTCAACCTTCCAACCACTATATCTCAAGTGCTGATAGCTTCACGTAAACCTTCCACTAGAAAGAATTATTCCTACAAATGGAAACGGTTTACTCTGTGGTGCATTAACAAGGATTTAGATCCTTTCACTTGCCCCACTACCTCGCTACTAGATTACCTTTACCATCTCTCAGACTCTGGTCTTAAGACATCATCTGTAAGAGTACACTTAAGTGCAATCTCAGCTTACCATAACAAACTGGGAGATGCACCCATTTCTACACAGCCTCTCGTGAGTCGATTCATGAGAGGCCTCACTCACATTAAACCTCCAGTTCATTCCCCGAGCATACAATGGGATCTGAACGTAGTATTAACTAGGCTTATGCGTTCTCCATTTGAACCCATAAATACCTGTGACCTTAAATACCTTACTTGGAAAACGGTATTTCTCATAGCCATTACTTCAGCTAGGCGGGTCAGCAAACTACAAGCGCTAGTCACATACGAACCTTTTACGAAGTTCCTACATGACAGGGTAGTCCTCCGTACACATCCAAAATTCCTTCCTAAAGTTGTTACGGAATTTCACTTGAACCAATCCATAGTTTTACCAACATTCTTTCCTAGGCCTCATTCCCATCAGGGTGAAAGAGCCTTACACACTTTGGACTGTAAGCGTGCGTTATCCTTCTATTTAAACCGCACAACAGCCCAAAGGAAATCCAGTCAGCTGTTTGTATCCTATGATCCAAACAAACCAGGTAAAGCAGTGGGTAAGCATACTCTGTCAAACTGGCTAGCAGACTGCATACAATTTTGTTATGAAAAAGCAGGCCTTACTCTTCAAGGGCGAGTAAAGGCACACTCAGTCAGAGCAATGTCAACTTCAGTAGCTCACCTTCGCTCTGTACCTATTCTGGACATTTGTAAAGCAGCAACATGGAGTTCTCTTCACACTTTTGCAGCTCACTACTGTTTAGACAAAGAAGGAAGACAAGATTCAGCCTATGGACAATCCGTCTTAAAGAACTTGTTTCCAGTATAATCCCAACTCCTTCTACATCCAACCTGCTGTGATCTTCGGCTGATTCATTCCATCAACAATTCTTCACTGTTGCTACATGGCAAAATGACTCAGCCTCTAGCTTGCTAATCACCCATATGTGAGGACTAGCATCCTGCTTGTCCTGGGATAAAGCAAAATTGCTTACCTTGTAATAGGTGTTATCCCAGGACAGCAGGATGTAGTCCTCACGAAACCCACCCGCCACCCCGCGGAGTTGGGTCCGATACGTTTTATTTTATTTTTGGCTAACGCTATTGCTACAAACCAAGACTAAAGGGAGACCCCTGTGGCAGGGAATATCATAGCATGCTGGGCATGCTCAGTAGGCACTCTGGTGCCAGTCAAAAGTTTCATAGAAACTTTTACAGAAGTTTTCCGTACATAGGGCTCCATTACTGATGTCACCCCATATGTGAGGACTACATCCTGCTGTCCTGGGATAACACCTATTACAAGGTAAGCAATTTTGCTTTATCAGCTGTATATGACTCAATATAACAGGGTCATCCTGAAACAGATGCAGGTGTACTCAGATGCCTTATATACCGGAGTGATATGTATTGTATACAGGAACTTCCAGTATATAAAAACCAAAAATAAATAAATAAATAAATGCCTTACCAGAACAGTTCCAACCACAACTTCAATCCCTACTAAATAAAGGATTTGAAGCTGGGAAGCATGAAATAAAAAGGCTTATGATATCTTTGATGCTTCTACTAGACTTTCTGCTACGGCCATCTCTGCCAGACGATGGGCTTGGCTTAAATCATCTGACCTTCGTCCAGAAGTTCAGGACAGGCTCTCTGTCTTGCCCTGTCTAGGGGATAATTTGTTTGGTGAGCAGATTCAGCAAATTGTTGCTGAACTAAAGGATCATCATGAGACACTTAAACAGCTCTCATCCATTCCTCCTGACTTGCCTTCTAAACAGCCGTTTAGGAAGGACTCCAAAAAGTCTTTCTTCCGGCCACGGAAGTATTATCCCCCACTAGCCAAGGCTAGGCCCGCGAGGTCTTACCATAAAACTCAACCTCGCCAGTCTCGTAAACCAAAGCCCGCAGCAGCTCCACAGCCTGGCCCTGCGGCGGGTTTTTGACTCTCATTTAGAGAGCACTTGCCAAACCCCTCTTCCAGCCATACCAGTAGGAGGTCGGCTGTGCCACTTTTTAGAAAGGTGGGGTCATATCACCACAGATCAGTGGGTGATAGCGATAATTGCACAGGGTTACCATCTCAACTTCCTGACTCTACCTTCCGACTCCCCACCCCTGCAGGCGTGGAGACTCACCGATCACTCTGTTCTTTTAGAGCAGGAAGTTTCTCTTCTCCTACAGTCAAACGCTATAGAACCCGTTCCTCCCTTACAACAAGGACTAGGGTTCTAATCCAGGTACTTCCTGATCCCAAAAAACTCAGGAGGACTTCGTCTGATCTTGGACCTACGGGCCCTTAACAAGTACCTTCACAAGGAGAAGTTCAAGATGGTAACCCTGGGCTCGCTTCTCCCTCTGCTGCAAAGAGGGGATTGGCTATGCTCTCTAGACCTCAAAGACGCATATACCCACATTGCGATCACGCAATCTCATCGCAAATATCTGCGTTTTCTAGTAGGCCGAAATCACTACCAATATCGAGTGCTACCTTTCGGCCTGGCATCCGCACCACGAGTTTTCACCAAATGTCTCGTGGTAGTTGCAGCTTTTCTGAGGAAGGCAGGTGTCCACGTCTACCCTTACCTGGACGATTGGTTAATCAGGGCCCCAACCCAGCAGATGGCTCAGTCCTCCCTGACCCTAACAATTCAAACTCTGCTTTCTCTAGGGTTTCTTGTCAATTACGACAAATCCTACTTAGTCCCATCTCAGACCTTATCCTTCATTGGGGCAGACTTGGACACCTTACAAGCAAAAGCCTTCCGTCCTCATTCACGGTTCAAACCCTTGTGTCCCTAGCTCGCAAGCTGCAGTCTCAACCCTCAGCTACAGCTCGCCACTTCCTCATTCTACTGGGACACCTGGCCTCCTCAGTTTATGTGACTCCCATGGCCCGTCTGGCCATGAGAATCACGCAATGGACTCTGAGACTGCAATGGACACAAGCTGTTCAGCCCCTGTCCTCCATTGTTCGCATCACCGATGCACTCCGTCTGTCTCTTGCCTGGTGGACAAATCAATCCAACCTCCTACAGGGCTTGCCTTTTCTTCCACCAGATCCCTAGGTAATCCTCACCACCGACGCTTCCAACATCGGTTGGGGAGCCCATGTAAACAATCTACAAACTCAGGGATTCTGGTCACCAGAGGAAGCCAAACACCAGATAAATTTCCTGGAGCTGCAAGCAATTCGCTATGCTCTCAGGACTTTTCAAGATTGCCTATCAAACCACGCAATCTTAATTCAGACAGACAACCAGGTGGCCATGTGGTACATAAACAAGCAGGGAGGCACAGGCTCCTTCCTTCTGTGTCAGGAAGCTGCGCAGATTTGGGCAGAAGCCCTCTCCCGCTCCATGTACCTCAGGGCCACCTACCTGCCGGGAGTAGACAATGTATTGGCAGACCAGCTGAGCCGTGTCTTCCAACCACACGAGTGGTCACTCAATCCCTTGGTAGCGACCTCTCTGTTTCACAAATGGGGTTATCCCCACATAGACCTCTTTGCATCCCCTCAGAACCACAAAGTAGACAACTACTGCTCCCTCATTCGGAGCCAGCACTCTTGGCCGAGGGATGCATTCTCCCTCACGTGGACAACCGGTCTGCTTTATGCATTCCCTCCACTTCCTCTTCTGTCGAAGACTCTCGTGAAGCTACGTCAGGACAGGGGAACTATGATCCTGATAGCACCGCACTGGCCACGCCAAGTGTGGTTTCCCATACTCCAGGATCTCTCCATCCGCAGGCACATTCCTCTGGGAAAGGACCCGCATCTGCTCACTCAAAACGACGGATGCCTCCTCCATCCCAACCTCCAAGCCTTGTCCCTGACGGCATGGATGTTGAAAGGTTAGTCCTTCAGCCTTTTAACCTTTCAGATTCAGTTTCTCGTGTCCTGATCGCTTCACGAAAGCCTTCCACAAGGAAATCTTATTCCTACAAATGGAAAAGGTATACATCATGGTGCACTTCTCAGTCCCTTGATCCCCTTTCCTGTCCAATTTCTAAATTTTTGGACTATCTCTGGCATTTATCAGAATCAGGTCTAAAGACCTCTTCCATTAGAATGCATGTCAGTGCGGTAGCCGCCTTCCATAAAGGTATCGGGGGTGTCCCTATTTCAGTACAACCCCTTGTAACACGCTTTCTTAAAGGCTTGCTCCATTTGAAGCCACCTTTACGTCCTCCGGCCCCATCTTGGGACCTTAATTTGGTTCTTGGTCGCCTTATGAAACCACCTTTCGAACCTCTTCACTCCTGTGACCTAAAATATCTCACATGGAAAGTGTTATTCCTTTTGGCTATCACTTCGGCTCGCAGGGTTAGTGAACTACAGGCCTTAGTCACCTATCCGCCTTACACTAAACTCCTGCAGGACCGGGCGGTCCGCACTCACCCTAAGTTTTTGCCTAAGGTAGTTTCGGAGTTTCATATTAATCAATCCATCATACTACCTATCTTCTTTCCCAGGCCCCACTCCAACTCTGGGGAACAGACTCTGCATACCCTTGACTGTAAATGAGCTCTAGCTTTCTATCTAGACCGTACAGTTGCCCACAGGAAGAGCACTCAATTATTCGTCTCTTTCCATCCTAACAAATTAGGGCAACCTGTGGGTAAGCAGGCTCTTTCCTCCTGGTTGGCGGATTGCATCTCCTTCTGGTATCAGCAAGCTGGCATTCCTTTTCAAGACCGTGTTAAAGCACACTCTGTGAGGGCCATGGCGACATCAGTAGCACACCTTCGATCGGTGCCGCTTCCTGACATCTGCAAGGCTGCAACCTGGAGTTCCCTCCATACATTTGCAGCCCACTATTGTTTGGACAAAGCTGGAAGACAGGATTCCATCTTCGGCCAATCTGTCTTGCGTAACCTTTTTCCAACATGATGTACCAATACCCTTCCACCTTCCCGGTAGGGTGCGGATGCCCTCTCCCAAATTCCACCCCAGTTGTTGTGCCTGTTGCACGCCGTTGGGTACATTTGGTGCATGTTAGGACATCCTCAGCTCGGTACTCACCCATTTGTGAGGACAACCATCCTGCTTGTCCTGTGAGAAAGCAAATGTTGCTTACCTGATGTAACAGGTGTTCTCACAGGACAGCAGGATGTTAGTCCTCACGAAACCCGCCCGCCACCCCGCGGTGTTGGGTTCGTTTTTATTTTATTTTTCGGCACTGCCTGTAGCTTTGAAACAAGACTGAAGGGAGACCCCTGCTGGCTGCAGGGTTGGTGCCGTGCTGGGCATGCCCAGTAGGGGCCAGTCAAAGTTCCTGAAACTTTGACAGAAGTTTTCCGTGGTTGGGCTCCATCCTCGATGTCACCCATTTGTGAGGACTAACATCCTGCTGTCCTGTGAGAACACCTGTTACATCAGGTAAGCAACATTTGCTTTACCTCCCTCAGGAATGTCTTGGTTGCTATACTTACTAGTCTCACTTTTCAATGGGCCATAGACTTGAATGGGAAACAAACAAATAGAACTAAAATTCTCATTTAATTTCTGGGCACCCTCCATTCATTTCACAGGTCTAGAAATGAAACAAAAATGGTCTCATTTGTTCCATTTTACCCATTCATTTCAAATGAATGCACATCCCTATTATAGGGTAGAAAACATTTCCCTAGAAAGCAATTTCTGTATAGCAAGTCAGACACTGTCCATTCCATCACCCTAGATTCTTGTTTGATCAGTAGGGCCTTTTTACTAGGCCTTTATTACTTGTAAAAATGTATTGATTGATTAATTTCCAAAATTTTAATTGACTATGATTGAAATACATTTTAATAGTTATAATTGTTGATACCCTGACTATTTCTTTATTTTTTCTGTCTCTTTTAAAATTATCATTAATCATATGTTGGGCACCATATTGCCTGGATGTCACTGTGCCAAAATGCCCCAAACTGCTACATCTACTGCTAAACCAGCAAAGTAAAAGTTTTTGTAGAAAATATAAAACTTTTACCCAGGGAAAGAATTGTAACTGGAGAGACATCATATGAAGCATTCCTCCCTATCCACCTTCCTCTAGCTTCTCAACTGTAGGGACATGGTGGAAGGCTGTTGATTGAAAACGAAGTGCCCACTCCCCCCCCCACCCTTCCCCTACCATAAACTGGGGCTGTAGTTCTTAATGCACTGGGTGGCCTCCATGCTAAAACAAAAGCCCAGACAAGCTTAGAAACCGATGGCTAGCCCTCCTGAATTAATCATTCCCTTGAGCTAGGGAATTAGCACATGCTTCCCGTGAATGCAGTGCATTCACAAAATGGCCCGCACCCAGTCTGTAATCAGTACCGTTGATAGACTCCGGTTCCAAGAACCATTAATCTTAAAAAGACAATTATCTGAGCTGCATGAAAAGTCTGACTAGAAGACAGGTTCTTGGAGGAGGTGGGGGTGGGAGAGCGAGAGCGGAAGAAGGACTTTGGCAAGGAGGACAAATGAAAGCCGAATCTGGAGCCAGTAGTGAAATAACAGACAAGATCAAAGGTGGGATAATAAAACTTAAAGCTTGATTGGGGTGTTAGAATTTGGGTGAGCTTTTTTGTTTTATTGTGGGAGAGAGCATGTGTGCCTGCTACGGTATCAGATCAAAATCCTTTTTTTTTACAATCTGAAGGCAGTGAATCAAGATATAGACCACACTGACTACAACTGTAACATAACATGTTAAGAATCCCATACTGAAATACTCTGTAGGTGAATATGTATATTTATATAGTTTTGTAAACATTTATCCCTAAATAATAGCTGTGCCTCTCTATGTCAGTGCTATAAACAGTAAATTTGTAGATTCTGGGAGCACTTTTCAAATTGTCTGCATTGGAACAAAGATCACATGTACTTTTTACCTGTGGGCTTTGCGCAAGTTCTGAAAGGGAAAGTACATGTCTACTTTAGCTTTAAAACTTGTCAGAAGTACAAAGTACACATGGTTGCTTGCACCTATTTTTTCTGTGGACAAAATTTTGATAGAAATGTATATGTGAAGATTTGAAACTGCAAGCTAGGTGCATATCTTTTCTTCTACGACCAAAACATGCCCTTAGGAGCACCTCCTCTTAGTGCAGATAAAAGTACACATGCTATGGAGAAATTAGTAAGCTTTTATCAGTATTGAAGAAGGGCAGTTTTCAGATAGCTGATTGATACGGATAAAAAAACTTTTTTTCTGTTGATAGAAAGGGCTGAACTAGCTATAACATGTGGGTGATGTCATCCAGTGGTGCTGAACGTACTTTACTCTCATAACTAAGAGGTGAATTTTAAGACCTGTGCGTGTGTGCACATGTCCGTGTATATGTCGGCTTGTGCATATGGATGTGGCGATTTTATAACATGCACGCACATATGTGCGTATGTTACAAAATCAGCTGTACGCATGTACAGATTCTCTCAATTTCATATAGAAACACACATGTGTGCGCAAATGCATCAATCGCGTGAGAGGAATTTTATAAGGGGTACACGCCAAGGCTGTTTACCCTTTTCCCAGTACATTCCCAGTTCATCTAGAGTAGGAATAGGACTTCCTAATCCCCCTCCCTAGTTTTAAAGGCTCCCTTCTCCCCTGTTAGACCCGACCTTTAAATCCCAGCTGACTAGCCCTGATTTTTTTACTTTTTGACTTGCATGCCAACAATAGCAGAAGTAAAGTTAAATTTGTAACCTATCATGAAAATCAGCCATTGTACCTGAAGACCTGAGGGTGGATAAAGTAGCCCCAATATTTAAAAAGGGCTCCAGAAATGATTCGGGAAACTATAGACCGGTGAGTCTGACTTCAGTGCCAGGAAAAATAGTGGAAACTATTCTAAAGATCAAAATCACAGAGCATATAGAAAGAAACTTACCAGCACACGGGGATCAGGACACCACACGGACACTGCCAGGAGCCGATTTTACCACTGCCGACACCTGACTCCGCAGGGGCCTGACCCGACAGCACCAAGGACCGGCTGACAGAGGCCCGACTCCAACATCGGAGGAGCCCAGCAACATCAGAGGAGGAGCCGGGCTCAAATCCACACTCACCACAGGCGCCGCGCGCCAAAGGAGCGCATCCAAAGGAGCAGGCCCCTTTGCGCGCCCCTTCGCGCAGCCCATTCAGCGCTCCTTCTAATTTCCCTCTACTAGACACCTTTCCCCTTACCTATATTAACTCCGACAAACCACCTTCACATTACATACAACCACTAATTGCCCTCTATCAACTCTTCTTACAAACAACGCTCGCAATAGACGCACAAAAACAAAAGAGCTTCAATCTGAAGATTTGAACATGACAAGCGAACTCCCAACTCGAAACAAAAAACCCACGCTCTTAAAAAACAACTCAACACAAATGAAGCACACTCCCTCTAATCCTCAAAACAAACAAAACAACCAATAAACAGCAAAAACAACACATATATCCAGAACTCAAATTATATGCTACTCTCATTCATACTAGTCAACGCTCGATCAATAATAAAGAAAATTCCTCTATTCAATGACCTACTCATAGACACCAAACCAGATTCCATCGCAATAACTGAAACCTGGCTCAAAAACACTGATTCCGTACTAATTAACCAACTATTCAACCAAGAATACAATACCTTCTCAATTCCCAGAAAGAAAAAAAAAGGAGGCAGTTTAATGCTAATCTCCAAAAAAAACCTACAGTTGACACTTTGTCCTACAAACATATCCGCACCTTTTGAAGTTGCATTATTTGATTCACCAAATCTACAAATCTGCCTTGTCTACTGTCCTCCAGGATCACTTGACAAAAACTGCTCGCCACTAATTGAATACATCATGAATAACATATCATTCAACAAACCCATCATCATCGTAGGTGACTTCAACATACACTTTGACTCACTCTCCCACTCAAAAACCTGCCAAACCATCATTGATGCCCTATCAACACTACATCTAAAACAAGTAATTGAAACTCCAACTCATAAAGCAGGTCACACCATCGACCTCATATTCATCAACACTGAAGATTGGCAAACAAATGCAATCCACACCACAGATATACCTTGGTCTGATCACCACCTAATCCAAGCCAACTTATCTATCAACTTCAATCTCAAATCACCTCAAAACACTCCAAAGAAAATATCATACTGTCCTCCATTCAACACTGAACTTCTACAGAAAACTCTTCAAACTGAACTAATCAACATTAATCTATCAAACTCCGAAAATGCAACAACATCATGGCTAAACATCACAAAAAAAGTAGCAGACAGCATCAACCCCATTGTTACAAAGTAAAAAAACAATCGTAACACATCAATCAATGGTATAATGATAACATCAGAGCAGCCAAACGCATACTCTGGAAAAAAGAAAAAGAATGGAGAAGGAACAAAACTACAACCACACTAAATACATATCGGAGCCACCTAGCACAATATAAAAACATCATCAACAATGCAAAAAAAGAATTCTTCTCTAACAAAATCACCAAATTTCATCACAACCCCAGAATGTTATTCTCAATAGTACAAAACCTCACTAAAACCACCCAAGAAACTACATGCACCAAACATGGAAGTAATGACTTTGCAGAATTCTTCAACAAGAAAATATCAAACCTAATACAAACCAACTTAACAACAGCCAAAACATCAGACTGAACACTATGGTAACCTCAACATGGAAAAACTTTAACACTGCCTCCACCCTTGAAATTCAATCAATTATCAAAAAAATGAACCCCGCCAACCACCCCCTAGACAGCATCCCCATAACAACCCTCAAAACAATCGAACCCACCATATCTAAATATATCACCAAGATCGTCAATCTATCCCTGACTGAAGGTAATTACCCCAAATGCCTCAAATCTGCAGTAATCAAACCAATACTAAAAAAGAACAACTTGGATCCTGAAATCCTTGCAAATTACCACCCTTTTTCAAACCTATCTTTCATAGCCAAGATCATCGAAAAAGTCGTACACTCCCAACTTGATGATTATCTTGAAACAAACAACATCCTATCACCAACCCAATACGGATTCAGAAAGAACTTAAGCACTGAAACTCTCATACACTCTTTGAATGACACGATACTAAGAGGATTCGACAAAGGCAAAAAATACCTACTCATACTCCTTGACCTCTCAGCTGCTTTCGACACAGTAAACCACAATATAATCCTAGAACGGCTGACTGAAATCGGTCACTATGTCATACAGTCGCCCGTATGACATAGTGAGGGCAAAGGTAGCGCTGGCGCCATTTTGAAGATTGGCAATATGGCCCGCGTGCAGGAGGTCGCTCCTGGACCCCCGCTGGACTTTTGGCAAGTCTTGTGGGGGTCAGGAGGCCCCCCAAGCTGGCCAAAAGTCCCTGGGGGTCCAGCGGGGGTCCGGGGGCGATCTCCTGCACGAGTAACGTCGGGAACCAGGAACCAAAATGGCGCCGGTGCTACCTTTGCCCTGTCACATAAGGGCAAAGGGCCACCGGCGCCATTTCTCTCAACGCAGCCTTGGCCAGAGAGCTGGAGATTGCGTCGGGACCCCCACACTGGACCCCAGGTAATTTAAAACATTTTGGGGGGGTTCGGGAGGGTGGGGGATTTGTTTTAAAGGTTCGGGGTGGGTTTTAGGGTTTTTTTGGTGTGCCGGTTTTCCCGCGCCCTATTTAACGATACAATACAAATGCCCCTGATGATAAATCGGGGGCATTTGTATTGTATCGTGCACTCTAATGATTTTGGACGATTTTAAAATTATCTGATGATAATTTTAATCGTTCAAAAACGATTCACATCCCTTGTAATTAGTAATAAACTAGCGGTAATAATTTGCAAACCCCAGGAATCTTTGTACGGCTCGGATCCCCACTGGACAAGGCCAGACCATGTTGGCTTTCACTATGAAAGGGTTCATCCCTTAAGCAATAAGCCTTGATACTGCTGATGCAACTCCATAATTACTCTCTGCTCCAACAGCAGGGGAAAAGGGGAATTGGATTTGTAGAGCAACCAATGAGGGCCCCAACTTTTACGGTCTGGGGAAACTAGTATGGGGGTAACTTGCTGATGCGGCGCTTACTACCCTTGTCCAATCAGACTGATACTTTGATTCAACTCAAGCATTGCTCTCTGCTTCATAGCAAGGCATAATGGGGAATTGGATTCAACAACAATCCATAAGGGCCCTGACCTTTATGGTCTGGGAAACTGATAAAGATGGGGGTAACCTACATAGCACAGCAGATACTACAGTAAGCTTACTGGGCAGACTGGATGGACTATTTGGTCCTTTTCTGCCATCACTTCTATGTTTCCATATTTCTCTGTCTCTCAAAGAGACATTTTTTCCATTTGGCATAGAGGTTGTGTTTCAGGATGGTGCGGACATCTCTATGATGGGAGCTCAGGGTCTGGAAAATATCAATATGTCATCCAGATATATGACCACGCAGGTGTACAGCAGATCGCAAAAGATCTCGTTGACCGTTTTCTGAAAATTCGCTCGGGATTTGCATAGTCCAAAGGGCAAGACCAAATTCTCATAGTGTCCATCACGAGTGATGTACGCGGTCTTCCATTTATCACCAGCCTTGATGCAGACGAGATTTCATAAATATCTTAGTGCCCTGTAGGGAATCAAAGAGCTCAGCTATTAAAGGCAAGTGGTGACAGTCATTCTTAGTAATAGCATTCAGATCATGGTAGTCTATATATGGCCTGAGAAATACATCTTTCTTCATAGCAAAGAAGAAGCTGGCTCCTGCCAAAGAGGACAGCCAGATGAATCCATGGGTCAGCTTCTCTTGGATGTAAGCTGAGAGGGCCTGCATCTCTGGTGGAGATGGGGTAAACTGGATCCTGTGGGGGCATAGCTCTGAGAAGGAGCTATATGCCACAGTCATACATGCCTTGAGGAGGCAAGATCTTGGTGCTTTTCTTTCAAAAAGACATCTTCATAATCTGTTTATTGAGGGGGAGGCCCCAGAAGCGCGGAAGTCATGGTCGCTGGGCAGGAGGGTCACACAGCTACCAAGCATGTGCTTGTACATCCATGGCCCAGTGGGCAAATTCCAAGGCGGACCAATCAAAGTGAGGTTGGTGTTATTGGATTACAGCTCAGGGATTCATGTAGAAGCTGATCCTCTCTACATGCAAGAGGCCAGTGCGTAAGATTAGAGGCACCGCAGTCTTGATCACCTATTCCAGAAGAGAATAAACTGAGGAAATCATCAGTGGTGGGGTCATCAGGACTCTGGGAATTTGGAGTTGCTTGACCAGATCCTGCAAAATGAAGTACCTCCCGGAGCCGGAGTCCACAAAGACATGGGACCTAGTTCCAGTGTGATCAAGAGGAGTAGTTGGGGAGCTGGAACAGTAAGGCCTAGGGTCATCTCCCTGAAGGTCTCTAGGCGTTTAAGTTTCTCGATCTCTCGGGACATTGGGCCAGCAGATGGCCTTAAGCTGCACAGTAGAGGCAGAGGCCCTGTTGCCTACAGTGGAGCCTTTCTTCAGGGGCTAGACGGCAGCAGCTCAGCTGCATCGGTTCCTTGGGAGGAGAGGGAGAGGGCGTGGATGTGGCACAGCAGGTGAGAGCATGCATGTAAAGTGTGGTGCCAGAGAAATGCTTCTCAGTGCTAGGCGGGGTCTCTCAGATCCTTTGCTTTATGCGCTGATCTATTTTGCTATTTAGGGCGATGAGAATCTCCAGCAAGGTGGGGAGCTCCTGAGTGGTGAGTTTATCCTTAATTTTCCCAGAGAGGCTTCCAGGAAGATGGCGATCAAGCTTTTCTCCTGCTAGTTTAGAAGCCAGGGTCCTAAATTCTATGGCATACTCGCCCAGCATTTGGGAGCCCTGGTGAATATGGAATAGATCTGAGGCCAATGCAGCCTCATGACCTGGATCCTCAGAGATGGAGCAGAATTGCTCCATGAACTGCTGGAGATCAAGTAGGGCAGGATCCACTCCTTTCCAGAGGGGGGAAGACCAGGCCAATGCTGTCCCAGCCAGTAAAGACAGAATATATGTCGTCTTGGCTTGGTTATCGGGGAATAGTGGAGCCTGTAGCTGAAAGTGCATTTTGCACTGATTGAGAAATCCCCAACACCACTTGGGATTGCTGGCATACCGGGATGGAGCAGGCAGCTGAGAAACTGGCGGTGATGGCACTGAAAGGGGGAGAGAGGGTGCAGCCGCTGTGATCAGGGTTTCCAAGCAGGTGGAGGGATGGTCTATTGCTGTGGCCAAGAGAGGTACCCTGCTGGACTTGTAGCCTGCAGGCTATGCCAGAGATGGCTTGGAGTGAAGTCAGGTCCACCGAGTCCAAGGCTTCAGCAGCTGTTGTGTTCATGGACCCGTGGGCTGAGATAAGATTGGCTCTACTTGCAGGGAGGAGCCCTGCAGGCTCTTACCGTCAGCAGGCAGTCCCAGGTAAAGCAGAGACCATTCAGGAGCGTCACCTTTACCAGGCCAAGTTCCCTTCAGGTTGAGCTTTTGGGTGCCAGGGCTGGCAGGACTTAGGCGAGGATGTCTGCTGATGACCGAAGAAGTGGTACAAGGCTAGGCTAAGGTCGTAGACCAACAGTGAACAGATGTGTCAAGGGTCCATGTGAGCATAAAGGGCAGGCAGCAATCAAACATATTCAGAGTCCAGATGAAGGTCAAGGGCAAGTGGAAGCCAGGTACAACCAGAGTCCACGTGAAGGTCGAGGGCAGGCGGTGATCAGGTGTATTCAGAGTCCAGGTGAAGGTCAAGCACAATGTGTGTCGGAGGAAGAGGAGGAGGGATGGATAGTGCTGAGGCAGGCAAGCAAGTCAGGTAGAGCAGGCGAAGACTGGAACAGGCTGAGACAAAGGCAGGAACAGGCTGGGACGAAGGCAGGAGCAAGCTGTGAAGCAACACTCACTACTCATAGTAGCTGGACCTGTTGCTGAGGTGAGTTGCTTCTGGGGAGCTGCCCTTATACAGGGCAGTACTGATGACGTTATCTCTAGGGACCACAGTGGCTTTCCCACACCAAGATCTTACCTCCTCACCGCACGTATGATTGCAGCATAGAGCTCCTTCCTGGAGCTACGCTCCAGCAGGATCCAGTTTCACCATCTCCACCAGAGATGCAGGCCCTGTGAACTGGTGGCATTTTGCCATATTGGGGAGCAGCACAGCCTGCCCAGACTGAGAGGTTGGTTGGCAGTTGACAGGATTAGCCCACGGAACGCCAAATGCAACATCTTGTACATAGTTTTGCTGGTTACTCCAAAAAATAAACTGTTAATTATCTTGGACAATTAATGTGGTATGTATCTTGTTTGGAAGGATAGAGTGATCACCAGCACTCACCACAGATAATGGGCATGGGGTCATAGAGGGGACACTCTAAGCTTGTGGAGTCTCTGTTCCTGTCCAAAACAAAGGCAGTACCCTGTCTGCCTCTGAGCTCAGGTCCACTACATCATCTCCTCAACCCAAATTGCATTTGTACCCTAAGCTGAGAGACTGGCACTCAGCCCACACAGATACCAGAACCTCTCATAAGTTATTGCCTGTTGAGGGAAAATATCCCTCCAATATGTTCTCCAGTTTGTTATAAATCCAATTTAACTGTGATTATAAATGACCTTTGATAAATGTACTGTAAGTGTTAGTTAAAACTTGTTTTATTATCCACCTTGAGGCCACTCATGGAAAAAGATGGAATATCAAATGTCTATAAATAAATAAGAAAAAAGAAAAAAAACCTAAGGGAAAATCTAGGTTTTCAAACTTTTATGGCAAAAAAATTAGTTCTGCCCAGATCTAATCTTCAAAGGAAATGTATTCCAGAAGGAGGTGCTATTACCAAGAAGACCCTTGCTCTCAAATTGATTCTACCCATCTCTTTTAAAGAAGGGATAGAAAGTCAGGCCCTTGCCTCGACTGCAGCTGATGCTTGGGGATGTATTATTCAAGTTTACTTTTAAGGTACAAAGGGCTGTTTTCCCTCAAGTTTCAAAAAAAAAAAGTAAGAATCTTAAAAATTGTATGTGCTCCTCAATAGGCAGCCAATGAAGTAAGTGTAAAATAGGTGTGATCAACGGCCATCTGGCACAATCCTATACCACTCTGGCTCCTGCATTTGGGACTACTAGTAGCCTATTTGTGAGCTGCACAGGGAGGCCCACACATAGACCATTACAGTAGTCCAGTGTGATATGACAAGCGAGTGAACCCTAGTCTTAAATGATTTCAAATCCCAAAATGGGCATAATCTCCATACAAATTGATGCTTAAAGAAAGCACTGGGAACCATCTGAGAAATGTGAGACTCCAGGTTAAACATAAAATCTAATTTTATTCCTAGGTCTCTTACTGATACAGAGTATGCCACATGGTTAGCATCCACTTTCACAAAAATATGGGACATATCCTGATCACCATCCCCAATTTTCAGTATCTCTTTGTTTCTGAGTTCAGTTCTAATTTGCTCTTCAATTTCTAATTGGAGATCTCTGTTCACCCATGAGTTATCTGGGAAAGAATCCCCACACAGTCTTTACCCATATGGCCAATGATCTGCATATCATCTGCATGTAAAACCTCATACATTCTAGGGCATACAGTAACTTCCCAGAAGCTGCATAAACATATTAAACAGCTAAGGAGACAAAAGGGAACTTTGTGGAACTCCACAGTAAAACTTCATTAATTGGACAAACCTCCCTTACTGCTTTCAGATACTGATTTTCTGGATAAAAAAAATGCAATTCCCCGGACCAACTGCCCCCACAAGACCCAGCTACCTACACCCATCCAGAAGGATAGAGTGGTCCACTAGATTGAAAGTAGAGATCAAGTCTAGAAGGACCAACAAGACTTGTTCTACTTTGTCCATTCCTCACAGAACCTCATTGCAACCAGCAGAGTCTCCATGCTGTAACCAGCCCATAAGCTTGCTTGGTGGGAATATAGCCTGTTTCCTCAAAAATTGAAGTCATTTGTTGGACCATCACTTTCTCAGTGACTTTCACCAAAAATGGGATACTAGCAACTGGACTGTAGTTGCTATAAGTGATGGTGTCAAGCATAGATTTTTTTTTAACATGGTGGAGGTTATGGTAGAGTTATGCAAACAAGATGGAACTAGCCCCTCCTTCACCACCCTCTAGAGATATTTTACAATATGCTTGGATAATCCTTTCATAATAATAGACAAGGGTCCAAGGCGCAAAAAGTTGTTCTTGTATCAGTCAGAATGCTTCTATGCCCTGAGAAAATAAGCAGCCTGAAGGTCTCTGCAGTTGTCTATCAATGCCCGCCACTAGTCAGGATACATCCAAAGGATAATGAATAGCATGCTAGGAAGAGATGTACATGAAGTGGCTGTATGAAGATAAAACCAGACCTGGCTTAGGAGGAATCTCAGCATGTAACTGGAGCAGGCTCGGGATCAAGAACATTGGAGCAGGACTGTATAGGTAAATGTGGAGCAGGCGCACTGGAGAAGGACTGAAAAGCTGGACATAGAGCAGGGATACTGTGGCAAAAATACAGGGATGCATGCATGACAGAAACATTAGAGTAGACTGCAGAGCTGAATGTAGCACAGGAAGAGGCCAGACAAGCAGAGGTTCCAGAGGACATATCTCAGGAGTCTCTTGTACCTGCAAAGTTGTGTCTCTGTTGCCCAATACCATCACCAATCAGGGTAGGTTCTGTGCTGAACCTTTGGGAACTTCCTAGAGTTTCTCTCAGTACTTGGTGACTAGAGGGTAAATGTCCTCTGTACTTTTTCTTCCTCTTTATTTCCCATGGCTCTTCTGCAACTTCCTGGCCTCTGCCTTCTGGGTTCTCCAGTTCAAGCCTGCCACCACTGATTCAGTAATGCATTTATCAGCCAACAGAAAAGTCCTACTTTCTCTTCCTAAATACAAATCTGCATGCAAGTTGTTTACCTTCAACATAAAATACAGATCAAAACTCACTATCTGACATAGTTGAGATATCCGATGTCTTGACTACACTCTTTCCCCAGTAATTTGTAGACTGTCATAAACAGCTCTCTTGAGCTGTTCATTGCAATTTCAATTCAGTGAGCAAAAAACATCTTTTTGTTTTTAAAAGTCTCAGCATAATATTGACTGGCATGAGAGAACTGAAATGATTCCAAATTTTATATCCATATACGAAATGTGAAACAACTAGCTAGGCAGTAGTACCGCAGAAAAGGATCTAAGGCTTATAATGGATTATAAACAGTATGAGTGAGCAGTATTTTTCAGAAATGCCATCATTGTACTGGAAAGTACTAATAAGATAATCACACGTGAATTATATTAGTCTACTCAACATTAAGGTCTCTGAAGAGTGTGTCCCACTTTGAGCATGGTACTTCAAGAAGAACATGAAAGAATTAGAGAAGTCTAGAGGAGATCAACAAAAATGACAAGTGATCTAGATAATACGGCCTGTTAGAGGGGGTTGAAGGTTTGGGGTTTATTTAACAAAGAGAAGAGGAGACTTGAAGGCAGTGTTTGGATGGAGCAGAGTCTCTTTTATCCAAAACTTCCCATATCTGTAAAAAATCATGGGCTTTGGTCCATATTCTGTTATCTTGAAAAACTTTCATCATATGCTCTGGTATCCAGAAAAACTTGGTTTATCTGAAAATATGGGGGGGGGGGGCTTGGTTCTGACTATTCTGAATAAAAGATAATCTACTGTATATAGAGAAGAGATTATAAAAATGACGATGATCAGTTTTTCATCTCTCTTGGGAATAAAAGAAATAGTAATGGGCTTCAATTGCAGCAGTGAAGATGTAGATTACATATGTATTGCAATTTACATCTTTCTTTATAATCTGCCTTGTGCAATATTAGGCAAAAGTTAATACAGACAGCTATCTTGACCCACCAGAACTTCAAACAATACACCAGCACCATTGTGTAGAAATGTGAAGGCTGCAGTCGTATTAACCAAAGGTTACCCATGCCATGAAATTCTCAAAAATGTTTACAGCTTTCATCAGTTTTACCACCTGCCATAGGACTAGCTATAGGGCTGTTTGAGTTCTGCACTAGACATGCTTGTCTTAGGAACCAGCTATATTGCTATGTAGGCTGCAGTACAGTCTGCTGACATATAAGCTTGGCTACTCCTACTGATGTGGCTAAAACCCAGCAGGCTATCTGCAGTATATCAGGGTCGCCAGTACTACCCCCGGCAATCAGCTTAGTGGCTGTTGATGGTCCTCCCTGCCCACCCCATCCTTGATGAGCATTAGGGACATGCTTCCTTGGACATTTGCTCAGTGAAAAGGAGTGAGCACCTGATCACTCTTGCAGATTTCACATACCCACACTCTTAGGCTCAGATACACCAGAGCGAGCTCTGCATTCTCGCCCAGCCTCCTACTGAAACTATAGTCTTTCTAATGTTAGAACTGAGAAAAGATTACCTCCACCACTTCCTGAATGGAGTTTTGTTTTTTTTTTAACTTGATAGTTTCCTCTTGCTTCATTGTATTCATAGTTCATTCAGAATAAGGGCTAGGTTCTGGCACCATAAGCTTTCATTCACCTATTTTATATCCCCCTCTCAACATACCTAGTCTGGTCAATGTGCCAAAAGTTCTGGGACAGGGGTCATGCACCAGAGCTCCTTCTGGAACCCTGCAATCATGGACCCTGAATCTGGTCACGAGGTGTCATCCATTAGCAATGACCATGACTCTTCTCCCCTGGAAGTTGTGAACACTACATCCACTGCATCCTCAGCCTCAGCTGACCCAGTTTGGGGATTGAATAGGGAACCTTCCACATGGCAATGCAGAGCAGTACGCCATCCTTGAATAGAGTCGTTAAATAGGTCTTGTCCTACTATGGACAGTGAATTCCATTATACCTGTACAACACAGAATAATCTTTTAGCCCAATCATGCTAGATCTGTACCTCACAGCCTTCCAGAAGATGATTTATCCACACGCTTAACTGTCTATTTATCATGCTTAGTCCTAGCTTCCAAAGATTTTAATGTGGAACTCAACAGCGAGGGATAATGTAAGTCCAGATTTGCTGAATGTCATAATACAAAGAGGCTAAAGCTGTAAGATTATGTTTGACCATCCTTATGAGATATAAACACAACATGGCTTCCATATCCTTACCTCCCAGGTGTATGTCTATAGTGCATACATGTTCCATCTCATCCATATTTTTTCAGAAAAGTTTGATGACTTGCAAATTTCAGCACTTTTTGGTTGTAACTTGTATGCCAAGATCCCTTGTTACATCTAAGGTTGCCTGGGCTCATCAAAGCACTCTCACCCATTCTGGTCTCAGCCTGAACATGCATAAAATTGGGCTGCCTGATGCACACCATGGTCTCACTTTCTCTGATTGATATTGTCTATTCACCCCTGCATGGTTGGACATGTGGAGTGCCAGACTGGCTTATTGGTCTCATGACATCTCACTCAATTCAGTCGACCCCATCATTATTCACCACATCAGGAAATATTTTTTTATGAAAAAGGTGGTGGATGCCAAGAATGCCTTCCACAGAAGGCGGTGGAGACAAAAATGGTAATGGAATTTGAAAAAGCTTGGGATAGATACAGAGAATCTTTATTTATTTATTTATAACTTTTCTATACCGAAGTTCAAAAAACAGAGTTAATTATCACTCCGGTTTACATTGCAACATTTAACTGTGAATAGTGCTGTCCAGAGATTCAGTTATCGGTAGGAGGATTTGTACATCGTCTGCATACACGTAATGTGTTAACTTGAGCTCAGAGAGGAGTTTACAAAGCGGGAGAAGATAGATGTTGAATAAAGTTGGTGATAGCGACGATCCTTGAGGGACTCCGAAGGTGGAACTGAAAGGCGAAGATTCTTTGTTGTTGATCTTGACTCTGTAATACCTGTTCTGGAGAAAGGATTTAAACCAGTTTAAGGCTGTGTTTTTGATGCCGATTTCAGTTAGTCTGTCAATGAGACAGTCGTGGTTGACTGTGTCAAATGCAGCGGTTAAATCCAGAAGGATGAGCAGACATGGCTGTTTACTTCCCAGGTTCATGAGAATGTTGTCTGAAAGAGATTGTAGGAGAGATTCTGTGCTTCTGGATTTGCGGAAACCAAATTGAGCTCGGGAGAGGATGTTGTTTCTTCTAAATATTCAGAATCTTTTTCTTCTAAATATTCAGAATCTTTAGTGGCAAGAGGATGATAATGAAGTACTGGGGTAACCTGCATGGAATGACATTTAGAGCACAAAACAGTGATGATATGACTATATTGTTCTTCCAAGAAGCAGAGCAATTGTTAAACTCTAAATAGCAGCGGTATGTATAATTCTCCACAGCATATATGTATATATATTGTGGTTGTGGTATACTGCCATCTCCTCACTTGCAGCAGTATTGGTCACTCAGATCTTCTAGCAAGGACATTTATGATCTTTGATCTGACATGTAGTCAGTTTCCTCATGCTTCACTGGGTGCCTCCCCCTTACTTGCTCCTTCTCAACATGGACAGATTGCTATTGGATAGATTGAATGGGCCAGTTTGGTCATTTAATAGGGATGTGCAGAGGGACCGCATATGTTACATTCGGTATTTGTATTCGTCGGGGGGCCGATACGTTGCATTCGGCAGGGGGGCCCCCGATCCATTCATGCGTTCCATTCTTATTCATTTCCCGGCTAAAATTTAATTAACTACAACCCCCCCACCCTCCTGACCCCCCCCCCCCCCCAAGACTCCCTGGTGGTCCAGCGGGGGTCCGGGAGCCATCTGTGGTCCAGCGGGGGTCCAGGAGCCATCTACTCACTCATGCCGTCAGCTGTCAGTATTCAAAATGGCGCCAATAGCCTTTGACCTTACTATGTCACAGGGGCCACCGGTGCCATTGGTCGGCCCCTGTCACATGGTAGGAGCAATGGACGGCCGGTGCCATCCTGTGCTCCTAGCATGTGACAGGGGCCGACCAATGGCATCAGTAGCCCCTGGACCACCAGGGACTTTTGGCAAGTCTTCCTGACCCCCACAAGACTTGCTAAAAGTCCCCGGTGGTCCAGCGGGGGTCCGGGAGCGATCTCCTGCACTCGGGCCGTTGGCTGCCAGTATTCAAAATGATGGTAGGAGCACAAAGATGGCGCCGGCCGTGTTAATTACAACTATTGTACAAGTGGCCCAGAGCCTCTGTTTCTAACTGTAAGTTGTCAGGCAATTGAACAGATTGCTTGGGGAGGTGGTGAAATATCCATTATTGGAGGTTTTAAAAACAAATTAGATAAATATCTGTCTGGGATTGTTTGATGAACGGAGAACCTGCTTGGAGGCAGGGGATGGACTAGATTACCTCTCGATTTTGAGGTGCTCTGCAACTCCATCTTTTTCTTAATTCAGGGTATGACAGAAAACATTTATACTATAAATGGTCAAGGTCTTAATGGAGACTACGAAAACATGACTTTATGCCCATGGCGTCTTTAAAGCAAGAGCAATGTTACAGCAAGGCGATTGTTTCTCTCTCCCTCCCCCAATCCTTTCTATTCCCCACCCCTGCTCCAGCCAGTCCTTTCACCCGTTGGCTGGCAGGAGGAAGAGAATGGCACTTCACACAGCACCTTCCTCTGCCGGCTTGAGCCAGACTTAGTTTGAACCACATGGGATACCATAGACTAGAGTACTATGGTGTCCTACACAATTAAAATACAAATCTGAACTTAACCATCAGAGAAAGAAAATGTGGCTTGATGCATCTTTCTCCTCATCCTTCTGGCCAGCATGGAGAGTGGGTCACCCAACACGGAGGGTGGAGAAAGTCGAATAGAGGGGATCAGCAGAGGGAAAGAGGGAAAAAGGATTGTGGGAGAGAGGAGGTGGGAAAAGGATGCTGGGATGGGAGAGTAGATGAGAAGGAAAGAGAATAGAAAGATTTGAGGAAAGTGACAGGATTGTGGAGGAGAGGAAGAGAGGATCTGGGAAGTGAGGTAGGGGAGATAGGAAGAGTAAACCAGGAGGGAGCAAAAAAGAGAAATGAAGGGAAAATATCTTATAAAAGAGAAAGGAGAGGAAAAACTGAGGAGGGCAGATAAGGGAGAAGTTTTGTCTCAGGGAAAGATTGTAGAGAAAGGTTTGGATAAAAACAGTGGAAGAAAGGAAAGGAAATAAAAAAAGTGGAACTAAACCAAGAGAGTTGCAATAGAGAAATAATGGGGAAAAAACACAAAAGAAAAAATACACATATACACTACAATGGTTTGAAAAGATTTATAAAATTCTTTTCAAAGCAAATTCTTAAATGTACAGATTTCCATAAAAAGTGTATTTTTGAGCTTATTTAAAAATGTAGAGACCATGTAAACCTATGCAAATGTGCGGCAGAATTGCCATAGAATTTCACACTACTGCAGAAGTTTCTAACCCTTGGCAGTAGGGGGTATGCATGATGAAAACAAAAACACAGACTTTGTTTTTTGTATTTTATTTCATTTACTAATAACTTTTTAAATTTCTTTTTCTTTTCATATTTGCATTTTATTGTAAATGGGCACACAGAGATCTGCCCCCTTACTAGTGTGGGTAAACTGAGTGATCTCAATGCAGCCTGTCCCTGTTAGTGAGGTCAGTGAAGGAGTGAGTGCTTTAGGAGATGTGAACTCCCCACTGGGAAGGGGCTTGGTTTTGTACCCATGTAACATAGGAGGATTGTGCAGAGGAGCATGCACCAGGGTTAACTGAGTAATTGGAGTTAAGGAGAAGCCAATCTGCCAACAGCAACTGAGGGTGTCACCTCCCCACAAAGTGGCATTACTGAGGGCTTTGCTTTCAATAGGGAAAAGTGCCTGGGACAGCAGGGCCAGTGCTTCCATTAGGCAAACTAGGAGGTCACCTGGAGCAAAAATTTGGAGGTGGGGGGGAGGGCGCCAAATATTCTTGCACCAGCCCTGTGGGAGAGGGACTTTCTCACAACTGAGGATTGTCTGGCAAAAAAATTATTCTTGTCCAGTGAAGGGCACTGGAGCCCAAGGCAGTGGTTCTCAGTGCTTCCAGGAAGGAGAGAGATCCTGGGGTTCAACAGGGAGAACCCTAAGAGAAGGAGAAGTTATCAGGAAGCAGAGGTGTTTGAAATTCCTCATCTGTCTGGGGGGAAATTTTGGTGAAGCGTTCATTGAGATAGTGTTGAGTCTTTGGTGGGAGTTTTGAGAAGGGGAGAGACTACTTGTCTGAGGAAGGAGTCCCTCAGAAACTCCCACGAGTTTGAGAAACTGCCAAAAGAAAAACAAGAGTTGCCTTCAATGTAGGTACCTGGGAAGACCCAAGGTTGGAGGGTTCCTGTTCCTAAAGCTGACCTGTTTGGGGGGGCAGTTCTTATTGCTGCTGAAAAGTGACTGAGATTTATTTTTTGTGCTGTTTTGACTTTTGTTACTGTTCAGTGCACTAGCTATGAGCATATCACTATTTTGGACTTTGTGTTTCCTGCCATCACTGCCGATAAAGAACTTTTATTTTGAACAACAGCTTTGGAGTTTTTGGGGGTTTTTTTGTGCTTTTGTCTGGGCAAATGAGCAGAAGAGCCACAGTGAGAAAAGAAAATCTTGTCTCCCCTGTGTGGGAACTCCAGGAGTTAATGGGGCCTGCAGTAGGCCATGAGCCCCTGTGCCCATGATCAGATCAGGACAGAGGCTACATAAGCATGCTCAAAAACACAGAAACAAAGCAAACTTTTGTTGCTTGTGTGTTTTGGATAGGAAAACACATAAGATGTAACAACAAATATTGTGATTTGCCTGTCTGTTTTCTATTGCTTTATTCCCAGCCTGAAACAAGGCTCCTGTGAGTCCCCTTGGCGTGCCATGATTAGATGCAACAGGCTATTCTGCCTGCCAGTAACAAGAAGCACTGAAAAAAAAAAGTGCAAAAAGCGGAATATGAATCTAAATAAATAAATAATAAAATAATAAAAAAGACATGTTTGAATTAAATTGAAAGAGCTCCTGGATGATATAATGTAAAAAGCCCAGGCTGCTAGGCAAGCAGTACACAGAGAATGCCAGTTCTTTGATCTGGATTCCCTACAGGTGGAGGAACAATGCAGCTCTTTTAAGCGCCACCTCCCTCCCTTGCCCCCCCCACCCCCCATCAGACACTATTAAACTGCAGGTTCTGTGTCTTTCCTGTTCAGGGACAAAGTGGCTGCCTTCTGGCTTCTAGGGGAACAAAGAATTCAATTGTTCAATAATGAGCTTTAAAGAGAGAGGTGCAAACAACTTGTGAGTATAAGAAAGAGGAAATTCATCTCCCCCACCCCCACCGCCTGGCCTTACCCCTCAGGCAAAAAAAATAAAATAAATCAACTTGGACAGTGGAAGGTGAATAGCAGCAGGCTTAAGGAAAGTAAGATAGATCATTACAGGCATATAGGCCAATGCAATATGAACAAGCTAACAACGGGCGCTCGTATTGAGCGCCGTATACCTAACATGCACCCATCCATCTCTCCTGGGCGCTCAATGAAATATGCTAACGAACTGCCGCGTTAAAAAGGACGCGCTAGGGGAAATTGTGCGTTCCTAGCATGTCCTGGGCATCAGGTGTCCAGAAGAGGTGGCTGTGTGCGGGTTAGGAAAACGGGCACTCAGTACCTGCATCCGTTTTATCCCGTGGCAGATAACTGACCGGCACAATATACACAGCCTGGAGCAGGTATATTGTGCGTGTGTATTGTGCATTCAGAATTATTTTTTTTTTTTGTCTGGCATGGTGTTGCTTTCTGCAGTTCCTCCTACTTTAGTATCGTGATGATACTAAGTAGGAGGACTCACAGAAAAGTAATATTTTTTTTGTTTTTAAGTTGAGCCCTTGATGTGCGGCAAGACTTTACTCCTGCTCCGGAGACGGATGCAATAAGGTGTTCTCAGCATAATTTTACTCGCAGTTCTATACACAGTTTTTTTGTGCGGAAATGTTACTCCAGACGCAGCGAGGAGTTCTGCGCACAGAAAAATGTAGAGCAAAACAGTGCATCCTGCTTAGCTCCTCTGAGGCAACCTGCTTCATACCCAAATCCTCCAGTTCTTACACACAATGGATTAGAGTTTCAATTTTCACAGAAAGCTCGCAGTCCTGGCATCTTCCTAGATCCAAAATCAACTATGAAATCGCATATAACAGTCAGTAATTCAAACTTCGTTTTTCAAGCTAAAGCTACTTTGTCAAATCAAGCCCTTCTGGAACCTGCTAATTTCCATACTATCTTTTGTACTCTCAGGACTTGATTTCTGTGATTCCCTATATTCAGGATTACCTTATCTCACTAAACAACCTT
Source organism: Rhinatrema bivittatum (assembly GCF_901001135.1). Classification (NCBI taxonomy): domain Eukaryota; kingdom Metazoa; phylum Chordata; class Amphibia; order Gymnophiona; family Rhinatrematidae; genus Rhinatrema; species Rhinatrema bivittatum. The sequence goes on along the minus strand of NC_042615.1, from coordinate 43,726,805 downwards.
TGCAGATCATAAAAAATTCTGCTGCCAGATTACTTACTGGATCACAAATATGAGATCACATTACTCCTGTTCTGAAAATACTACATTGGCTTCTTGTTCAGTTTTGTATTCAGTACAAAACCGCAGTTATTATTCACAAACGTCTTCACAATATCACTTCACCCTGGATGCAGTCTACCCTCAGAATGCATACTCCTTCACGCGCTCTTCGTTCTGCTGGCCAGTTCCTGTTAGATATTCCTTCTCCAAAAGTCACACGCCTCACTGAAACCAGGAATGCTCTTTCTCTAATTATGGCCCTACCCTTTGGAATTCTCTGCCGAGTAATATACATCTGACCAAAGTCCCTAAGCTCTTCAAACAATTACTAAAAACACATTTATTTCAGGACAATTAATCTCCATGAATGTGCTTCCTCTAATTTTTTATACATAAATAATAATTTTGCTTTTCTTTAAACTAATATGCACCATTTGCTCTAATTATTTGCTCCTGTATCCTAATGTGTTTAAAAATGCTGATATCTGTTTATTATTGTATAACATACATAGACAGTATGTTTTCTGTTATATGTTATTTTGTTTTTATGATTATGTATGTTTTATTGTACCCCAACCCAAGTTTTTAGGAGGGGAGGCTAATAAATATGTTTAAATAAATAAATGGTGCTCTCGCATGGAAATCCCATGCAGATGAAGGCATTAATTATTATATTAAAGTAAACAAAAGTAAGAGGAAAAAGAAATCGATCTGGTTCTCAAAGGAGCTAGCTGAAAAAAATAAAAGGCAAAAAGAACAGCATTCAAGAAGTATAAAGGATCCCCAAAAGAGGAATACAAGGGAGATTACCTGGTGAAGCAGAGAAAGACAAAAAAGAAATCAGGAACGCAAAAGGTCAAGTGGAAGAAAGGGTTGCCAAAGAGATAAAGTGAGGTGACAAACATTTTTCAGATACATCAGAGAAAGAAGGAAGGCCCGAAGTGGTATACTGAAATTGAAAGGTGATAAGAAGCAAGGAGTAGAGAGAGACAAATAAATGGCAGAAATATTAAACAAATACTTCAGTTCGGCATTCATTAAAGAAGACCCTAGAGAAGGACCGTCACTGGTTGCCAAGACCATAGATGGGGATCGGGTAAACGAAGAGCTAGAAAAACTGAAAAGTGGACCATGCTATGGGGCTGGATACTGAATGAGCTCAGACATGTGCTGGTAGGTCCACTGAATGATCTGTTTAGATCCTTGCAAATGGGAGAAGATCAATGTTGCAAAATTGGAGAAGATCAATGTTGGTCCTGCTTCACAAGAATGGTAGCAGAAAGGAGGCTGGAAACTACAGGCCAGTTAGCCTCACCTCGGTGGTGGAAAAATTAGTGGAGACTCTGCTGAAGGAAAGGATAGTGAACTATCTACAATCCGGTGGATTATTGGACCCAAGACAGCAGGGATTCACTAGGGGTTAAGGCCTGTCAGAAAAATCTGATTTTTTTTTTGATTGGGTGTGTAGAGAATTGGATCAAGGAAAAGCAACGGATGTGATATACTTGGATTTCAGCAAAGCTTATGATACGGTCCCGCATTGGAGGCCCATGAATAAAATGAGAAGCTTGGGAGTAGGTGCCAAGGTGGTGGAGTGGATTACAAATCGGTTGACTGACAGGAGACAGCGTGTAATGGTAAATGGAATCTACTCTGAAGGGAGAGCTGTGTTAAGTGGAGTGCCACAAGGATCAGCTTTGGGACTGGTTCTGTTCAATATCTGTGTGAGTGACATTGCAGAAGGGGATAGAAAGTAAAGTTTGTCTATTGGTAGGTGATATTAAGATGTGCAACAGAGTGGACACGCCTGAAGGAATAAAGAGAATGAAAAGTGATTTAAGAAAACTTGAAGAGTGGTTGAAGATTTGGCAGTTGGGATTCAATTCCAAGAAGTGCAGAGTCATGCATCTCGGGTGTTGTAATCCAAAAGAGCTGTATGTGATGGGGCATGAAAGACTAATGTGTATGGACTGGCAGGCTGATGCAATAAGGTGCGCATTAAAACGGGCGATTGTATTGAGCACCCGTTTTCCTAACACAGGCACAACCATGTCTCCTGGGCAACTGATGTAATATTTCAGAAAACTGCCACGTTATAAAGGATGCGCTAGGGAATGCATTTGGTGCCCACAGTTGTAAAGTGCACGCAATACCAGTGTCCATTTTATCCTGCTTCAGGTCGATTTCACCCAATATATACGCACAATAGACATGCACAATAGCAAGGGGTGAAATCATCCTGGAGCGTGTCTATTGTGCCTGTATATTGTGCATCCAGAATTTTTTTTTCCATCATGCCATTACATTGTATCTTTATTCTTAAACACTGCATGCAGTAGATTTAAGTAATCCAATGATACTATTAGAAGGAACCACAGAGGACAGTACATTTTTAATTTCTCCTGAGCCCTTAACTCGCAGATTGGCTTGACGCCAGCGCTGGAGCAGGAGTGAAATTTGCTGCATTAAAAAGTGTGCATTGGGTGCCCAGCAATTTTCTGCATTGGGGGTAATAGCTGATAGCCTCATCTACATGGAAGATACATGTGATAAGTGCTATCAGCTAGGCATTTGGGTGCGCTAATTTCCTTATTGCATTGGGTACTAGTCTGGCACATCCGAAATTCCCGTAAACCTGTGCACTAGGACGGGTACACTTTATTGCATCGGCCCGTGGGAGAGGGACCTTGGGGTGATGGTGTCTGGTGATCTTAAGGCAGTGAAGCAATGTGACAAGGCAATAACTAAAGCCAGAAGCATGCTGGGCTGCACAGAGAGATGAATAACCAGTAAGAAAAAGGAGGCGATAATCCTCTTGTACAGGTCCTTGGTGAGGCCTCACCTAGAGTACTGCGTTCAGTTCTGGAGCCCGTATCAAAAAAGGATAGGGAAAGGTTGGAGGTGAGTCAGAGAAGGGTGACCAAAATGGTGCATGTTCTACATCAGAAGACTTATGAGGAGAGGCTGAAGGATCTGAATATGTATACCCTGGAAGAGAGGAGGTGCAGGGGAGATTATGATACTGACCTTCAGATATATGAAAGGTGTTAATGATGCACGAACTTTGAACCTTTTCCTTCGGAAAGCAAGCAGTAGAACTAATGGTCATGAAATGAAACTCCAGGGAGGAGACTCAGAACCAAAATCAGGAAACATTTCTTCACAGAGAGGGTGGTGGTGGATGCCTGGAATGCCCTTCTGGAGGAGGTGGTGAGGACAAAAACTGTAAACAAATTCAAAAGGGCATGGGATAAGCACTGTGGATCCCTAAAGGTTAGAGTTTGGAAATGAAGAAAAGGATACATGGAGGTAACCTGTACGGAGCGGCAATTATATTACCATAAGAAACTCGCTGGGCAGACTGGATGAACTACTGTATATACTCGTGTACAAGTCTATCTCATGTATAAGTCAAGGGTATTTTTTTGGGCCCCAAAATCAAGATTTATTTATCACCTGAGGATAAGTCAAGGATAAAACCTAGGGGGCTTATGAAATGGTGAAAACACACTAAGAAATAAACTGATAACGTAATAAAATCACTTTTATCTATTTTTTAAAAGCGGAATAAAGTGTCTCATAAGAAAATATCCCTGCTGTATGAATCCTTCCCTCCCTCCCCGATGACTGCCTTCCCTGGTTCAATCCTTCCCTCCCTCCCCCATGTCAAAATTTCATTTAAAAAAAGACCCATCAAAGCCCCCACCCTCCCGATCCCCCCAAGATTCACTCAAAGTCCCTGGTGGTCCAAGTGGGGGGCCCAGGAATGATCTCCTGCGCTCGGGCCGTCGGCTGCCAGTAATCAAAATGGCAATGGGGCCCCTACCATGTGACAGGGGCCAGTCAATGGCACCGGTAGCCCCTGTCACATGGTAAGGGCAAAGGGCCGCCAGTGCCATTTTGATTACTGGCAGCCGATGGCCCGGGAGCGGATGATTGCTCCCGGGCCCCCTGCTGGACCACCATGGACTTTCAGTGAATTTTGGAGGGGTCATGAGGAAGGGGGCTGTGCACAAATATGCATGAATAAGTCGAGCCAGCTTTTTTTGTACCTTTTTTCTGGCATAAATTTCTTAACTTATACACGAATATATATAGTATTTGTCTTTTTTTTGCAATTATTACTATGTTAGTATGTTATGTTACTGTGTTACTCTACCCGTTTCCTCCACAATGCAGAGGATGCGCTGGTTTACCTCAGGTTTTCTTTGCACCAGAAATGTTACTCCTGGTCAGAGGTGGAGTAAAATTTCCAGCGCTTGTATCAGTCTGTGGGCAGAAGCTGAAGTTCTGACACTGGGACCTGTAGGGATTTATACACAGAAAATAACGCTTTGAGTACGCAGACCATGTTTTCTGCGGATAAATATGATTTATGTGTACACAAATGATTTCTGCGCTAAAAGCTTTTTTGTGTGCATAAGCCATATTTTATGAGCTCAAATCATGTTTTGTGCGCATAATCATGTCTGAGAGACTCCTCTGCTCCCCACTATTTTAAAATTTGTGTTCAGCCTGCGCTGAATGCACATTTTAACTGGGGTTTGTGTGAACATTTTTCATTCAGTGCACTTTTTAAAACTCCCCGTGAATTAGCATAACATTAATGTACTGCATTAGGAGCTAAAACATTTTTTTTTACCTGTGCATTAAGAAAGAGTGCACTGAATTTCACCGCACAGTTTTAACTCACACGTTACAGCATCTGCCCCATAATGACAACCAAAGGATTCACATTTGTATACACGAGTGGGGTCTTACAATAATAGTTTTTGTTTGTTTATCAATGGCGCAATCCCTAAAGTTTGATGGCATAACCTTAACACGCACGCACGCGCACACACACACACACACACCCCTAGCTCTTCTCTTATGTTTGAGAGGCTTTGTGCTAAAGTGGCCAGCAATTACATTGATAGTTTCTTTGCTGGCAGAGCATAAAAGGGAAAGGATTAAAAAAATGTAAAGAATTCCTTCTTTTGCAGTTATATTCTTTTATCAGCCCTGTGAGTTTCTAGATAAAGCACTTTTCCCTTTTTTGAACATAATTGTTTACCTTTAGAAAACAATAAAGCAGAGTCCCTTTGGATTATAACAAGATTTAGCTTTCCTACACTACAGATTTTAATTTTGTATAAAAGCACACTGAAGGCTGTACAAACTAATTTTACCCTGATGGCATATTAAAGATTGTACGATGCAAGCAGAGACAAATCTAAACTGGAATATAATTTTTTTTTAAAACTTGGCCCTGTAGTTTTCTCCTGCTCGTATTCCTTTAAAAACATGAAAGTGGTGTATAACTAAAAAAAATCAATTGCATTTTAGTGTCTATTTTATATTCCTGATATTCAGCTAGCAGCGAGGGGGGGGGTGCGTATTCCTTACTGCTCCTTTTGGAGCCCTGTAGTCAGAAGCCCTAAATCTGGCTGCTAGTTGTCGCTATTGTGTAATGAGTTATGTTTCCTTCTCATGGCAGTGTGCAGCATTTCCCGCTCACCTCAGGGCTGTGCCTAAAATTAATGGCTAATAGAAGTTATAAAAATAATTCATAGAAACTTAGACTTCAGTGGCAGATGAAGTTTGTGTGGTCCATCTAGTCTATCCATTTACCCTTCCCGCTGCAGTTTCATACTACTTCCAGCTTCTGTTTTTTTCTTCAAAGCTAAGGATTTGTGAAGCACTAAGCTCTAAGCACCGAAACCTGGAGAAAATAAAAGTTAGCTAAAACATTAAAGCATTCTATAACAGTGTAACACACAGTGTCCTATGTATCTTTATATAGCCAGCCCAGTTCAGTTTATATCATTTCTCCTATTGTGCTTAGCTTTGGTTTCTAAAGAGGAATCATGCAGGAGGGAGCGTTGACATAAATTATGGGATCCACCACCACCAAAGGTTTTCACATCTTCAAAGTTGTAAGGCAGAAATCATTCATAAATGACTATCATATGTCAATGTCCCCCCTTGTCCAAGTAGTTAAGCTGGTTATGGAATGGGGATACCATAGAGATTAAATATTTTCATATTTTACTGCTGGTAACAATAGGGGGCGGGGAATAATCTGGCTGTAGTCTTATTTCATTTTGTTTGTGGCCCCGCCAGCTTGGTCTCCGGTGGCGGCCATAGCCTCACTTCATGTTGTTTTTCAGCGGTGGTGGCCGTGGACTCTCTTTGCTTTCTTTTTCGGTCCCGGCTCCAATAGTGGCCCAGAGGCTGCAGCCTTTTCTTCTCGTTCGGTCTTGCTGGCCTGGCCTGACCTCCGGCAGCAGCTCCTCTAGGCCCTTTATTACATGCTCACCAGCGTATGGGGATATAGTAACCCAAACAATTATAGAAGTCACACTGCCACCTTGCATCTTGTGACCTTTTAAACTGGCCCACTGGAGCATGCCCAAAGCCCCAATAGGCCAAGCTGCCTCTTGATAGCAGCATGGTAGCTGCAACACTCTGACAACCATGAGAATTTGGCACCAGATGCAGTTGCCTGTGCCTAAACCTAAGCCTTCTTTATTCTGTCTTCGCTATGTCTTTCCTATGCACTACTTAAACAGATAATTCTTGTCTTTACTCACTTCTTCAACTCATAAAATAATAAGACATTATTATTGTTCTCACAGGTCAAGCAGGATGGTAGTCCTCACATATGGGTGACATCATCTGATGGAGCCAATCACGGAATACTTTTGTCAAAGTTTCTAGAACTTTAACTGGCACCTACTGGGCATACCCAGCATGGTAATAACCCTGCATCCAGTCTCTTTTTTTCCGCTCAGCTAATAGCCACACGGATTTTTGGAGCTCTTCACAGTTCCTGACTGGAAATTTTCCTCAGGAAATTATTTTCAAAACTTGTAAAAGTATATACCCCCTAGGGTCTCCCTTCTTTCCCATCGATAGCAGGGCTGAATTAGCCATGCTGTCATGGGATCTGTCAGTCAGGTCCGGGAGGCGGAGTTTGTCAAAGCAGAGAACAGTGCTTTGCTCTCTGCAACTGCGCGTGTGTTCCCACGCAGGAAAGTAACGGAATCTCCTCAGTCTGTTTTTTCTGCAAGCGGGATCGCACGCAGAGCTGTTCTTCTCCTCAGCGTTAACATAATAAACATGTCAAAATCGGGGTTTAAACCCTGTCAGTGCGGCAAGGTAATGTCGGTCACGGACGGCCATGACCAATGTTACCGATGCCTAGGACCAGATCACAGTCGGGAAGATTGTGACTTTTGCTCAAGGATGTCACTCAGAGCACTGAAGCAAAGGGCCTACAGACTTCAGGAGCTTTTTGCCTCAACGGAACCATCGGAGGCTCATTCGTCGCCTGGCCTGCCAATTTCATTGGCTCCCTCGAAAAAGAGAGCATCTTCGTCGGATCCTCAATCCTCCACTCTTGGAGGTAAGGAGATGTCAAAACGACAAAGGCCAATGGATTGTCAAAAATCCACAGAGCCAGAAGCGCTGCAGCAGGACATATTGGCGCCAAAAACCTTGGCACCTACACCTTCTGCGCCTAAGAACATATGCGCCTAAGAACATCTGCACCTAAGAACTTATGCGCATAAAAAAGCATCGGCGCATAATACTTCGGCGCCTGGAGAGGGATCGGCGCACAACATTTCTAAGCACATGGCGCCGACGACACTTGTGCGCACGGCGCAGAAGAATGCTGCGTGCAGTGCACCAAGGACATCGGCGCGCAAGGCGCTGAAGATGTCGGAACACACAACCAAGGGGTTCGCTGCACGCACGGCGCCGTTGACATCTGCGTGTACGGCGCCGATATCACCTGCACGCTCGACGCCAATTGTGTCTATGCACACGGCGCCGAAGACTTTGGCACCGATAACCCTTGTGCGCATGTAAACAGAAGGATATGCGCGCAAGTCTACATCCGCGCATAAATCTAAATCCACGCATAAGAGACATGACCACTCATCTCATGTATTACAGAATGAGTTGAAATGACAACGTAGCCCTTCACAAGGGTCTTCTTCAGCTTCTCCACCAATAACTTCACCTCGTTCAGGTACTTCCCTTTCTTCGAGAGCTGTTTCCAAAGAATTTACAATAAAACGTAGGAAACGATCTCCGTCTTCACGTAGAAGTCATACAGACTCGTCATCTCACTATTATCAAAAGCACTCACGACACTCCCACCATAGAAGGTCGGCAAAGAGGAGTGCTACATGGGAAATAAGCCCTTCAACTTCTAATTCATCTTATATACCACCTTCCAATACCTTCTCACATAGAGAGGTAATACAGGTTGTTTCCTCTAACGCTTCTACAGATTCAGAGGATTCGAGGAACATAACGGGCGATAAAATACGAAAGGACCGTAAAGTATCTAATACTTCACCTCAGAATACTCCAATGCACCCTAAAGCAGGTGTCTCACGACAACCAGATGGTCGTACAACAATGCCCCCTCGTACAAAAGAGGCATTTTATCAATTGTCTCAATCCTCCTGTCCTGTGAGAACACCTGTTAAAGGTAAGCAACTCTGCTTTGTAATGTAAAGATAATTGGACCCTGTTGTTACTGTTGTCAAATTATCCATCAAGTTACTATGTAAACCGATGTGATATTTCTAATCGAATGTCGGTATTGAAAAACAAAAAACTAAATAAATAAATAAATAAAATAACTCCAAACTTTATTAACAGGCAAAACAAATAAATAGAGTCTTACTGTGCATAAACAGGTGATAACAGCAAGCAGCGCAGTCTGGCCACAGAAATAAAAACAGATAGGATAAGGATCATTTTGCAGGGCTGGCCAGAATAGCCGCTGAATCACACAGGCCGGACAGGTGGACACCCCCCTCAGGAACCCCTGCTTCCAAGTCACTTTACAGCCAGCTGCACTGAAGCTAGCTGAAACAATGACCACTAGTTGGCAGCATAATAATAAAAAAAAGAAACTGCAGAGTAAAACCATGAAATCAGCATTAGCAAATAGGAACAGAAAAGCTGCTGTGAAAGCAGGACAACAATGAACAAACAAAAACTCCCGTGGACACAGGACATACTTAAAAACAGTAGGGACTTGCTAGAGTCTTAAACTTCACTTGTGGCAGCAAAAGTCACTTTTCCGGTGAATTCCAGCATTTCACACTGGATTCAGCCATCTGAAGAATCTCTTTCTTAAACCAGTTCAGGATATTTGCTGCTGTTTCACTGGTCTGTCTGCTCCTGCACACTCCCTCTTCCCCTGGGGAAATTTTGTTTTCTTTTCTTCAGTCTCAAAGGGACAGATGTAATAAGCTAAGCGTTAAAATTGTGCACTGAAATTCAGCACGCAGTTTCTTAATGCCCATGCTAAAAATATTTAGATATACATTTTTAATAACTCTTTATTTACACATTTTCACAGCAGAAAAAACAAACAAGCAATGACAAAGCTTGTGACAGTATGAGACATTATTAAAAAGAAAGCATACATCATGAAGAAAAACAATCGCATAAGCAAAATATTATGCATATGTCTCCTGAAAAACCCATTAAAAAAAGGGGGAGTGAGGATTAATGGAGCAAACCCCCCAAAAAGGGAAAAAGACAGTAAGAGACTGCAAATAATTCTAGATTCTGCTACATAGCAGGCAATATAGGTACTGGAGTGGAGGTAGTGATCTCATCTAATCTATTATCTAAGAAATTCCGTAAATCAACAGGATCAAAATAAGAATACCTATTACCATCCAATTTGACGGTACATTTGGAAAGGTATCAAAGAGAAAATTCTGTAGGAGAAAGGCTTTCCTCCTATTCTGTGTTTGCTTACAGACATCTGGGAAAATCTGGATTTTGTGAGCATGCCATGAAGAGAGCACCTTTATTGGAGAAATATAATCTTATCATCAAATTTTTTTGATCAAGTGATGAAACAGACATCAGCAAACTATCTCTCTCATTAATCACATCTTCCGGCTGTTGCAGAAAACCAGTTAAACAAAGAGGAGGAGAAGATAGTTGAATATGATTAACTTTAGAAACAGAATCTTTTTTTCCCCTTAGAGATATAGAGCAACTTGGTGAAGGTGGGCACATGCACATCAGAAAGACTCAAAGCATTTTTCATATATTTTAAAATAAACTCGCTCGGGCCAATCAGAGAAGAACTTGGGAAATTCAAAAAACAGAGATTAAGTAGTCTCCATATATTACCATAGAGTTCTAAATGCCCATGAACAAAGGGCATGTCCTTAACCCAAGTTGGCATGAACTCTTGTGTAGTAGAATCAAAAGATTCCAAAATCTTAATCCTTTCATCTTGGCCATTAGCCTCAGACTGTAAAGTAGAAACCTGATTCATCATTAAATCCAGTGAAGAAGAGAAGAAATTAATTTTATTGCTCACAGTTTTATCAAGTAACAACAGAGCTCGCTATATATCTTCCAGACCTCTACTTGCTGGCATCTGCAGGATGGAATCCATGGCAGGTTCATCCGTTAATCCAGATGGTTTAGCTACCATGGGGGAAAATCCAACACCCACAGCCCCACTTAAAGATAATGAGGACCTTGCAGGAGGAGATAGTGGGAGCTCGGGACTGAGAAATGTTTCAGCTGAGATGCTGCTCCACAACCGCCATCACCAATAAGAGAATTAGCTGAGCTTAAAGGCCCTTCAACTCCGGAAAACAACTGTGGAATCGTTGTATCCGGTCCTTCTGTTTGCCCATGGAAGAGATAAAACCTGGAGAGAAAGGCAAGAGCAATCTAGAAAATCAGTTGGACCCAAATCGGGACAAAGCAGCGTGCTTTTGTGCACCTCCTTTTAAGATGGTCCATGGCGCAGAGAGAGAGGACGTCAGTGCTCTGTTGTTCAGGCTGCAGTCCAACGGGGAAGGGAATCCCCACTGCCTGACGCTCACAGCAATGCACCTCCTTTTAAGATGGTCCTGGGCTTAGTGAGGATGTCAGCGCTTTCAGTTGTTCCAGCTGCAGTCCAGCGGGGAAAGGAATCCCCTCTGACCCACTAAAGTATTTTTTCAACACCAGATGCAGTAAGCTAATGATATGCTAATGCATTGGGAGTTAAAAAAAAACCCAGATTAACCTGATAATATGTATAAAGAAAATGCTTAGCACACATAAAAACATGATTTTTGCACATAAACCATGTTTTCTGATCATAAATCATGTTTTGTATGCACAAAAAAATGCTTTCTGTGCACAAAATATTTTTTGTTTGCATAAATCATATTTGATGTGCATAAACATGATTTGTACACATAAACTATATTTTCTGCACATCAGATATGATTTATGGACAAAAAAAAAATTTTCAGTACAGAAAGCATAGAAACAGAAACATGACAGCAGAAAAAGACTATATAGCCTAGCTAGTCCGCCCATCTCTATACAAACCCCTGTTTTTGTTCCAAGATTTCTTGAATTCAGATACTGTCCACCACCTCCACTTGGAGGCTGTTATGTGCATCCACCACCCTGTCTGTAGAGAAATACTTCTTTACATAACGCCTCAGTTTATCCCCTTTTGCCCTTATCCCATAAACCCTTGTTCCAAAGTATCCTTTCTGTTGAACGAGACCCACCTCCTATACATTGTCCCTATAATATCTCACCTTTCCTCTAGGGTTTACATGTTTAGTTCTTTAAGTCTGTCCCCATTTTTGTAGACACCTGTAGATTGACTCTGTTCTTTTGAAAGTGCAGTCTCCAGAAATGTATACATTATTCTAAATAAGGTCTCGCCAGTAACTTACAAAGGGGCATTATCACCTCCTTTTTTCTGCTGATTATCCCTCTTTCTATGCACCCAAGCATTTTTCTGACTTTTGCTGTTGTCTTATCCACTTGTTTGGCCTCTTTGAGCTCATCAAATGCAGTCAGCCCCAGATCCTGCTTTTGTTTCACACATAGAAGAATTTCACCCCTAGACTATACTGCTCCCATTGGATTTTGCAGCCCAAATGTATGACTTTGTATTTTATAGCATTAAATCTTAGCTGACAGACTCTAGTCCATTCTTCAAGCTTCGCTGGATTCCTACTCATGTTTTCTGCACCTTCCTTGCTGTCTACCTTATTACAGATTTTGGTCATGTCTGCAAAAAAAAATCCCAAGCCTTTCCCGATTGTCCTTCTGCAATATCATTTACAAAAATGTTAAAAAGAACCAGTCCAAGAACTGATCCCTGCGGCACACCGCTAATAATGCCCCTTTCCTCAGTGTGAGCTCCATTTACCACTACACTTTGTTGCCAACCACCCAACCTGTTTTTAACCCAGTCAGTTACTTTAGGGCTCATACCAAGGATGCTCAGTTTATTTATCAGATATTTGTGTGGAACTATGTCAAAGACCTTACTGAAATCCATGTACACTATGGGGCAGATTTTAAAAAACCTACACGCGTAAAGGGGGTTTCGTGCGCCGGGTCTATTTTCAAAAGGCTCAGCGGCGTTTGTAAAGCCCCGGGACGCGTGTAAGTTCCGGGGCTTGAAAAAATGGGCGGTCCGGGAGCAGGATGGGGGCATGACAAGAGGCCTCTGCAAGGCCGTTGGGGCGGGGGATCGCATGCCGGCACTTGACAGGCGTAACTTCTGAGACAAAGTTAAGGGGCGGGGTTTTCGGGCTGGGGGGTGGGACAGATAGGGGAAGGGAGGGGAAGGTGGGGGGGGGGGAAGCCAGCTGCAACAGGAAAGCCCTTGTGTGCACCGACCCCTGATTTTATAACGTGCGCGCAACTGCGCGCTCATGTTATAAAATCGAGCATACATTTGTGCGCGCCGGGTAGCACGCACAAATGTAGTCCACGCGCATACATTTTAAAATCTGCCCTTATATCTAATGCTCTCCTCTGATCCAACTATCTGATTTCTCAGTCAAAGAAGCTGATCATGTTTTTCTGACAAGACCTACTTCTGGTAAAAAAAAACATGTTGCCTTGGATCTTGTAATCCATTGGAGAAGGAGTCCTATCTGCTGCACGGCCGAAGGATGAAGTTGCTGCTTCTCTCCTTCATGGCAGGAGAGAAAAAATGAGTGAGCCTGTGAGAGTGTGTGAGTGGTGGACATGTGTATGAGAGAAATGAATGTGTGAGCATGTGTATATGTATGTGTGTGTGTGTGAGAGAATGAGCATATACGTGTGTGTGCATGAAAGAGGAGAAAGTCTGTGCACATACTGCCCGGACCTGCCCCTTCGCCTCTGCTGACGAAAATCTAGAAAGTTCCCAGGTATGGGCATATTGGGTGGGGTGAGGGGGGCAGAGTTGTGAGCTGAAAGTGGGGGTGAAGCTTCTTCGAGAAAGAGGAGACGGTGATGTGCTAGAAAGGGCTTTCTTCTCTAGGGGGTAGGCTTGCTTCCTCTTTTAAGATCACAGCCCTGGGAAGGGGGAGGCGGGCATGTGCATTGCCGTATCTGATAGCATGCTTAATTTTATGACTGCAACAAAGCGCGTTACCAGTGCAAAACAGGATTTACTAAATTGCATTTTAGTGCAGATTAGTAAATAAGCCTCTGAGTTAGGTGCTTAGTACTGAAAATCAGTGCCAAGCACCTAACATTTTTCCCTGCCCTGACTCCCCCTCCAGAGCTGCCCACTTTGTAGACTCCTAAATCACATGATGGGTCAAAAGTATTGCAGTGGCATGGCACTGAGTCCGGAGCCTTACTGGACACTCTAGGTCCCACTGGACCAACAAGCCTAAATAGGTAAGGGCCGGAAGGGATCAGGGGAAGGTGGGCCAGAGTGGGGGAAGGTCAAGCTCTGTGGAAGGGTTGCAAACTGGGGTAGGAAGAGGGGCCTGCACCTGGGTTCCTGAAAATGTAAAAAAAAAATATTTTTTACACTTGGGTCACCTCAGGGGGAGGCGGGGGTTGGACTGGAAGGGGGGGGGGTCTCTTGAGATTCTCCAAGGTTTGTTACACTTGAGTGGGGGGCAATATTTGGGATGATCAGACTCTTTAAATGAGCAATGGAAACTGCATTGGCATTATGGAGCTCTCACTGAAAGTCGTCTACAACTCTTATAGCTAACTTTAGATCAAATAATGTGGTTTACAGATTTTGAGGCCTGCCAGATTATTTGATTTATGTGTTTTTTTAGGTGCTAATTAGCTCATTACCATTCCTGCGAGGTGTTGGGTTTTTTTGGTTTTTTATGGGGGGGGGGGGGAATTGTGATAATTCACAGTATTTGAAATACCACATGTTATTGCTGTGCTAAGGCATTTACCATGTGGTAAATACCTAATACAGTTTCATAAATCACTCCCTTAGATTATTAACCCTCTGGGGACAGGGGAGATGCCTGTGGTATTGGAATATAATCTGCTATGAAGTAGCAGACCATTCACGGAAAAACAAAATAGTAAATTAAAAGAATTTAAAAAAAAGACATCTGTTGCCTGCAGGCCCTGTCCTAGTGACCTAGATTGGCCACTGTTGCAGACAGGATGCTGGGCTCAGTGAATCATTGGTCTGACCCAACATGGCACTTTTCATATTCTTATGTAAGATGGAGAGGCTTTCAGGGAAAATGCTTGAACATGTTCCGTCAGTTGTAATTTGCTCTTGAATTTCCAACAGGTGCAACACAAAATTCTTATTGCGTACCAGCCACTATTCTGTATAATCTTCTGAGTAAAATATCTCCTAAAATAAAATTCTTTCATCTCTGTGCAATTTTCCTAATTCTAGCACTATTCCTCCCTGACTGAGTGACAAGGAAGACAAGTGAAGATATTTTGCTTTCAACCACAGTAACATAAATCCGAGTGAGATTAGCAACCGGAGCCAGAGCGTGCAAGTCATGATAAGAGATGTCATGGGTGTCCTCTGGAACAGAGATTCTCTTGTGAACAGCAGAACTTGCATTGCCCTGACAGGACGTTCTCAGTTCAGTGACTTAGCAAAGTGTACCCTGAGCTGCACACCGAGAAACGACTGACTGCTTGGGTAGCTGTGCATGAAATAACTTTGTTTGGATATGGGACAGGCGGTTGTCGGTTTGTCAGCATGTGTGCATGCGCCCGTGCATGGCTATGAGAAACAGATGGGGCTCTTTTGTTTCCCCAGCAAGGTTTTGTTCTGGGCTTGTGTCTCCAGTAAAACTTTTCTGAAAATAGAGCCAAAGATGGCAGCAATGTAGAGATCGGAAAATTCTTCCATTGCCTAGAGAGGACAGCGATTGTTCAGTTGCTGTTTGCCCTCTGTCATAATCCAATAGGAATAGGAGCCCAAGAAGAAAATGCTGTGACCAAGAAAGAGAGGATGATGTGTAAGGGAATCTAGAATGCAGCTTCCTACTTAAAATAGTAAAATGTTTTTGATGTTTGGAATATATATTGGCAAAAGTGATCTCTTCTAATTGAATGAAGCACTGTGTTTTGTTAGAATTTCTGAAAATAAATAAACATTAAAAGGGTTTGAATTAGTGCAAATTTGTAATTTATGACCAGTAATGCCAAAAATGTTAGAAAATAGAGCTCGGAATGCCATTGGTAAGGGTAAAATATAGGATGAATTGGTGGCATCGGCTAACCCTAAACTCCTGGTCTAAGACTTCTCCTAAAAACAAGTCCAGGGTGCTAAACCACTAAATCATGCCTCCTCCATTGATTCCTCCTGTCCTCTGTGCCTGGAATTGTACCAAAGGCTTGGTGGTCAAGGACCGAGGTAGTCCATTTTAACAGATTTTTCTTTGTCTATCTGTTGAAAGTTCTCAAGTTCATGAACAAGTTTTAGCATTTGAATGCCAAATAAATTTGAAAAGATTGTCAGGTTCGTATTCAGCCGCCGCACTTTGTTCTAAAGTTATCCGGCTACCTTATCCGGATAATGCTTAAAATGTCAGGTATATCGGGGCGCTCAGACTGGCTAAGTTTAAGCATGGATCTCTGTGTATTTTTAGAGTTTTGTTAAATCAGTTTAATAACTTTCAGGCACATTTATGATTCAGTGTACTGTCGCCAGGAGAAGGTACCTTATGTATCACCCATTTTACATGCCTTATTGAAGAGGAATTATCCTCTACGGTGCAGCGTGCTGTTATTAGATGCACTGATAAATACAGAACCAAGGAGCCAGCATCATTACCAAATCCATTAACTTTTTTTATTATTATTAAAACTACTGCAGTGTATTTCTTAGGTATCACCACCTAAGACCTAGATCTAGAATATAAAACCAAAGTATCCCAACAAAGTAGAGAAATCATGCAATTACCAGGAGCAGACCTCTGCTGACTTCCGAGAGCTCTGAAATGGATGGGGGTTTTCTGGCATATGCATACAGTTTTCCTTGGGTATTATCCTGTCTTCTAGTATTTTTACCATCAGCTAATCAACCAGCTCTTATCATTCATCCCTTCTGCATTTGGCCTTAAATTGCTTAGTTGCCAATTATGTGCTGCATGCCATTATTTCTTGAGCATGTTATATTCAGCTGCCAATCCTCAGCATCCAAAAAGTCCCTTCCCTCCAGGGTTTGCTGGAGTTTCTTCCAGGCCATAGAGCATTCCCAGCCCTGGGCTAGCTGTGTTTTCAACACCTTGCAAGTGATAGGAGCTTTCATTTAGACTTATCTGGGAGGGTTTCCCCATTTTAAGCTTCCCCCCTCTCCCTCCTAGTCCAGAGACTGCAGCAGTGGACCTTAGCTTCAGGCCACAGACCCTACAGAGCCCTCCTAAACCCAATTCAGGTGCTCTCTGGATCTGGCCACTAGGTTTTGCCATTCTGCAATGACTAGGATTGCCACTCCATTCCCAGCAGCAGCAAGTGCTTCCTTTACAGCACGAGGAGCAGAAGCCAGGCTTCAAAACTGAACTCTGATCTTCTTCATGGCAGTGCCTGTGCTGCTACTGAGCCATTGAACTGGCCCGACATCCACATTTCTAGTTTCAAAATTAAAAACAAAAATCGCCAAAATTGTATTCCTGGCCACAAAAGAATGCCATCTTCCATTTTTAAAACTCAGAATCATAGCTTTCCAATGATCTGAGACATTCATTTATAAGATAAATAGTTCCAGAGATAGCTTTGCTTAGAAACTGGAATAGCCTCCCAGTGGAGGTGAAAATAATATTGGAAGGTAGGGAATCAAATGAAGTCTGTTATATTAAAACAGAAAGGGAACATAGACAGGCTGAATGGACCTGACAGGTTTTACTGTCATTGTATTTTATGTTCCTGTGTTTCTCAGAGATCCAGGAGGTAAAGGAATGGAAGAATTAATTTGTTTTCCCCGCATACATAGTGCCCTGTGGTAATGGAGATTGTTCTTCTTGACCTCCAGAACCGGCATTCTACTTTGGTGACACTGAATATCAGGTGGATGAAAGTGCTGGGCACGTGGAGGTCCGTGTTTGGAGGACTGGAACCGACCTCTCAAAGAGCGCCACGGTGACTGTTCGCTCCAGGAAGACTGAGCCTTTGTCTGCCGAAGGTGAGACGTGCACATTTGTATTTAACTCTATGTGGGAAGGAAAAATATGATAAACTTGTATGCAGGCTTACCTCTATGAAATATGATAAAAATGGAAAGGATGCTTGAACAGTTAACCCTGTCTCCAAAAGTGCTTTAGTAACTTGTTAGAAGGGTCAATCAGTACATTTTTTAATTAGCATAAATCCACAATTTCATACAGCAAATGTGCAACTAATTAATTAGAAATTATGCTTAGTCAAAGACAACATCAGCCAAAACACTTTCCTATCTGTATTTCCTGAATCAGTTGGCTATGGGAAATTTCAATAAGAAAATCAGCTTTTTTGCATAAATGTCACCATTTATGGGACCTTGAGAGAAATGAATAAAATTTTCAGGCTTACCAAGTCCAGCAGGTTACAGTGGCATGCACTTTCCTGACAGCCCAGCAGATAACCAGGCAGGTGTGTGCTATAGGGGTAATAACACCTCCCAGATCAACCTTAGAAATTGTATCCTAAACAAAACACGATCCTCAAAAACAGATACATTTGCCCACAGCAACCTCCCATTCCATGGGCACATCCCAGATTCAGTCACCAGCTCTCCCACATGCAAAGCCCCCAAAAAGGCGAATGAAAAAGCAACCTGAAACAACACCACTTCGTAATCTGACCAAAAGACCTCCAACAGATGCTGCGAAATAACCAGCAATTCCTCGAAACGAATCGGTCTACACTTATCCTTCACTACTACCCCCCCCCTTAACATACACTTGACTGCAAAACTACTCATAGGATTACCTCAACCCAAAATCTTTTAAAAAATGAAAAATGCGCCAGCTGCACCCTCACCATCGCCAACGAATACCCCACCTCTTTTGCCCACAAAATATACTATAACATTGCAGATTCAGAAATGCCCCCCACACCACCCACCAGTATGCAAAAAACAGGACACCACCTCTGCCCCACCATTTCTTGATGCAACTGAAGGCCAAATCATGTCTCATGCTCCTTCAGGCCAAATTTCCAAAGATATTCTGGGACATCTCCTCCAATAGCATCTGCTTGTGGGACCAGTCTCCCAAAGACATCCCACTTAAAATGAGAAAGAGCATCCGCTATTGAGTTGTCTATCCCAGAAACATCCCTAGCAGTAGCCAAAACATTCCAACTCAAACATAACACCAATTCCAACTCAAACATAACACCATTCCAACTCAAACATAACACCAACACCGATACCCTGTGACATTTCACCGAATGATTATTTATAACTTCCATCACCCCACGATTGTCACACCAAAACACAACCTTTCTGTCACAAAGCCAAGGCCACCACAATAAGAAATAACTCCAAGAAAGTTATATTCCTTGTAACACAGTTCTCCATCCACGACTGAAGCAAACTACCAGCACACCATTTCCCCCACCAATACAACTCAAAACCGTATGCCCCTGCCACATCTGAATACAATTCCAAATTGTACAACTCCTCCTGCATAATGCACATCCCATTAAGGGATTCCAGTCTTACCCAAAACCCCAACTCCTCCCTAACCCCTCCTAGAAACCCGAATGAAGTGATGCTGCCTCAGGACGCCTGCAGTAGAAGCACACAGCCACCTTATAAATGCCTGTCCCATTGAGATCTCCCTGCATGCAAAATTCAAAGACCCAATTAAAGACTGCATCAACTTCAACATCACTAACCGTACCAACTCCCGCAATCTCTGCACCTTTTCAACCAGTAACCTTGATACAATAGCTTCCGAGTCCTGTTCAATCCCCAAAAAGGTAAGTCTTCTCCAGACCCTCCGTTTTCTCCTTAGCAATTGGAATCCCAAAAGCACCAGCCACCTCCAAAAACCCACCTAGCAAATCAGCACACACTGCCGACTGCATTAGACCCACAAACAAAAAATCATCCAAGTAATGCAATATGGACTAGATACCCATGGACTGCACGGTTACCCACTGCACAAATGTCTCAAACAATGCATAAGACACTGCACACCCCATGAGTAAACAATGATCCACAAAATACCTACCCTGAAAAGTAAAACCCAACAACGTTTTTGTATTGTTGGGGGAAATGGTGTGCTGGTAGTTTGCCTCAGTCGTGGATGGAGAGCTGTGTTACAAGGAATATAACTTTCTTGGAGTTATTTCTTATTGAACGGAACTGAACGGAAAACAACTTGGATAAATTGGCATCAAACGCAAAGCTGACTCTATGTATGCCTTTACCATGAGAGCCCTGCTACCCGCACTTCTTACCAATGATACTGCATCATCAAATGACATGTAGTGCACTGAACACCTTGCCTTAGGAATAAAATCATTAACAGAATTCCCAAACGGAAAAGATAAATTCATAATTACCCTAAATTTGCCTGTCTCCTTCTTTGGAACCACTGCCAATGGAGACAAATGCATATTTTTAAACATCCCCACTACACGTCCCAAACTCAATTCACCCTCCAACTTATCACATACCACCTTCGCCAAATGACTCACAGACCTTGCATTCTTCACTAAACCCCCTTTTCCTGGCTCCTTATAAGGAATCCAAAATCCCACCCCCAATCCCGTCCTCAACATATCCGCTGTTAACCAATTTGGATAATGCACCAACCACTCCAGCATTGCTGCCAAACAAACTGGCATTGGGACCACCTCTAACAACAGCCCCCATCAAACCGCTTGACACATTTAGTTGCTGAGGGTGCTTCCCCCATACTGAGCACACATGCCTGAACTTACAATGGAGAAAGAGGCAAGACGTTTTGTTAAAACGCCAACAGACATCCGAACCACCCACATGAAACTTAATCCCACCCCCTCCCTTTTCTCCGGTTGATGACTCACAAAAGGAACCAGAGTGCCCTAATCCCCCACCTCCTTTGCCTCACCCACCATGCCCTTTATTTTTCATTTGCGTTAGCCACAAACTAATACCCTGAGAACCCCAATGTCATAAAATGATTCTTTCCATCTTATCCTGAAACAACTCATCATAATTTAACCAAGCCCCCCCCTCATAATCCTTAAATGTCCCCAAAATACTATTAGCATAAACCAATAAAGCCCCATATTCAGACGAATCAAAGTGCCCTACCACACTGGCCAAATGCAGAATACATCGGATCCAATTAACAATATTCCTAGGAACCTTCCTAGACCTCTCACTCCCCTTTATTCTTCTTTTCCCCTTTCTTCTTTCCCTTCTTAATCCCTACCTATCTTCCAAAAGCTTAAATATATCAATATAATGGCACTTCCAAATTTTCTTCCTAAGTCTTCTCGGAATACCCTCCCACAACTCTGAAAAAGCCCCTGCCGTACACTCCACTTCATGACCTGGGCCCCCTTCATCAATTACCCTACTTCTCGGCCTGGACTCACACTCTGAAGATGAAGAAGAAGAAGAAGAACTATCCTCTTTAGACCTCTTCCTGTTCTCCTTCTGTCTCTGATCCCCTCCAACATCCCCGTTACCCAACTCACCCTCCAGAGGCCTGTCCACACTCTGTCCAGATCCTCCTGCTGATGTTGCCATCTCCGGATGCTCATCCTGGTCAACTGCCTCCTGATGCAGCTCCACTCTTCCATCCGCAGACTGCTGTCACCACGCCTCCCGCCGAGATGTCCCTGGACCATCATCAGGCACCGCCGCATCTGCAGCCAAAGATCCAGCGCAGGCACCCTCCATCCTTCCCCCAACACTCCCACCCACCTCTGACCTCTCACCCACGGCCTGACGCTGGCTAAGATCACCAACCCCAGTCTGCCCAACCCATGGACCCACACAACTCATGCTACCCCAAGACAAAACACCCGGTCCCTCCAACCAACCCCCGACACCCCCACCCCTGCATCCCCACTGCGCTGACTGCCCCCAATCCAAAAACTCCATATGGGACCCTCTGCCACCCTGTCCCCGGCCCTCCAAAACATCCACCTCCCATCCCCATGGAAAAATCTAAATCTGACAAACTCAGGCCCCCCCCCCCCCCACTAGAATCCAGAAATTCCCAAACCCAAGAAACAGAGAATTGCCCATCTGAAGCCCCTCCTCCAACCACCCCAGAACCACCTCCTGGGTCAAAAGTAGGCCCAAACTGCCTGCCAGAAACAACCCCCCCTATTAGGAACCACAGATGGTCTAGACACCTGGTCTTTTCCCTTACTAGCCCCAGGCCCTCCTTTGGAAATGCCTTTTACCCCCCCAGCTGCACCTGATGAAACCCACTCCCCAGGTTTAACAGCCATAGCTCCACTCCTAGAGCCCCCACCCCCACACACACACACAATGCGGGGCCTTCCAACCAACCGCACCAGTGGCAGAGCAGCCCTACCCGGACAAGAATCACAGAAGACCACCGGAACAAATCTACCTCGCTCCCTCATAGGCCCCGGAGCCTCCCGATTGCAGACATCAGAAAAAGTCTGGGAACAAGGCTCCTCCAAAAACCCTTCTGGAGAGGAGCCCCCACTACCCACCGATGAATCCCCATCATTCACCGTTACCGACACACATTCAGTGGTGCCAGCCTCCTGACCTGCCAGCAACCTCGCTCTCAAAGAGCACAAAAGAGGAAGAGAAACCGGGAGAAAATCCACCAAACAGGGGCCGAGAGCAAAAACACCCCCACTGCACCGACCGTCGGTAGACCTCACAAGGAGCTCCCTCAACGATCATAGGTAAAGCAAAAAAGGCGCCAAGCACAGGTGCACCTCCCTACCTCCCTACCTCCCAGCAGCCCTTGCTCTGAAGCCACCAATCCTGACTCCCTGCCTTCTTCCATAAAGATTTTTTCTGTGGGCACAGAATGGGGAAAATTCCTCCTTTCTGAATAAAGCCCATAACCTGTGGATGTTTTTTTCCTCAGGTGGCCTGGATAATAAAGCTCCTACAGTATTTAGGAAGAGGAATGTAATTGGATTGCATGGTTAAGTTGATTATTGTATAAAACTGCATACGTGCTCAGAGTCCCAGCAGGAGGTCATGCTCCATTAATAATGAGAACTCCATTTAAATTTTCAGGGAAAGCAGAGGATGGATATGTCTTGGAGCCCTGTCAGCTCTGTGTTGTGTGAAATAAATAGCAATACACTAACAGGGAGTGGTAAAAAGTGACAGGCTGTCCCTTCCATAAAATGTCAGCTTTATACCCAACTGTTTAATAGCATTGTTGTTTTTAAGATGGATTTTTTCAGGTTATGATAACTGTAAACCTGGTGCTGTATGTGAGACTCTTTGACCACTTAAGGCACATCTGAAGAAGCAATCTATCTCAATGGTGGTCATTCAGAATATCCACAATGAATGTGCATGAAATAGATTTGCAAACATGGGAGACAGTGTAAGCTAATATGTCTTATACACACTTATTGTGGGTACCCTAAGAACTGGACTAGCCGGGTAGACCTAGAAGACCAGTTTGAGAATTTCTGAGCTCTTATACAGCCTCTGGATAATTCTTAAATTTGTTTAGTAAAGAACTTATCCTGCAAAAAATCCATGACCAGCACAACTACTGAAAACCCGATTTTGCGTTAGAGCTGCCATCCTTTGACATTAGGATTAGGAGTAAAAGTAACCCCTGTCGATGAGTGCTTTGTGCAGTTAATATTTTACCTTAGATTGTTTTCATAATCAAAAGTGCATTTTTCATGCCCAGTTGGGTCCTGTCATTCAGATGTTTTAGGAAGTGAAGAAATACTGCACTAATAACAGAACAGGATTTCCAGGCTGGCACACATCCCCACCTTTATTGCTGAATCTGTGACTTTATCTTCTGCAGTACAGCAAATAAAAGTTTTCTGCAGCATGATTGTTCTTTTAAGTAGTTTTCTTCTCAATATAAAGCTCTTCCAAAAGAAGCCAGTATTAAATAAGATGATCTTTTTAGAGAATGGAATTTGTACAAAAAAATAAATTAAGAACCTCACAACTTCAAACATTCCAATCCATCCTTTATTTTCAACTCTCTTAGATGTGAGCTACCCCAGCTTTTATCATCTGACAGGAGCATAAGAAAACTGAGTAGCTCATGTGAACCTTGCATTTTGTGCTGCATTTCACATGTCACACATTCAGAGCAGTGGCTAAGAGTGACTGTCATGCATACTTTTTTCTCTCTTGGTATGTACCTGTTCAGCTGGTGTCGATTATGTGGGCATCAGCAGAAACTTGGATTTTGCTCCCGGAGTTAACATGCAGACCTTCCAGGTGACCATCCTTGATGACCTGGGGCAGCCTTTCTTGGAGGGACCGGAGACATTCGAACTGGTCCTTCGTATGCCGATGAGAGCAACGATTGGGGAGCCCAGCAAATCTACCATCACTATCAACGACACTACTTCTGACTGTAAGTGAGGAACCTGAGTTTCTTAACTGCAGCACACCAGAAAAGATATGGGATTGGAATTGCTATCTGTCACCTGTCAGGATCATTCATGTTTGTTACAATATTTTAACTTAAACTAGGAGGTGATCTAAGAATTTCATGTTAAATCACTAGCACTGAAGTTAAAATCACCTAGTTTTTTGTTTTTGCTCAGGTTTGTATTTTATTCCTGAGGAGAAATTTAGAAGTTAATGTTCAAAGTGTTTGTACATGCAACTTTTCGAGCTATGCACGCAAACACCGAGTTGTGAAATTTTACCCCATTCTGACAGCAATAATTTTGTGCATACAATTTTTTGGGCACACAAAAATTATCCAGATGAAAAGGAGCGTTGATGGAGGCATTCCGGGGACAGGACTAAACTTTAGCTGGTGAGCACAATTATTAAGCACTCTTCAGCTAAAGATACATGCACAACTCTGATCGGAAAAATAGCAGTCCTAACTTTACCCAGATAGAGTTACGTGTATAATTTTATCCTGTTATGTTCAGCAGGAAACTTGTGTATGAAAGTCCCATTGAATACCCATGAAAGGTTATGTGCGCAATTTTCGCCAGAGCAAATTTGCTGCTTTTTGGCCATTTAGATGGATAACTCACGAGTGTTATCCCTACTTTAAGGCTTATGCTGAATTGTGCAGAGGTCACACTTAGTCCCAGGACTAATCCCCGGGGCATGGATTCTCCAAATGAGGGGAAGGCTGAACCTCCATGCCGCACAGCATACAAAGGACTACTTTTCTTTCTCCCCTAACCCAGGGCTTAGGCTAGGGCTCACGCACTAACTGGTGACACTAGCTATAGTATAGGGTTGATAAAAATTGTGTGGGTGATCTCAAGCAAGTTTCTTGACTTTTTAACTATTTATTTATATGTACATCACCTTGGTTCTTTTATGGGAAGAAATGCATTTTTCATCAAATACAATTAACTAACATGTATACATGGCTTTCAAAAGTATTCGACCCCCTAAAAAAAGTCAGCAGATTTGTGTAGATTACAAATGACACATAGATTGTTCCAGACAGTGAGGTAGATTTTAAAAGTTTTGCTTGCGCAAAAACAGCCACCTAGGCGCATATGCGGACCGTGCGCGAGCAACGCGAATTTAAGAAGCTGCGAAGTATGCGCATACATACCCATGGGGACAGAAAAGGGGCGGGGATGGGCGGGGCATGGGCATTCCAGGGTGGGGTTAAGACTTATGTGCATAACTCTGAATTTTATAAATGCTGACCATGGCTAAAGTCCGCGTGTTATAGGCTTAACTTTATTGCTGGCCCTCATGAGGAGCAAATCTGGAGATCTCCAGTTTTAGAGCTTTCAGCACAATGTGAAGGTATGGGGTCAAGTGGGGGGCTTACAGGATGAAGAACCTGAGGGGTCTTGAAGACCTCAATATCAACTGGACAAATTGATGAACTAATTTGAAAAACTGGATTTTCCCTCATGCGAGCATGTTTTAAAACCCTCCTGCATACATGCGTACAAGCCGCTAAGGCTCTAGCGGAAGTACTTGCGGGATATTAACTTGAGCAGCCTCTTAAGATTATGCGCACACATACACACAGCAGGGGGATTTTAAATGATAAGCATTATATAAAATTGCGGCGTGTCTCCACTCGCACGCTGATACGCTTGATTATGGGTACACGTGCGTTCCTTTTAAAATTAGCAGGAGTATGTTTATTGCAAACTAGTATGTTCTTAAAGTCACAATTCATTATTTCTCTGCATTTTTTGTAAAATAAAATTAAAAACTAAAAAATACTGATTGCATAAGTATTCAACCCCTTTAGACTAGTACTTGGTAGAACCAGGTTTTGCTGCAATAACAGCTTTAAGTCTATTGGGGTTATTTTCTACCAACTTTGTACACTGTTTGGGAGTGAATTTTTCCCATTCTTCCTAATGAATTTGCTCCATCTTGTTTAGGTTGGTTGGATGATGCTTATGGACTGTAATTTTCAAATAGTGCCACAGATTCTCGGTGGGATTGAGATCTGGATTTTGACTTGGCCATTGTAGAACATTCACCTTTTTGTTGTTCAGCCACACCTGGATTGATTTGGTCTTGTGCTTGAGATCATTGTCCTGCTGAAAAATGAACATTCTTCCAAGTTTTAGTTTTTTAGCAGGCCTGAAGGAGGTTGTCTTACAGTATCTCCCTGCTAGGGCACAATATTCAAAGGTAAGAACATAAGAAGTTGCCTTACTGGGTCAGACCAAGCGTCCATCAGGCCCAGCATCCTGTTTCCAATCCATGTTACAAGTATCCGGCAAGCACCCAAACATTAAATAGATCCCACGCTACTAATGCCAGTAATAGCAGTGGCTATTCTCGATTAATAGCAGTTTATGGACTTCTCCTCCAAGAACTTATCCAAAACTTTTTTAAAGCAAGCTACATTAACTGCCCTAAAGACATCCTCCGGCAATGAATTCCAGAGCTTAATTGTGCGTTGAGTAAAAGCAAATTTTCTTTCATTTGTTTTAAATGTGTTACTTGCAACTTCATGGAGTGATCCCTAGTTCTTCTATTGTCTAAAAGAGTAAATAATTGATTCACATTTACCTTTTCTAGTCCTCTCATGATTTTAAACATCTCCATCATATCCCATGTTGCGATCCCGGGTCGTGCCCCGGAATCTCCACTCACCTCCGGCCTGCCGAACCCGAGACGCGGCTGCCCAGGCCTGAGACGCGGCCTACTGCGGCGTCCCCCTGCGAGGGAGACGCTGCCAGCAATCCGCTGCTGGCCCCCTCCCCTAGGCGCACGCAGGGGCTCTCTATTTATAGGGGCCAGCGCGGGAAAACAGAGGACGCCTCCCTGCTGACATCAGACGCTGCTGGGTTATTTAAACCCGGCAGCCACAGCTAGCCAGTGCCTTGCAACGAGGTTGACTCTTCGGAGTAGCTAGTTGTGCTTCCTGCGTCCTGGTTCCTGCTTGTTCCTGACATCTGATTCCTGGCTCCTGACCTTGCGTCGTTCTTCGACTCCGGCTCCTGCTTCCATCCCTGGTTTTGGCATCTGATATCTGACGTCTGGCTCCCGACCTTGGCTTGTTCCTGGACTTCGGTTTCATCTCTTCCCACTGCCGCAGGTACTTGTCATCACCGCCCGGAGGGTTCTCCTAAGCCCCAGCGGCTCGGGTCCTCATGGGCTTCTCCTGGGGGGCAACGGGCTTCCAAAGGTGAAGTCTCTTCTGACCTCTGGGCGTTTTCTCATCGTTGGATTACCTCGGCAGGCTGCTCTTCTGATCCTTGGTCGTATAGGATCCACCTAAGACCAAGAGGCCCGGGTCCCTACAGGTTCCTCCTGGGAGGACCTCGGGCTTCCAGTGGTGAAGCCGTCTTCGAAGTCTCTTCTCAGCGCCGCCTTCCGGCTGCGACGCCCACTGTGGGTATCCACAGCACAACACCTGCAGTCTCAGCCGGCCCAAGGGTCCATGAACATAACATCCCACCTCAGCCGTCTCTTCTCCAAGCTGAACAGTCCTAACCTCTTTAGTCTTTCCTCATAGGGAAGCTGTTCCATCCCCTTTATCATTTTGGTCGCCCTTCTCTGTACCTTCTCCATTGCAACTATATCTTTATTGAGACGCGGTGACCAGAATTGTACGCAGTATTCAAGGTGCGGTCTTGCCATGGAGTGATACAGAGGCATTATGACATTTTCCATTTTATTCACCATTCCCTTCCTAATAATTCCTAATATTATGTTTGCTTTTTTGATTGCTGCCACACACTGAGCCGACAATTTCAATGTATTATCCACTATGATGCCGAGACCTTTTTCCTGGACTGTAACTCCTAATGTGGAACCTAACATCGTGTAACTAGAGCATAAGTTATTTTTCCCTATATGCATCACCTTGCACCTGTCCACAGTAAATTTCATCTGCCATTTGGATGCCCAGTCTTTCAGTCTCCCAAGGTCCTCCTGCAATTAATTTATCACATTCTGCATGTGATTTAACTACTCTGAATAATTTTGTGTCATTTGCAAATTTGATAACCTCACTTGTGCTATCCCTTTCCAGATCATTTATAAATATACTGAAAAGCACTGGTCCAAGTACAGATCCATGAGGCACTCCACTGTTTACCTTTTTCCACTGAGAAAACTGCCACCTTCCATCTCTGCTCCTGCATGCCAGTCTCTCCTTTGTTGTGCGCACACGCCATAACCACAGATTTAAAGGTCCCTTGGCGGGAAATGCTGTGGCACCTCCCAATCATGTAATTTCCAACCAGCCCTATAAAAAAGGCTTTTCAGCCAGTTCTTCATTGCCTTTGCAAAGGGCTGCTAGTGCTTTCAAGGTCCTCCATGTTTCCTGTTTCTTTTTCCTGGGTGCCTGGTTCCTGTGGTCTCTTCGCCTTGTTTGAATCCAAGTCCTGGCCTTGTTCCCGGTTCCAAGCCTTTGTCCTGTCTAGAGTCTTCAGAGATTTCGTTGCTGGTTCAAGTCTTTGGAAGTCCTTCTGAGTTCCTAAGCCCTGGGGTTGTATAGGGCACACAGCAGTACCGGACTCTCTCAGAGTCTTAATCATGTTTCAAGTCCTGAGTCTTCGTCATGTCCAAATTTTCAGCATCTTGTCCACGCCTACAGATTAATCTTCAGAGTCCTAAGCCTCTGCCTGTCCTTATGCTCAAACTGCTTCCAAGCAGCAGTCCGAAAGGGCTTTTGAGTGGCCAGAGAGCTACCCCAGAGACCAGCATGAATTGCTGGTTCTCAGTTCCTGGAGCATGTTGGACATCCAAGTGTTCCTGTCCCAAGATAAGTGTTCCTTTTCCAAATCAAGTATTCCTGTTTCCAAGTCAAGGCTCTGCCTGTTTCCAATCCAATAGTGTTCCTGTTTCAGTTGGCCCGTGCCTGGAAGCTTTCACCCAACAGCGGCATAGACCATGGCCAGCTTCGGGGTTGTGCAGGTCACATCACAGCAAAGGGGCTCATAGTCTCGAGTGTTCATCCATGCTTATAACAGATTGCGAAGGCCATGAGCTTGGTGAACATATCTCCGTGATGGGCCTTTCAATGCTTTGACTCTTGTTCCTTCCTGAGTTGTTTTTTTTTTTTTTTTTTGCCTACGATCCACAGGAGGTGCCTGAATCCAGATTTTTTGTTCAGTTCTTCAGCCTGAGTTCTAGCCTTCAGTGTGTCCAAACTATGTCTTTGTCCAAGTCTGCAGCCATGTCTTCGTCCAGCTTGTTCTGGTTATTTGCTTAAGCACAGTAATCAGGTATCTCTGCATCCTGTGTTTGGACCCTTGGGTCCCCCTGTTGGTACTGATGTACCATCATGCTCTCCTAGCCGAAGAGAAGAGGCTGGAGGGAGGGTGCTTTGAGGAGGTGATACTGTTGTGATGCCGCTTACGGTAGGGCCCCACGAGTGGTCTCACTCACCCACTAATCCTCCTGATGCTGCCGAGTTGGTGGCTGCCACATCTTGCTCTTGTAGCCTGGAGTGATGCCAACTGTGTCAGTGGCCACTCCATCAGCAAGGATACCCTTCAGCTTCCATGTGACCTGGAGCACCACTGATCTCCCGGACACCACTTTAGAATTCGCGATGGGGAGTGCCATTTGAAAGTGGCACAAGAGGGAAATTATGTGTGCCCGAGTCTGAGACCAACATGGAAACTATGATTGACCCAGAATCCTCTGCTGCCTTGACCTTCTTGCAGTTATGGCCATGTGAACCTTAAATGCCCTATTGACCCTAATTTGGAGAAATTCCAGGAGACATCTGGACAGCAGCCGAATCTGTCTAAAACGTGTGATGGAGGGTCATAGGGTCCCAAAAAACCAAAGAAAAGGGTCAGAATCTCAGCTAGGATTTCAACTACAAAGGCACCAGCCTAAGCCATGCAGATGGAAAAGTCCATTAACGGCTATTAATCAAGTTTACTAAGGGGCGGATTTTCAGAGCCCTGCTCGCCTAAATCTGCCCAAAACCGGGTGGATTTAGGCGAGCAGGGCCCTGCGCGCCGGTGAGCCTATTTTACATAGGCCTACCGGGACTCACGTAAGTCCCGGGGTTCTCCGAGGGGGGCGTGTCGGGGGCGGGCCCGGTTGTCGCGGCGTTTCGGGGGCGTGTCGGCAGCGTTTGGGGGCGGGTACGGGGGCGTGGCTACGGCCCGGGGCGGTCCGGGGGCGTGGCCGCGCCCTCCGTACCCGCCCCCAGGTCGCGGCCTGGCGCGCAGGAGGCCCGCTGGCGCGTGGGGATTTACTTCTCCCTCCGGGAGGCGTAAATCCCCGGAGAAAGGTAAGGGGGGGGGTGTAGACAGGGCCGGGCGGGGGGGTTAGATAGAGGAAGGGAGGGGAAGATGAGGGGAGGGCGTTAGAGGATTCCCTCCAAGGCCACTCCGATTTCGGAGCGGCCTTGGAGGGAACGGGGGTAGGCAGCGCGGCTCGGCGCGCGCCGGCTATACAGAATTCATAGCCTTGCGCGCGCCGATCCAGGATTTTAGTGGATATGCGCGGCTCCGCGTGTATCTACTAAAATCCAGCGTACTTTTGCTGGCGCCTGATGCGCCAGCAAAAGTACGCCTATTCGCGTTTTTTGAAAATCTACCCCTTAGAGAGTAGCCACTGCTATTAATTGCATCAGTAGCATGGGATCTTAGTGTTTGGGTAATTGCCAGGTTCTTGTGGCCTGGTTTGGCCTCTGTTGGAAACAGGATGCTGGGCGTGATGGTCCCTTTGTTTGATCCAGCATGGCAATTTATGTTCTTATGATCTCCCTGAGGGTGAAAAAATGACAGGACAACATACTAATGGAAGATTAATGTGACCACCAGGCAATTAGGCCCCAATTTGGGAAGGGGATCAAGGTAACATCGGTTTAATTTATCTTCTTTTTGACATGAGAAACTTGTGTACGTGATACTCCTTTAGGTTCATGCAATTTTACTTACTTGAGATTTCCTGTTTCATCTATAAAAAGAAAATCTCACTGATGCACAAAGAGTGACAGGTGCTAGTGCTTTGCATAAGCAGAGGTCTTGCCATCTATATCTCCCAAGGATATGCAATAAAAAATTGATATGTTTCTACAAAATTTGGTATGGTATCCTTGTGTCCATGGAGAAGCGCCTTAAGCCTGTTTGGCATTTAACAGGATCCACTGTCCTGGTCACTGCAGCCTGGGGGCCACCTCCTTCCATCTGTGCTCCTGCACACTGGTCTCTCCTTAGACGCACGCACGTGCCATAGTCCCAGATTTAAAGGGCCCATGGTGGGAAATGATGTGGCGCCTCCTGATGATGTCTTCTCCAGCCAGTCCTATAAAAGGGCTCATCAGTCAGTTCTTCTTTGTCTTCACAAAGGTCTGCTAGTGCTTTCAAGGTCCTTCATGTTTCTTGTTTCTGGTCTCCTGGTTCCTGTGATCTTTTCGTCTTGTTTCTGAATCCAAGTCTTCACCTTGTTCCTTAATCCAAGTCTTCGCCTTGTTCCTTAATCCAAGTCTTCGCCTTGTTCCTTAATCCA
This sequence comes from Rhinatrema bivittatum, assembly GCF_901001135.1. Lineage (NCBI taxonomy): Eukaryota > Metazoa > Chordata > Amphibia > Gymnophiona > Rhinatrematidae > Rhinatrema > Rhinatrema bivittatum. The sequence goes on along the minus strand of NC_042615.1, from coordinate 43,695,463 downwards.
AGTCTTTGCCGTGTTTCTGAATCCAAGTCCTTGCCTTGTTCCTGGTTCCAAGCCTTTGTCCTGTCTAGAGTCTTCAGAGTTTTCATTGCTGGTTCAAGTCTTTGGAAGTCCTTCTGAGTTCTGAGTTCCTGAGTCCAAAGTCCGAGTCAGAGTTCCTGAGTCAGAGTTCCTGAGTCTGAGTTCCTGTGTCCAGTCTCTGGTCTTCAGAGTTCTTGTTCCAGCTTCCATCTTGTTCAACGGTTTTGAGTCCAGTGCCTGTGCCGCTATTGGCATGGTCTGCAGCCAGTCCTGGGGTTGTGTAGGGTGTGCAGTGGTGCAGGACTCTCTCAGAACCTTCATCATGTTCCAAGTCCTGAGACTTCATCATGTCCTACTTTTCAGCATCTTGTCTATGCCTCCAGAATCATCTTCAGAGACCTCAGCCTCCACTAGTCCTCACGCTCAAACTGCTTCCAAGTGGCAGTCTGAAAGGCCTTTTGAGTGGCCAGAGGGCTAACCCAAAGACCAGCATAGGTTGCTGGTTCTCAGTTCCTGGAGCGTGTTGGATATCCAAGTGCTCCTGTTCCAAGTCAGGTGTTCCTGTTTCCAAGTCAAGCACATTCCTGTTTCAGCCAGTCGGTGCACGGATGCGTTCGCCCACCAGTGGCATGAACCACGGCCAGCCCTGGGGTTGTGCAGGTTGCGTTGTGGCACAGAGACTCATGCTCTCAAGTGTCCATCTATGCTCGCAACAGTAAGGCCCGAAGGGGAGGAGAGAAGGTCCAGAAGGTAAGGGGTTTGGATGTGGAGGAGAGTTAGCATGAGGTTGGGAGGTTGAGACGGGCCATTTTTTTCCCCAAGTTGGCAACTTTATTGTGGATGTGTTGAACCAATGTGGTTGAACCAGTCTTCATCATAGCTGAGTTTCAGACCCAAGTGAGCTTTGAACTAGTTTACCTTCAAGAGGGCTTCCTGTTGGGTTCATCCATTTCATGCAACCACCAGCAGCAGTAAGTGATGTTAACATGCTCTTTATTTCCAAAACAAAGTGGGATGTTAAACTAGCAACAGCAACAAGAAGGCCCTCATCTATGTAAGCCATTATACAGTATGCTTGGGTTTACAGTGTCCCTGCCAAGGGTTTGTTTTATTTGCTTGGACATTTTGAACATAAGAAGTACAATTTTCAAAGGGTTTAACTGGGCAACTAAATAGTTATCCAGCTAGATTTCCCTGAATAAAAATTAGCTACCTCAGAACAGATAAAATGACATGCAGGCTTTCATGACTTGCATACTTTTAGCCCGATTAAAAAGAGATGCTAGCGGGAGGTTTGCTTAGATTAGGGGAGGAAAGATCGCCTGTACAATTGCATTTTTAAATGTAGGAGTGGCATTTTGCCCTGTTCTGCCACACAGAGATAAAGCAGATTCAAAGTATGTTAGCACTTTGTAACTGCTTACCTTGTAGCCAGTGTTCCCTTTTGAAAACTAGCTACAGGCTCAGTGGGTACAAAAGTACCTGAGAACTTTACAGCAACAAGGGTTCTTGAAAAATGCGTCCTCCGCACACCCACCATTCCCCTTGTAATCAGTAATCACATTCAGTATTGTAACACCCTGTCCATTGGGGGTCACCACCTCTGCTTTGGGGAGCTTGGGATAACTCTCCCAAAGTGAGAAAATTGATCTCAGTTGGGTCGTGGGCTGGGGGCAGCTAAACCGCAAAGCCAAACTGGGTACGAGATACACACATACAGGCACTTCCAAAAAGCCATTGTCCACATCAAAGATTTGTGCTCCAAATAAAAATATAGTTTATTGGAAGTATCTTCAATTATTGTAGGAAAATATAAATTGCAGTCTTCTAGCAAATCCAGTAAGACTTCACTCTCAGTCTTTCAGAAAGCCTCAGACAAATTGTGTTACGGTCTATATACAGCGCTCTTCAGTCTGTACTAGGCCACACTGTTTAAAATCTCTTCTCCAACCCAGTAAATCACAAAGTACTCACGTTAGATCTCAGATGGCTTCAAGCTACTCACTGCCCCTTGTTGAAGGAGGAAATGGGAGACTTTCAACCCTGTTTCCAGGATCCAATCGGGCACAGGAATTTCCTATTCTGGTCCCAACCGGTCCCTTCACAGTTCCTTTCCTTTCCAGTACTTTTAACTTTTAAAATCAATTTCCAGTTGCTTTGCTCAGGCTCCCGGAGACACTATTGCAGTATCTCTGCCCACTCTCACCTCAGTTCCCTGGCACCCCAGGAGAAGGTCCTAGCTGCTGCCTTCTCTTGGCTTGGTGACTCTGGGGGAGCCCCCACCCTTGCTGTAAGCAGGATAATATACCCTTTCAAAACCCAGACCCCAGGGGCTAAACCAGTCTGTCTGTCAAGAAATTCAGGACCACCCCTTGACCAACAGATAACCTTTTGCTAGCTGCAACTTCCCTGCTCTTTTGTTGTCTCTAGTACTTGCCATTATCCACAATACATTCTCTGCAAATATACTTTGCAGTCCTTTCTCTGGCACACGGGCCACAGCATTAAGAATGTGCAATCTCTACAATTTTATTTTAAATCAGCTGCTGCTCAAGAGACGACATCTCTGCATCATCAAAAACCCCATGGAAAAAAAAGTTGCTGGTTCCTCACCCCCCACCCCCCCCAAGATGAGTCGATGGATTTTGTCAGAGAAATTCCCAGCCGCAAGTATTCTTTCTTGTAGTTCAGTTTGTGAAACTGATTCATTCACACTACATGAACGTTTTTGAAACAAAGTACTTTCATATTTTGATGTTGTCAGAGTTGTCTTTCACTGGCTAAGCATTTAGTAAAATGGGGAGAGGGGCGAAATGGAGAAGTTTCCTTAGTAAGGAGCACTCAGTGATTTTCAAGTCATCATTTCCATATGTGGGCAGTTTTATTCCAACTAAACCTCTTGCATGACTCTGTTTTCAGTACCTAAAGTCCAGTTCAAGGAGTCCATTTACCAGGTGAATGAAAAGGATGGGCAGGTAACTGCCATAGTTCATCGTAGTGGAGATGTTGGCCATAAATCCACAGTTCGCTGCTACACCCGGCAGGGCTCAGCTGAAGTCATGATGGATTACCAAGAGAGACCAAACACTGATGCCTCTGTTGTTGAATTCCTGCCAGGTAAGAAATTATTAACAGCCAGACTTGCAATTTCTGAGCAAAACCTAGGTAAAGAAAACCCGCTAACCCAGAAGGATGCAGGAATTTACAGCCAGAATGTATCAAGTTAGGGTCTTTTTGGTTTGGTTTCAAGTGTAATTTTTTTTACTGTGAGATTTATCATAAATACTTACACATACCCCTGTAAATGATTCATAACATGATAACAAGATTCTTGTGAACAGGAAGATGAATTTTATTTGCCAGTGTCACAGTTGGGGAAAAAAAACCTCTGGAACGTGAGGGCTGAGGTGTCCTTTGCTGATCCTGGTCTCACAGCAGGAACTGTGCACCAAGGTAATGGGGGACAACTAATGAAGTTTGTGGTTTAACACAAGTGGCTGCTTTTGCAGCAAGAGTACTACAGTTTAAGCCCAGGCTGCAAATCCATTAGAATCCCTACCAGATGAGGTGGGTGGAATGGAAGGGAAAATAGAGTGGAAAATGGACGACGGTGTTTGTGTTCTACATTGGTCAAAGCTCTAGAATGAGAGGGCACATCACACCTCAGCATCGGGAAGGAAATATGGTGCAATAGTGTGAGCCTTGGCCTAAGATTCAGCAAAAGTCCCATACCTAGAACATGAAATCAAGAGCTATCTACCACTGGCTTTCTTTGACTTTGTGCAAGTCACTAACTCTCTGAGATCTAGGTAGAAAGAAGTAAGGAGATATTCAAAGCAAAATATTTAGGTAAGTCAAGCCATGTAAAACTTGTTCAGCTTACTTAACCTGGCATATTCAGCAGCATGGCTATGCTGATGAATATCCTGCAAAAATCGCTACTTAGCCAGATAAGTCAGACCTGTAAAAAATATAACTTACCTGATTAATTTAACCAAATAAGTACGAATATTAATACTTATCCAGCTAGCTGACCATTAGATTCATTAAAATGCGATAAAAACACATGGATAATGCCTGTGATAATGCCTGGAAATTTTAGAATTTCCACATGGCACTTTGCATAGGTATTATTACTGCAACTCGTGGGGAGAGAGAGAGAGAGAGAGAGACTTTCTCACAGGATAAGCAGGATGGTAGTCCTCACATATGGGTGACATCATCAGGATGGAGCCCAATCACGGAAAACTTCTGTCAAAGTTACCAGAACTTTGACTGGCCCCTACTGGGCATGCCCAGCATGGCACTAACCCTGCAGCCAGCAGGGGTCCCCCTTCAGTCTTCTTTTTTCCGCACAGCAGTAGCCTCACGGTAAAGGAGCTCTGAAGAGATTTCTGACAGGAATTTTCCTCATGGAATTATTTAAAGTTAAATTGCCCCACAGGGGTCCCTCCTCTAACTTTTCTCTGACCGTGGTACTCCGGTAAGTTTTTACCCGTTTTCCGTCGATTACCGTCGAGTTTGGCCCTTGTAGCCTACTGGCCGTCGACCGTACCGCGGCTCAATTTTTTTCAATGGCCATGGCGTCGGGGTGCCCGGACTGTACTCGCACCATGTCTATCACAGACCCCCATGGAGTCTGTGTAATGTGTTGAGGCTGTGAGCATGATGTTCTGACTTGCACCAAATGTGCCCTTATGACACCAAAAGGTCGCAAGGCCAGAATGGAGAAGATGGAACTCCTCTTCCGTGCTCAAACCCCAACTCCGTCCATCACATAGATGTCGTCGGAACCGGCACCGTCGACTTTGTGCCAGCATCATCCACGACTGGTGACCGACCACCATCGACGTCTTCACGGCCATCGACACCCTCTACTCCCCCTCAAGATCGAGGGGATCGCAGGGAGAAACATCGCCATCGACATCGCAAGACTCGGACCATCGAGGGAGCGAAATCATCAACCTTGCCACCATCCGAGCCACTGTCGAAGAAGCCCCGTCCAGGAAAGGCACCGACCATTCCTGCGACCGGGTCACCGAGGCAACCCTCACCCGATCGGGGTTTGGGAGTCGCGATTCTGCCTGCAAAGGTGGTTCCTCCGGCTATGCCTCTTCTTTTCCGGATCCTGGGCTGCTCGCTCCAGGTCTCCAAGAAGAACTGGACTGGCTGGTTCAGGAGGCCATCGACAAGGCGATGCATCGTCTCCAGGTTCCTCCGGCACTGGCACCAGTTGTGGAACCTGTCATCAACCTGATTCCAGCAGCGCTAGCACCACTGCTATCCAGAATGGAGGCGCTGATGGCCGCCCTTCCACCGATGGATCCCGGGTCTCCGATGCCTCTCATGCCCTCCCCAATGACAGCGTCATCGGAAGGAGAAACACCGTTCCACATCCGTCCATCGGGAGTTTTGCCTCAGCCATCGATGCCGATAAGTCCCTCACCACCGATTCATCCGTTGGGGCCGATACGTCCGCCGGTGCCATCAAGTCATCCATCGATGCCTTCAGTGCCATCATCGGTGCCTCTGGTGATTCCTCCGATGTTTTCGGAACCTAGACTGGGACCCTCAGGTATCCAACCCCCTTCACTTCCTAAAGGACAGTCTGCTGATCCTTATGACACTTGGGGTGATGATACTTCAACAGACACCAATGACTTACCTTCACCACCTTCTCCCACTGAAAGTAGAAAGCGTTCTCCTCCAGAGGACCTCTCATTCATAAATTTTGTAAAGGAAATGTCTGAGTTGGTGCCTTTTCAACTGCAGACGGAACAGGATGATAGGCACCAGGTGATGGAGCTACTCCAATTCCTGAATGCCCCCAAGGTGATCACCTCTATTCCCATTCATCAGGTCCTTCTTGATCTCCTCAAAAAGAACTGGGAAAACCCTGGATCAATTGCTCCAGTACATAGAAAGGCTGACACTACTTATTTAGTTCAGTCAGCCCCAGGCTTTCAAAAATCCCAGCTTGACCACCACTCAGTTGTGGTAGAGTCTGCACAAAAGAGGGCAAAATGGTCAAAACCCCACTCGTCTACCCCACCTGCTAAGGAACAAAAATTCCTAGACAACATTGGTCGACGAGTATTCCAAGGGGCCATGCTCATCTCCCGAATTGCTGCCTATCAGCTTTGTATGACCCAGTACAATAGGGTCATCTTTAAACAGATACAGGACTTCTCCGAGTCCCTACCTGAACACTTCCAAGACCAGCTACAAACCCTTGTAAACAAAGGATTTGAGGCAGGCAAACATGAGATTCAAACATCTTATGACATTTTTGACACCTCTACCAGAGTGTCTGCAGCGGCTATTTCGGCAAGACGATGGGCCTGGCTCAAGTCTTCTGACCTTCGCCCAGAAGTGCAAGACCGGTTGTCCAACCTACCATGTATCGGAGATAATCTGTTTGGTGAACAGATCCAACGAATGGTGGCTGAATTAAAAGACCATCATGAGACCCTCAAACAACTCTCCTCGATGCCTTCTGACTTCTCCTTAAGACAGCCCTTCAGGAAGGACTCTAAGAAGTCGTTCTACCATCCAAGGAAGGCCTATCCACCACCAGCAAGGTCCCATACTACGAGACCGTGTCAAAAGCCTCAGACTCGCCAAGCTTGAAAACAAAAACCACAAGCAGCTCCCCAGCCAGGACCTGCTTCAGGTTTTTGACTTCTGCTTGGAGAGCAGCAGCCAGATTCCTCTGTCACATATACAAGTGGGAGGTCGATTGTGCCACTTTACAACATGTGGCAGTCAATCACAACCGATCAATGGGCATTGGCAATCATTGCTCAGGGTTACCATTTGAACTTTCTCGCCCTGCCACCGGACTCCCCACCTCTGCAGACGTGGAGACCTTCCGACCACTCTATTCTTCTGGATCAAGAAGTCTTCCTCCTTCTCCAGTCAAGAGCAATAGAACCCGTTCCGCACTCGCAGCAAGGCCCTAGGGTTCTATTCCCGGTACTTTTTAATCCCCAAAAAATCAGGGGGTGTTCGTCCAATATTGGACCTACGGGCTCTCAACAAGTACCTTCAGTGGGAAAAGTTCAAGATGGTAACCTTGGGATCGCTTCTACTTCTTCTACAAAGAGGAGACTGGCTCTGCTCTCTGGACCTCCAGGACGCATACACCCACATTGCGATATCTCCAGCTCATCGCAAGTACCTGAGGTTCCTAGTAGGCCCCAAGCACTATTAATACTGAGTGCTTCCGTTCGGCCTAGCGTCTGCACCACGAGTCTTTACCAAATGTCTCGTAGTTGTCGCAGCTTTCCTCAGAACCCAAGGTGTTCACATCTACCCCTATCTGGACGACTGGTTAGTCAGGGCTCCAACTCAGCAAACTGCTTGGTTGTCCCTTGATTTAACTCTACACACTCTAATTTCGCTAGGATTTCTAGTCAATTACGAGAAATCTTGTTTAGTCCCATCTCACACTTTGTCGTTTATTGGAGCAGACTTGGACACTTTGCAGGCAAAAGCTTTTCTGCCTCAACAACGAGCGTTAACTCTCGTGTCTCTTGCTCACCAGTTGCAGTCTCAACATGCTGCACCAGCTCGCCAATTCCTCATCCTTCTGGGTCACATGGCGTCCTCAGTCCATGTCACACCAATGGCCCGCTTGGCCATGAGGCTCATTCACTGGACTCTGCGATCTCAATGGACTCAAGCTATTCAGCCTTTGTCGACCATTGTTCACATCACCGACTCACTCCGTCTGTCTCTCGCCTGGTGGAAGAATCAAAGCAGTCTCCTCCAGGGATTGCCCTTTCAAGTTCCAAATCCTCAAGCCATTTTCACCACCGACGCTTCCAGTCTCGGGTGGGGAGCCCAAGTGGACGATCTGCAGACACAAGGGTCTTGGTCTCCAGAGGAAGCCAAACACGAAATAAATTTCCTGGAACTTCAAGCAATGCGATATGCTCTCAGGGCTTTTCAGGAGTGCCTATGAAATCAAGTCATCCTGATTCAGACGGACAACCAGGTGGCCATGTGGTACATCAACAAACAGGGAGGCACAAGCTCCTTCCTTCTGTGTCAGAAAGCTGCGCAGATATGGGCAGAAGCCCTCTCCTATTCGATGTACCTCAGAGCCACCTACCTGCCGGGAGTGGACAATGTGTTGGCACACAAGCTGAGTCACGTCTTCCAACCGCACGAGTGGTCTCGCAACCCCTTGGTAGCGAACTCAATCTTTCAACATTGGGGATATCTGCAGACAGACCTCTTTGCGTCCCCTCAGAACCACAAAGTGGACAATTACTGCTCCCTCATTCGCAGCAAACACTCTCAGCCCAGAGATGCATTCTCCATCTCTTGGGCAACCGGTCTGCTTTACGCATTCCCTCTGCTTCCTCTTCTCTCGAAGACTTCTCTCGAAGGGACAAGGGAACCATGATCCTGATAGCACCTCACTGGCCACGCCAAGTGTGGTTTCCAATACAGCAGGCTCTCTCCATCCGCAGGCACATTCCCTTGGGAAAGGACCCGCTTCTGACCACTCAAAACAACGGGTGCCTACTTCATCCCAACCTTCAAGCCTTGTCCCTGATGGCATGGATGTTGAAAGGTTAATCCTTCAACCTCTTAAACTTTCAGACCCAGTTTCCCGCGTCTTGATTGCTTCACGGAAGCCTTCCACGAGAAAATCTTACTCTTATAAATGGAAAAGGTTCACTTCATGCTGCTCTTCTCAGTCCCTTGATCCCTTTTCCTGTCCAATTCCAAAGTTTTTGGATTATCTCTGGCATCTGTCAGAGTCAGGTCTAAAGACCTCTTCCATCAGAATGCATGTCAGTGCGGTAGCCGCCTTCGATAAAGGTGTCGGGGATGTCCCTATATCAGTACAACCCCTCGTAACATGCTTTTTGAAGGGCTTGCTCCACCTCAAGCCACCTTTACATCCTCTGGCCCCTTCTTGGGACCTTAACCTGGTTCTCGGTCGGCTCATGAAACCACCATTCGAGCCTCTTCACTCCTGTGACCTAAAATATCTCAAATGGAAAGTGATTTTCCTTCTGGCTATCACTTCAGCTCGCAGGGTTAGTGAGTTACAGGCCCTAGTTACCCATCCGCCTTACACTAAACTCCTGCAGGACCGGGCAGTACTCCGCACTCATCCTAAGTTTTTACCTAAGGTAGTCTCAGAGTTTCATATTAATCAATCCATCATACTACCTACCTTCTTTCCCAGGCCCCATTTCAATCCAGGGGAACAGGCTCTGCATTCCCTTGACTGTAAACGGGCTCAAGCTTTTTATCTAGACCGTACAGTTGCCCACAGAAAGAGCACTCAGTTATTTGTCTCTTTCCACCCCAACAAATTAGGGCAACCTGTGGGTAAGCAGACTCTCTCCTCCTGGTTGGTGGACTGCATATTTTTTTGCTCTCAGCAAGCAGGCATTCCTTTTCAAGACCGTGTTAAAGCACACTCTATGAGGGCCATGGCGACTTCAGTAGAACACCTACGATCGGTGCCGCTTCCTGATTTGCAGGGCTGCCACCTGGCGTTCTCTCCATACCTTTGCAGCCCACTATTGCTTGGACAAAGCCGGAAGACAAGATTCCATCTTCGGCCAGGCTGTCCTGCGTAACCTGTTTTCAACATGACGTACCAACATCCTTCCGCTTGCCCGGTAGGGTTCAGGATGCCCTTTACCAAATTCTACTCCAGTTGTTGTGCCTGTTGCACACCGTTGGGTACATTTGGTGCATGTTCGGACATCCTCTGCTCGGTTCTCACCCATATGTGAGAACTACCATCCTGCTTGTCCTGTGAGAAAGCAAATGTTGCTTACCTGTAACAGGTGTTCTCACAGGACAGCAGGATGTTAGTCCTCACGAAACCCACCTGCCGCCCCGCGGTGTTTGGTTCATAACGTTTTGTTATTTTATTTTTCGGCACTGCCTGTAGCTTTCAAATAAGACTGAAGGGGAACCCCTGCTGGCTGCAGGGTTAGTGCCATGCTGGGCATGCCCAGCAGGGGCCAGTCAAAGTTCTGGAAACTTTGACAGAAGTTTTCTGTGACTGAGCTCCATCCTGATGATGTCACCCGTATGTGAGGACTAACATCCTGCTGTCCTGTGAGAACACCTGTTACAGGTAAGCAACATTTGCTATCTATAAGGCCTTCATAGTCAAGTAGTTCTATGCCTATAGGAGGGTCACCTAATAGCTCAAAGTGAGGTGTTGGTGGTGGTTTAGGGTTTAGTGGCCAGTTTATCATGCAGAGTAAGACGTACGAACAGCACAGTACACCTCGGTGAAGATTTGACTTCATTTGGAGTGAGGAAAGTCTCACAAAGATGAAATTCTGTACTGTTATCTTGCCCTAGCTTGATGGTACCCTGTTATAGGTCCATCAAGCTAGGGTGAGAGAACACAGTAGAAATTTCATTTTTGTGAGACTTTCCTGTTTCCATATGAAATCAAATCTTCACTGAGGTGTACTGTGCTGTTTGTATGTCTTATTCTGCATACAGTGAAGGCCCTCTCTCTCTCCTCTCCCTCTTCCCCTCTCTTCCTCCCCCTCTCCCAAGCACACAAATGGCTGAAATGCAATTCTAAACATTTATCGTGAATTGCGTTACAGCCATTTCGGTAATATCGCACAGCTTAACGCCAGGAAAAAAGGTGTAGTTATTTCCAGCGTTAAAACCATGTGATGGCATGCATTATTGCGATATTGCCCCTCATTTTCATAATTCCTGCCCAAACTCCTCCCTAATCCCACCCTTTTCCAAATTTGCATTCATACCATGCGATAACATTATTATTGCATGTGTTATGGCGTTAACGCATGCATTAACGCCATAACGCATTTTGATGAATGCTCCTGATAGCCGGATAAGTAGTGCTGCCCCGATCTGCCCACTGGATATCTTGCTAAATAGCACTAAATTTTGGCCTCAGGATGTTTATTCAAATCTGGTTTCCCTGATAACAAATTGAATTTTTTTAATCATTATTACAGCCGTGGCTTCAGTGCCATACAGGTGATACTAGTGTGTATGATTTTACTTTTTATCCATTTAGGAATGTTGTTGGGTTTTTTTATTAGAGTGTTTGTTCAAACTATTTTGAAGACTGTTTCTGAAATCCCTGAAACTTAAAATGCTGCTTCTGTTTCTATTGTATTAATTTATTTATGAACATTTGATATTTCACTTGTTCCTAGGATAGGAGAGAGAAAAAGGGAAAAAAAATGGATAAAGTGCATAGCTTGCTGGGCAGACTAGATGGGCCGTTTGGTCTTCTTCTGCCGTCATTTCATTTCTATGTTTCTATAGTCTCAAGGTGCAATATAATCAAATTATAATTACATTTACAATTGAGTCATAGCTTACCATTATCACAGGAGCATTGCTAGCAGATCTGAGTAACGATAAGTACAGAACTTGGTTGAAAAGGAAGTAGCAGAGCATGTGCTAAATTTTTGGTCTGCTTGACAGAAAGGGAATAAGGGTAGATAGAGATGGGCACCAGTACAAAGCAAAAAGCCAATACCAAGAAAGAGAAGAGTCTTAAATATGAAGCCCTTGGGGCTGCAGGTGATTTCATGACCAAGAGCTCTGTACTAGTGCAGCTGGCAGATTTGACCCCCAGGTACATGAAGGCGTACCTAACCATTCTTGAGCTATTGGTTTCCATTGTGAGGTTATGATCCAGATGAACCCCCTAGGCTCTGTACTGAGTCTTTGGGGTGTAAGGGGGTTTCTGATAAGGAGGGTAGCGATGGTAAGGGGTGGCCTTGGTGGTTCAGCCAAAGGAATTCAGATTTAGAGGAATTTAATTTAATTTAAAAATATATAATTTTACTCACATTATCTTAAATTCTAAGCAAGTTCCAAACAACATATATCAAATGAACCTGTAATAAAATACAGTATATATTAGTGAACATTAACAAGTTTAAGTTAGTGGTCATTGAGCCACTGGGCTATTGCTATGAGAAGGTTATTGAGACTGGTGATGGATAAGATTTGGTCTGATCCCATTTTGATACAGAATTTGATATCATCTGTGAAAAAATGGCAGACAGTATTATACTTAAACAAATCCAAATACCCGTTTATAATGTTCAAACATTTATTACAAAATCAGCATAAAAACTATTAACACAGATATTCACAATACACATATGTACTACCCCAGACATAAATATCTACACATACAATAGCACACATACAGAATAAAATACAAAATAACATACAATAATTTTAAATGCCTCCAATAAATTCAAATGGATTTTCATATACCCCTGTTGTAGTCCTAATATATTCCCAACAAAGGCTCTTGTTTCACCAGTGGCTTCATCAGGGGATATTTCATAACTCGCTAGGGGTAAATGACTAATTCATTATCATATGATGCCCCACCAACAATTATTTTGCTTGTAGTGTGTGTTCCCGTTCTGAACTATATTTTCCTCTGATGACGACTCCAGATGATAAATTGCAAATATTAACTTTCCGTGTTCAAACATATTCCATTAATCTTCAAGCATATGTTTCACCAATTAAATAAAGACTGTGCCCACTCATCAGCTACAAAACCTTTTAATCAAGACTCCTCATCGGCCATCATATTCAAAGGGTACTGTATACCTAAACCTTCCAATTGAATCTTCCTTAATACGTATCGGGATTTTTAAGGGAAAATTCCTGCACTTCTGCTGCGCCCTTCTGAGATCCTGGGTGAGGATCACAACTCCATTCAACTCTCTTTCCTTGTAATCTGGAACAGCCCCAGACTAAGTAGAGTCAGGTCTTTTGCCTTAATGACCGAGTCCCTAATGGGATGAATCCCCTTGTCTATCAAGAAGGTAGGTTACACCTCCTGACACATAGCTGACCCAGAGCTCTGGAATATTCTTATACTGGCTCCATGCACATCCTGTTCTCTTCCAGCAGATGTCGATACACTGCTTACAACTCCTCAAGGCTCCCATACACAGGAAACCTGCATTTTTACCATTAAACCTTTCAGCATCTTTAACCTCTATAAACTTTCTGTGCCACATCTGAATGATGTTTGATATGACTAGCAAGACAAAATTCATAAGAATAAAGGATATTGCCCTCTTCTAGGAAGTCTTGGAGCTGAAAGTAGACTACTTTCTCCACTGTTTTGGATAAAAAATGAAGGCTGGAGACTAGTTGATTGAGATAGACTACTTTTGGATCAGAGCCCATTTTCTTTAAGATAGGTTTGATTACAGCTTTTTTTAGTTAAAAAAGCAGGACATGCTGGGTCAGTATTGCATTTATTATGGTGGTTATCCAAGGGGCTAAATCTTGTCTTAAGTTACAAATGAATTTGGTGGGTATGGGTTCTTATTAATGGGCAGATTGAAGCCTTAGGTGGCCAGTGTTGGAGGATGCGTGCTGATTTTTCCACAAGGATGCCAGTAGCCCATGTTTCCCTACTTTCTCTGCAGGGGAAATCGAGAAGCCCTGTGTGGTGACCCTGGAGAATGATGCTATTTACGAGGAGGAGGAAGAATTCAGGTTGGTGCTGGGCACACCGAAGAGCAGTTTGCCATTCGGAGCCGTAGTCGGGGAGCAAAAGGAGGCATTGATCAGAATCCAGGATGAGGAAGACAGTAAGTGTTCAATCTCTGTTTTTGTTCAAGTGAAAAAAAACAAACCACAGATAACCAGACTCGGTGTAGTTTTCTTACACTACAAATATAGATTGCACCTAGAAGCTTCAGTTCTGCAAAGTTCCTAATCAGTGCAAATGGGCAAATATCTGAAGAGTTTAGTCCAGCAGCCTTTTTCTTTTGCTGCAGGAGAGATAATGGGTCACACTCTGGGGACATGTGGTTTTGTCTTTTGGAGATTTACTTCTGTGTATAATCTTTTGCACACTTCCAGATTTTGCAGCATAGTCAGTGTCTAGACTGAAAAGAGTGGGTGTACATTGTGTTCAGTCTTCTTACTAGGCTACTTATTGGTACTACTGTCCATGCAACCTTTTAAATATGCACCCAGAGCATTTTTCTAACACCTTAATGAGTCAACTGAAAGGAATAGAAATGAGTTGACTCTTAATGTATATGGGAATAATCCCGCAGAGCTATTTTTTATGTTTAACTGTTTTATTGGTTGTCAAAATATAAACATCCTAATTGTCAGAATACATTAACTTGTCAATAGAGTTTTCCCCTTTGAAATCCCAGAACACAAGTAATTCAACATATGGACCAAAACGGAGACAAAAGCTCAATAATTTAAAAGATTTAGCAAAGTAGAAAAATAATGTAACCTACAGACTTTTTAAGAATTTGAACTTTGATTAGACAGCATATGAATGTTGAATGAGAGATGATGTAGTATGTGTATTTAAGAAAATAAACATGCAGCAGTAATACAGGTCTGTGTCACTGATTGGTAACAGCTCTCACCTGCCCTCTTCCTTCCAGAACCAATCATCAAATTTGCTGAAATCAAATACAGTATCCAGGAGCCCCAGCAACCTGGAGCAGTAGTTATCGTGGAGCTCCCAGTCCTGCGCTTAGGGGACAGCTCCAAGGTCTCTATTGTAAGGGTCCATACAAAGGACGGCTCGGCCACCTCTGGGGAAGACTATAATCCACTTTCTGAAGGTAGGTACTGGTCCTTCATTCATGAGACAGGCATGGGCAGAGTGATGCAGCACTGTACAAAGAACGGCGCCCGCAGCGAGCTGCATATGCCAGTCTTCAGTACCTTTTAAGCCTCGCTTACCCTATATAGATGAACTGCCTGCATGCCGCTAGTTATCTTGCTCTTGACTGCTTTTACTTCTAATTCAGATATTGAATTTAAAGAAGGAGAAACTGAACACGTTGTCAAAGTTGAGGTCTTCTATGATGGAGTCAGAGAAATGAGAGAAGCCTTCACTGTGCATTTGAAACCGGATGAGAACATGGTGGCAGAGACACAGGTAAAAGGAATGCAGATTTCTATAGAAGGAAAGTCTTGATTGTAATAGGAGGATGGTATTGGCATGTGCTGCTGTGTCAGAACCACATCTCTCTGGTGAAGTATGAGACATGAGGGCAGCACCCAGGAATGTGTATTTATTTTTGTTCATTTTGCACATGTAACCCTTAATGGGGGTTTTAATCTCAAGGGCATACAAACTTATTTATTCTTTGGGGTTGCTCTGGCTAGCACTCTTCCCATACACAACTCTTTCTCCTATGTCTTTACTCTCTTTCTCCTGTTTTTACTCTCTTTCTCCCATGACTTTATTGTCTGTCCCAAGGGTGGAAACCTTTTTGTGGGGGGGCGCTCTCACTTATGGCCCAGATGGTGGTGTGTTTCTCCCTGTGTTGTGTTAGCTGCTGCACCCCAAGGTGCGAGATGCTGAAACAAACCAGGCAGGACAAGGCACTGGGTGTTAAATTAAATATTTACTGATTCTGTAATAATTAAATCAAAGTCCATTCCAATAAAAGTGAAATTTACAGCTGACTGATGTACAAAGGTGTTTTTTCTCTTCTGGTAGGTGTCCTTTATCTCTCAGGTATCTGGGCAAAGCTTCCCATCGCGATTTTAAACTGCACAAAAGCTCTCCCAGTGGCAGAATGGGAATCATATTGGAGGAGTCCCCTCAAACACGGGAAAAGTCCTACCTGAGTCCAGTTTATTCATGATTACCCAGCCTGTCCTGGTCCCATGGAGTGGAGATCCAAGTGGAAACTCCGAGAATCTTGGTCCTTCTCCTCCATGTTAATACTGGTGACCTCTCTGGCAAGAAAAGTCATTAGAACATAGGAACCAGGCTACCCCAGCCCTGGAACCCCGGGGGAGAGGGTGAGTCAAAAAACCTCCCACAACAAAATTCGAATACTTGCTTTCTGAAAAATCTCTCGGTGGCTGCTGCTTTACTATCACTGGTGCTTGCCGCATCTAGAAAGTAGATTAAGGCTCACATTCTTTAGCCCTTGTTCTTTGTGCCTGGGGGGAGCCTTTTCCAAAGGATGCAAGGTTTAAGCAGGAATCACTTCTGAAAAAAGTCAGGATACATCTTGGCCATCAAAATCTCACTCAGAACGATCTATCACTGGTGCTTGCTCCCTCTAGGGTGTAGAGGGGCTCATAGATCTTTCGGTCTCTGGGATGAGAGTCCTTTTTCCCCAGAGGGAATCAGGCAAAAATCTATCTCGCTACAAGTAAATACTGAACAACCCTCTGGCAGGCTGGGAGGCCTCACCAGAGAATGGAAAAAACTACATCCTCACTGCTCTGAATCTAAATGAAAATGACTCCAAAGAACACTAAATAGGAGCAGGCAACCACTCCAGACCCTCCAGGTTGGGAGGGGCAGAAAGGGATGGAAGGCTCAAAGTTGTAAAGTTCTAAGCAAGGACTTAGTGATATCTAGCAGCCAACTCGTAGGCGTGCCACATATATATCTATGTAACTCTTTTTCGGGGAATAGTTAGGAATCCAAAGGGCCATAAAATTATTTCTTTATGTGGGCTAACTCTTTTGTCCTTTCCTCGACTCTTTTGTTTCCCAAGTGGTGGGGGGGATTCTTCTCTATGGGGGGAAGGATAACCTTCTGGGCCCAAACACTGGAAACCTGTGTGTGTGTGTGTTACTCTTGCTCTTTGGGACAGGTACCTGGACAAAACAGACAGAACTTGCTGGATGGATGTTCAAAATAATATTAATATTTACTGATATTGATTGTAAGAAAATCAATAAAGTGAATAAATCGAATGTCGAAAAGCATCCAGATTTTTTGTCTTTGTTGTAGTACAAGTTTACTTGATGTATCCCCCTCTGAAAGAGTCCCTTGTTACTAAAACTTGGAATCCATCCATCATGTGGAATGAATGTCTGTCCCAAGGGACTGGGGTATCCTAACCAGAGTGGATGTCCCTTTTCCCAACAGTACCTAATTCCAGAAGAGCATGCCCGATTTTCACCTGCCTGAATCCCATGTCCCAGGGTGGAAACTGCAGTTGGGGGTCTCCTGATGGTCTTCTTCTCCAGCTCTTCTTTAAAAGAATAGTTCATTGACCCTCCTGAGGGAATTGCCAATTCTGGAACATATATTACAGTCCTGATCTTTTCAAAAAATATACTTCAGATATTGTTCTGTTTCTTCTCCCATTCTTTAACTCAGCTGGCTCAATGAGCGGTTCTCTGGGGGATATGGCCAATGCTACTATTACTTTAATTTACAAAAAGAGTAAAGATGCAGTAGATTGTGGGGCTTACTGGCCTATATATCTTCTTAATTCTGACATTAAAATACTGGCTAAAATATTACAGCTGAGATTAGAACACGTTCTCCCTAATCTGGTGCATAAGGACCAAACCGCCTTTATGAAGGGCAGGGTGTCTTCATCTAATACTAGGCGTTTATTCATTATCATTTCTATGACCCATAAAAGAGGTATACCAGGCTTAATCCTTTCCCTGGGTGGAGAGAAGGCCTTCGATAGGTTATCATGGGCCTTCCTCTTTGAGGTTATGACTAGTGGGTCTTCCTTGGAGACTTGTTTCATGGGTATCAGCTATGTACCAAAGGCCCAGGGCTAGGCTTCTAATTAATGGAGAATTATCTTCTTTTATTCCTGTAGTACGAGGCACTCACTCCTGCTATTTGAGGCACCCCTGATGCTATTTGCATCAGGGGTGCCTGCTCTCACTCCTGCTATTTGATCTGGCCATAGATCCTCTAGCGGTGACGGTAAGACAGCACCCAGTATCCATGGCTTGAAGTTGGGGAACAGGTACATAAAATTTCATTATATGCTGATGATGTTTTGCTGTACGTGTCAAGTCCCCACGAGTCACGTCCAGTGCTGCTTGACCTCCTGACTTCTTCTGGCTCTTTCCCTGTTATAAAATAAATTTGGATAAGTCTGAATTCTTTTCTTTAGGTCCTAGACTGACTATACCGGATTGTTTTTCAATTTTTAGGCATGTGCGGGAGTGGTTCAAGTATCTAAGTATTTATATCCCTAATTTATTTAAAGAATTATATGCGACAAATTTTGCTAGGTTGGTTAGTAAAATCAGACAGGATATGGTAGACTGGGAACATTTAACGTTTTGTGGTATGGACGAATTAGCTTATTGCAGATTAACATACTGCCGAAGCTGTGGTATAGGTTTCAGCATGTTCCCTGTCTCATCCTGGCCCATTTTTAACGATTTGTGTAGTTACATGGTTACATTTATTTATGAAACCTCACCCCGTTGTGCCGACCTAGCAAGGGTGAGGCCATAAAGTTATTTAAACTCTTCATGGCATGAACCCTGATTCGCTCTTGTACCTCCTTTACTTCCCAAGGTGTGGATTCTCTGGCCTGGGGGAAGAAAGGAATCTTCTTAGGTCCCAATGTGACAGGGGTGGTTTCTTTGCCCATTCCCTTGTGTTTTCCCTGGGGAGGATGCTGGTTTCTGTAGTGAGTGCAGAAGTAATTACTCTGGAGCCACTTGGATAGTGTCCAGAATAAAAGGCTTTAGTGTTAAGCACTGATGGTGAATGTCACAAAACTCAAACTGCAACACCACAGAAATCTCTCTTCAATCCCTTTAGAGCCTCTTCCCTCCATGTGTGCAGGACTCACTTATATCAGAGCAGGGAATACATCCACTCTCTTAGATTATGGTAAAGTGGAGCTCCCAGAGGGGCAGGGTCTTAAGGATGGTCAAAACCTCTTCCAGGCTAATAAAAATAGCAAAGTCTGCGGCACAGAGAGTAAATCCTTTCTTTCTCTCCCCAGGGTGGTGAACACCAGATGGGTGTCCCCAGTGATATTTTCTCCTTTACTCATGGTTAGCAGATCTTCAGGGTCTCCTTGATCTTACACAGTCCTTTTAGTACTCCCTCTAGATCCTCGATGGAAAGGACCCCCTTTGAAACAAGCAGTTCTCTTCTAGCAGGAAGGAAGTGGCAGCCAAAAACCTTCCTCCTGCATCTTCTAACAAATGTGTTCTTTCCCCAAAAAGAAACAGAAAATAACAGCGGAGTCCTCTCCTCACAGCAAGACACCACCACTTCAGGGGGTGTATTTTCCCAATTTCTGGGTAGCTTTAGAACGTGAGCAGGCTGAACTGGCTAATTTGGCTACTTTATTGTTTATGCCTTCTGATTCGCCACATGGTTGAAGGGTTTGTAGAATTCGTCCAATGCTAACCCATACATTGCAGATCTGGAGGCAGGTTATTAAGTTTCTGGGTAAGGACCATGGGAGTTTGTTTCCTATTTCCCCTATCTATGCTAACCCATGTATTTCTAATTGTACCTTTATCCAAAGGTACATGAGTGGCGTAATAAGGGCTTGCTTTGTATAGCGCAGTTTTGGGACGAGAGTGATTTTCTGGAGTTCAATGAGCTTCAGAATGATTATGAGCTAGATCAGGGTTCCTGAGCCTATTACTTTCAGCTGTGATGGGCTTTGGGGGAGCTACATGAGTTTGGCACAGCCTATTCATTCCCTAAATGGTTTGGAAAGTTTTATCACTAATATGGGCTCACTTAAGAAAGGTTTAGCTGTGCTGTTTCAGGGCATCTTGAAATATGGATCTGGGCCTAAATCTTGATTCTAGGGCTTGGAAGATTATATGGAACAATGCCCATCATATTACTATTTCTACGAGATGTACAGAGCTTATGGTCCATCTGCTTCACAGGACTTACCGTACTCCACTGTTTTATGCACGGTTTTCTGATGTGTGTCCGGATTGCTGGAGGGGATGTGGTCAGAGAGATTTTTTTATTCATATCTGGTGGTTTTGTCCTATAGTTCAAACATTCTGGTCCCAAATTGTGCAAGAAATTGCTGATATTATTGATACTGCTGTACATGTTTGGCCTTTACTTGGTCTCCTAGGAGAATGAGATGGGGCTCTGGAACTGGTGACGTGCAGGAAATTAGTGGGTCAGTTGTGTTAGGACTATGGCTGCTATGCAGCCTCCTCACCACCAGAGGCCCCTCATGAGCAAGCCCCCCTGGCTGGCCTAGTCTGTCCTACCTATCTGCTCCACGTCCCAAATTCCCTACTTAACTTCGCCTAGCCCATGCCTCGGTGCTTCGGCATCGAGTTCCTTTGGACTCCCTGCTTTAGCCTCCTGTTACTTATCCTGTGCGCCTCCGGGCTTCTCGCTTATCTGTCTTGCTCTGTGGCCTTGGGCCTCTGCTTATTTGGTCCTGTAGACATTCTGCCTTGCCTGCTTCCTTCGTGTCTGTTCTTGAATCCCTCCCTGTTGCTGTCCTACTTCCCCCTGCTTCCTTGCCTCGCTGCCTTCAGCCTTTGTGGTTCCTGTTCAGTGTAGTCTTGTCTTGGTTTGTCTAGTCCTGTCATTATCTGTCCTGCTCGCCCTGGTTCTCATCCAGCTCACACTTACCTACATTCAGTCTCACGCTTACCTGCACGCTATCCTGATTCCACCCATACTTGCACTCAGTTCCTGTATACAGACCTTGCTTACCCTCACTCACATCCACGCTACCCCCATGCTGTTCCAGTGTTTCCTGATGTTCACTCTTGCACCCAGCACCAGAGACTCCTTCTCAGCCAGCACCCAGCACCAGAGACTCCTATCATCCTACACCCAGCTCCAGAGACACTAACCAGCCTTACCAGATATTCTGCTGTTGTTCCCATTCTCCTGGCCTGAGTCACCCCTGCAGGAGTTGTTCACCACACCCGGCTATCGCCCAACCGTAACAAGTTGCTACTGGCGGTGCGTTTCACTATTGCCAACTTCTGGAAAACTACTCCCACTCTGGCTTACTAGCAGACCCAGGTACAAGATATTGCTGACCTAGAAAGGTTGTGCTTTGATCTAAAAGGGGAATTTTATAAGTATGAAAAAGTATAGGGTCTGTACCATTCACATTATGTATCTCCTATATCTGTTATTCCCTGATTTCCTTTCCTTTATGTACTATGCTATGCAAAAGATGTATATTGGAAGTACATAGGTGATGTATCCTGAAAACGTTTATTAAAAACTTTAACAAAAAATCTTTTAAAATTGCCTCCCCTTCAATGTGGGTTAAAGTACATGGTTATTCTTATATCTGTAAAACTACTTAGACAAGGAGGAAGAAGATTTTTTACTTGAAGAATGGAGGATTAGCCTATTAGTTAAAGCAGTGGGCTGATTAGCATGCAAATTGTTATGCTCTTCTCCTCCAGAGGGGAGGAGTTAGCAATCTGTTATCACTCACCCCGCCAGGAGGGTGGAGTTAGCAATCTGTTCTGCTTTTCTCCTGAAAGAGGGAGGAGTAGCAATCTATCATGATCTGCTCCTCCAGAGGGGAGGAGTTAGCTATCTGTAGCACTTACCCTGCCAGGAGGGCAAAGTTAGTAATCTGTTAACGAACTGCTGTTAGATGTTCCTGTAAGAAAAGGAAGTAGCAATCTCTTATGGATCAACTCCCCAAGGAAGAGGAGTTGGTAGTCTGTTCAATGATACTCTTCTGAGGAGAGGAGCTAACAATAGGTATATTGTACTTCGCTACTGAGATAGCAATCTATCATGCCTCCGCCACGGAGTAGCAATCTGTTATATATAGGCTGCTGACAAGTCCCATAGAAAGAGAAGTTAGCTATCTATATAATACTTTCGTAAGCGGTGTAGTGGTCGGTAGTGGTTGGCTCCCACAGAGTGACAGTAGTGTAAGGAATGACCACTTGGAGGAAATGGTGAATCCCTGGGCCGATGGCAGATGACAGCGCCCCCAGGAGGAGATCCTGAGAGGAACCACCGGCTAGGCTAGAATATGAAATAAACACAATAGTTCTTTATTAGGCTGGAAGCTGGACCACCAGTGGTGACAGTAGTGAGTCAATGTGTCTGGCAAGGCTGAAGTCCTTCTGATACTGGAATATAATCTCTGGGTTGCTGAGCTGTAGAGAGAGACTATAAGTAGTGAGTAGACAGAGTATACTGGATACAAGATGGTATACTCACAATAGTAGATGTCTGCAATGGTCTCTATGCCACAGAGAGTCTTCAGTACATCAGGAACAGGAGCCATAGGCGAGCACTGGTTCCTACAAACAGTCTGTAATAAGAACTCACAATAGCTGTATATGATATGGCTTCTAGAGGAGAAGAGAGTCTGTAAAGGATTCTAGGAACATGGGCCCTCGTGGAGCGAGTACCGATTACTATCTGCAATCTTGCCAATATAACTCTCGATCTCTGTACCTGCAATAACGTCTTGGACGGAAGGGAGTCTTCAGAGCTATAGGAATGTAGGCCCTCGTGGAGCAAGTACCGATTCCTATCTACAATAGAACTCACTGTGTTCACGTCTGCGATCGCTTCCAGGCAATGAAGAGTCTTCTGAGTATGCTGGCAATCTGAAATCAAGAAGAGAGAGGAGCCCCCGTGGAGTGGGTACTCCTGGTAAGTTTGAAAAGGCCGAGCAGTGGAGAAGGATTCCCCTCGCTGACTCGGATTGTTGTTGCAAGTATCGTGGATTTCCAAAGCAAGTCCTGTTGGAGTTCCTTGCTAACTCATTAGAGGTTAGCAAACAAAGACCTTTTAAAGTGAAAATGGATGACGTCACTACGGGGGGACGCCCCTGAGGTTCGCGCCCTTGCTGGTACAAAGTCTGGAGCGCATGCGTGCCCTTACGTCATCGGGAACATGGCGGATCCGTAGTGTCAAGCCAGCCTGGGGACACTGGGACCAAGAGGCAGGGAGAAGCCGGGGCCGCAGCTGTCCGTCAGAGCCGAAGAGAATCGCTCCCAAGGTAGAGAGAGTGGAGCGAGGGGCAAGAAGAGGCACGAACGCAACACAAATGCATGCTTATCAGCTCATAAATACACTCAGTAATGCAAATCAAATAACGTGGTTTGCCAAAGAAATTGCAAGCTACATTATATGATTTGAACTTAGCTCTCCTGGGAGCATCAGGATGTTAATGTAAGTCCCAATGCTCAAGGGGCGCTGTCTTAAAGGGGCCGGCAGTCCCGAATCAATCCACCCCAAATAATAAAAAAAACCTGGGAAGATGCATAGACCCCCTGTCCACCCCTTCACTCTCCCTAAAGGCAGCTGTACATAGAAAAAAATATTTTAGGCAATTTTAAAGTCCAGAGCAAGCCCTCCCCCCTCAACCCCCAACCACTCCCTTTCAATAAAAAAAAAAATCTGGCTGCCAGAGGCTGGAATCCTCATCCCCATCTCCCTTGCTAACCCACCATCTAGACAGTCTCCCCTACTCACAATTACAATTCTGGTGATCCAGAGGGATCCTAGAGTGCTCCCTAGGTTCCGGGCCGGGAGGTGGCCATTTTTCAAAATGGCATGTGATAGGGGAAAGATGCTGTGACTTAGTAAACGACAATCCACAGCCAATGAATGGTTTAACTTATGAGGTTGGTCATCAGGTGACCTCTTGGCGATGGAACAAAACCGGAAAATTGACCAATTTTGCTCCATTCTTCTCCGAGATCTCAGACTAGCTTGAGATGCTTTCCTGCTAAATTGGGGAACAAACTTCATGTATGCTTTTCCACTGATACCATTGATAGTGAAGACAATGCAGAAACTTTTTCAATACCATGTCCACCTGATCCTCATAGCTCCTGCATGGCCCAGACAAATCTGATTTGTGTATCTCGTTCAACTTTTCCTCCAATCTATCTTAGATCAGATCTTACCATGTTAACTAGGAAGAAGGAAAGCTTCCCAAACCTACTGTCCCTCAATCTTACAGCTTGGATGTTGAGTGCTTGGTGACTGTGGATCTGTCACTACCCAAGAGTATTGAAGATATTATTCTTGCAGTCAGAAAGCCCTCAACTAAACATAGTTATTGTTTTAAATGAAATAGATACTCAAATTGGTGTTGCCAAAATGGCCTAGATCCATTCTACTATGAATCAATGCACTTGTCTTACTTCTGCTATCAGACTCACGATTAGTTACATCTTCGGTCAGAGCACATCTCAGTGCCATAGTGGCAATAAGCCTATCTCGACTCATCCTTTAGTTACAAAATTTGTGAAAGGCTTGTGGCATATGAAACCTTCTGTACGAAAGGCTCCAGTACTTTGGGATTTGAACATAATCCTTGAACAATTAATGAAGCTAACTTTTGAGTCCTTGGATATGGCTTCCCTTAAATACTTGACATGGAAAGTGGTTTTCCTGCTCTCCGTTACTTCAGTGAGAAGAGTTAACAAGCTTCAACTTCAAGTGCTGGTACTTTACCCACCATGCATGCAGTTCTTTCACAACCGGGTAGTACTTTGAACTCATCCAAAGTTCCTCCTGAAGGTGTTCTCAGCCTTTCACATCAATCAGTCTATTGTTTTGCCTATCATTTCCATGACTGCATGCGTACACCAATGAAAAGAACCTCCACATCTTGGATTGTAAAAGATCATTAGCCTAGTACAAGAGGCAAACTTAGCTGCATCGACAAGCCTCACAACTCTTTATCTCATATGACCCCACAGGCTAGGAGCAGCAGTCTCCAAATGTACTTTGTCCAGTTGGATAGCAGAATGTATTCAACATTGTTACACCTCAGCTGGACTTGATCATACGAGTGCAATCAAAGCTCATCAGATGAGAGCTATGGCTTCCTACGTTGCCCCCGTGCAAGAACTTCCTCTCAAACATTTGCAAAGCTACTGTGTGGTCATCGATGCACACCTTTACATCCTTCCACTGACTGGACAACTTTTCAAGAGCTGACAGTAATTTTCGGCAGGCAGTGTTGCAAGACCTAGTCTCATAGTAGTCTACTCTCCACATTGTAGTTCAGGCTGCTTACTAAGTAAACACTCCATTGCAAACTTCAGCTTGGGACTCCCCACATGTAATGGTTAATTCAGCCTTCTTATCGACAGAAAAAGCAAATATGTTTTCCGTAAATGCTGTTTTTCATAAATAGCCATGGAATTAGCCATGGAATGCCTGCCATCCTCCCTGGAGAGTTGACTATGGAGCTAGATCACCTCTGATACAGACTGATGATCTCACAAGGCAACACCCTTGCCAGAACTCATGCACATGCTCAGTAGAACTCAAAAGTTCTGCTAGCTTGGAGAGATGGCCAGTCCCTTCAGTGCCACTGGATGGTGTCACCCACATGTAATGACTAATTCATCATACTACCTACAGAAAATACCATTTACGGTAAGCAAACTTGCTTTTCCACATATTTCAGTTTTTAATCCCTTGCTCAATCCAAACTCTCTTCCTTCATGCCTCCCTCTCTCCATCCCCATTTCTCCCTGTCTTTCTTTTCTCATCCCTCTTACTTCCCTCATCTTGATCCTTTCTTCTCTTTTCCTTGCTCATCCTTCCATTTTTCTCTTCATGTATCCATCCTTCCATTGACCTCCCATCTCCTACATCTCATTTTCTCACAATCATCCCATTCATCTCTTTCCACATTTTCCCATCTAACTCCATCTTCTATCTCTCATACTTTTGCCATCCTTTCAATTACTCTTTCCTTCCCCATCCCTCCATCTGACTGTTGGCCCCATCCCTCTATCTCTCTCTCTCTTGTCAACATTTCTTTCACCTCTCTCACTTCCTTCTTCATTTCTTGCTCTCCCCTACCCAGTCCTATTCTGACCTTTCTCTCGTCAACTTGATTCTGGGTTCTTTCTCTTCCCCTTCATTTGATATCCTAGTCCCCTCCCAACAAATTGATGGTTCAGTTACAGGATCTTGCTATTTCCCAGTCCTGGTGCTGTATCCTGTTTCTCTGACAGCAAGACTCAAAGGCAAGATATCCCTCTGATGGCAGACTCAGAAAACAGCACTTTACCAGATGTAACAAAAGTCTCTTTTTACTACTGGTGGTTCCAGCAAGCAGTCCCATGATTTGAACTATTCATTTCTTCTTAGAAAACATGCGTCTGCATAATTCAAATCAAGAGGCTGCTTGCTGGAATTGCCCAATAGTTAGAATAAAACTCACGTTCCAAGGCCTGATGGTGGAAGTGGGAAAGGAATGAGGACCTGGGTTAGAGGTGGGAGGAGAAGCTAGTCCTGCATGTAGTAGCAGTAGCTGCACACGTGGGAAGATGAGGCAGAAAAACCGCAGAGCCAGTTTCTAGTTATAGACCTCCCACTGCCTATTCCCCTCCCACTCCTATTGCAGCCAGTGATTTGTGAAGGATAATGCTTGTCTTTCCCATTTTTCAGATGAACAGAGCCATCGTATACATTGAGGAAATGGATAGTATTGCTGACGTAACCTTCCCAGCTGTGCCACAGGTGGTTTCACTCCTGATGTATGACGACACATCAAAAAGCAAAGAGAAACCCCATCCTCTGACAGGTTACCCTGTCATCTGTGTGACGGTAAGTCCTTCAGTTGCTGCAGCAGGCCTACAACTCACTCAGTGGCTTTACTCCTGGAAAGTGCCTGTCTTGGTGCCAGGTTCAGCCAGTACATCTATCTGTACAACTTAACTGGATTTTAGAGATTTTTATTTGCATAAAAATTGCTTTGTTGCAATCTCTGAATCAATTCTTGACCACTGATGGTTAGTAACAGCCATTGTTTTTCCATTTGCTTAGGCTGTTGGCTAATGTTTTCTAATTTTTTGTTTGCATTAGTGATCTTTCATTCAACCCCAATATTGCCATCTTATTTTTCCTTCTCTACGGGTATGTCATTTCTCACAGGACAAGCAGGATGGTTGTCCTCACAAATGGGTGACATCGAGGATGGAGCCCAACCACGGAAAACTTCTGTCAAAGTTTCAGGAACTTTGACTGGCCCCTACTGGGCATGCCCAGCACGGCACTAACCCTGCAGCCAGCAGGGGTCTCCCTTCAGTCTTCTTTTTTCCGCGCAGCAGTAGCCACGCGGTTAAGGAGCTCTTACCACATTCCTGACAGGAATTTCTTCAACTAATTTCTTGAAGAAAAATTTGCCCCTCAGGGGTCTCCCATCTTCAAATTTTGCTCCGCGGTACTTCGGTAAGTTTTTGCCGTTGTTTTTGTCGACTACCGTCGAGTTCGGCCCTCGAGGCCTGTTGGCAGTCGACCGTCCCGCGGCTAAATTTTTGGCCTATGGCCATGGTGTCGGGGTTCCGTCGGTGCCCGGACTGTACACGTACTATGTCCATCACAGACCCACATAGAGTCTGTGTTTTGTGTTTAGGGAGTGAGCATGATGTCCTGACTTGCACCAAATGTGCCTTAATGACACCAAAAGGTCGCAAAGCCAGAATGGAGAAAATGGGACTCCTTTTCCATGCCCACACTCTGACGCCATTGATTGCATCGACGTCATCGGAACCGGCACCGTCGAAGTTTCACCATCGTCGACAGCCTCCCGGTGACCATCTGCCATCGACGTCTCCGCGACCATCGACTCCCGTCCCTTCCCCCGAAGATCGCGGGGATCGGAGAGAAAAACATCGCCATCGACGTCACAAGTCTCGGACCGTCGAGGAATCGAAGTCATCGACCTCATATCTGTCCGAGCCTCCTCCGAAGAAGTCTCGACCAGAAGTGGCACCTACCACTCCTGTCTCGCAGACACCGAGGCAACCCTCACCCATTCGGGGTTTGGGAGCCGCGACTCCACCGGTGACGGTGGTCCCTCCGGCTCAGCCTCAGCCTCCCTCTCTCGTGGAGCCGGGTATTGTTACCCCAGGTCTCCGGGTAGAACTGGACCAGCTGGTCCAGGAGGCCATCAACAAGGCGATGCAACGGTTCCAATCTCCTCCGGCACCGAGAGTGGAACCGGTCACCGACCCGATTCCAGCAGCACTGGCACCGCTGCTTGCCCGGATGGAAGCGCTTATGACTGCCCTTCCTCCGGTGATACCCGGGTCTCCGACAGCTATCTCATCGAGTGGAGAAACACCGTACCGAATTCCCCCTTCGGGGGTAGTACCATCGGTACCATGTCGTCCCTCACCACCGATACATTCCACGGGGGCGATACGCACATCAGCTCCATTGAGATTTTCGATGACGGCACCCATACCTTCGATGCCAACACCGATTCCTTCGATGCCGGCACCAATGCCATCGAGGACATTCTCGATACCCCCGACAATTCCTTCGAGTTTCTCGGAGCCTCAGCCGGGGCCTTCAGGTATCCAACCCCCTCATGGTCCTACAGGTCAGCAACCTGATCCTTATGACACCTGGGGTGATGATACCTACACAGACACCGATGATTTGCCTTCACCACCCTCTCCTGCGGGGAGTAGAAAGCGTTCTCCTCTTGAGGACCTCTCTTTCATAAATTTCGTGAAGGAAATGTCGGAGTTGGTCCCTTTTCAGCTTCAATCGGAGCAGGATGACAGGCACCAGATGATGGAGTTGCTCCAATTCTTGGATGCCCCTAAAGTCATCACTTCTATTCCAATTCATCAGGTTTTTCTGGACCTTCTAAAAAAGAATTGGGAATCTCCTGGATCTGTTGCTCCAGTAAACAAAAAAGCTGACTCTACCTATCTTGTACAGTCAGCACCTGGCTTTCAGAAACCTCAGCTAGACCACCACTCTGTTGTGGTAGAATCAGCTCAAAAGAAAGCTAAAAGAATAAAGCCACATTCTTCCATACCTCCTACTAAGGAAAATAAATTCCTAGATAGTATAGGTAGGAAAGTATACCAAGGAGCCATGCTAACTTCCAGAATAGCCTCTTATCAGCTATATATGACCCAATACAATAGGGTCATTCTTAAACAGATACAGGAGTACTCAGATACCTTACCAGAGCAGTTCCAACCACAACTTCAATCCCTACTAAATAAAGGGTTTGAAGCTGGGAAGCATGAGATAAGAACAGCTTACGACATCTTTGATGCTTCCACCAGACTTTCTGCTACGGCCATCTCTGCAAGACGCTGGGCTTGGCTCAAGTCATCTGACCTTCGTCCGTGAGGTTCAGGACAGGCTCTCTGACCTGCCCTGTCTAGGGGATAATTTGTTTGGTGAGCAAATTCAGCAAATTGTTGCTGAATTGAAGGATCATCATGAGACACTTAAACAGCTCTCATCCATTCCTTCTGACTTACCTTCTAAACAGCCGTTCAAGAAGGACTCAAAAAAGTCCTTCTTTCCGTCCACGGAAGTATTATCCCCCACAAACCAAGTCTAGGTCTGCGAGGCCTTACCATAAATCTCAGCCTCGCCAGTCCCGAAAACAAAAGCCCGCAGCAGCTCCTCAACCTGGCCCTGCATCGGGTTTTTGACTTTCAATTAGAGAGCAGTTGCCAAATCCCTCTTCCAACCATACCAGTAGGAGGTCGGTTAAGCCACTTTCTAGAAAAATGGCATCATATCACCACAGATCAATGGGTGATAGTGATAATTGCACAAGGTTACCATCTCAACTTCCTGACTCTCCCTTCGGGAGAGTCAGGAAGTTGAGATGGTAACCCCACCCATGCAGGCGTGGGGACTCACCCCACTCACCCATGCAGGCGTGGGGACTCACCGATCACTCTGTTCTTCTCGAGCAGGAAGTTTCCCTTCTCCTCCAGTCAAATGCTATAGAACCCGTTCCTCCCTCACAACAAGGACTAGGGTTCTACTCTAGGTACTTTCTGATCCCAAAAAAGTCAGGAGGACTTCAACCAATCCTGGACCTACGGGCACTCAACAAGTACCTTCACAGAGAGAAGTTCAAGATGGTAACCCTGGGCTCGCTTCTCCCTCTGCTGCAAAGAGGGGACTGGCTCTGCTCTCTAGACCTAAAAGACGCCTATACTCACATTGCGATAACTCAACCTCATCGCAAATACCTCCGTTTTTTAGTAGGCCGAAATCACTATCAATACAGAGTGCTCCCTTTCGGCCTGGCATCCGCACCACGAGTTTTCACCAAATGCCTCGTGATAGTTGCAGCATTTCTCAGGAAGGAAGGTGTCCACGTCTACCCCTATCTGGACGATTGGTTAATCAGGGCCCCAACCCAGCAAATCGCTCGGTCCTCCCTGACCCTGACAATTCAAACACTACTTTCTCTAGGGTTTCTTGTCAATTACGAGAAATCGTACTTAATCCCATCTCAGACCTTATCCTTCATTGGGGCAGACTTGGACACCTTACAGGCAAAAGCCTTCCTTCCTCATCAACGAGTCCAAATCCTTCTGTCCCTAGCTTGCCAGTTGCAGTCTCAACGCACAGCAACAGCTCGACAATTCCTCATTCTCCTGGGACACATGGCCTCCTCAGTTTATGTGACTCCCATGGCCCGCCTGGCCATGAGAGTCATGCAATGGACTCTGAGATCACAATGGATCCAAGCTGTTCAGCCTCTGTCCTCCATTGTTCGCATCACCGATGCACTCCGTCTGTCTCTTGTCTGGTGGAAAACTCAATCCAACCTCCTACAGGGCTTGTCTTTTCACCCACCAGATCCTCAAATAATTCTCACAACCGACGCTTCCAACGTCGGTTGGGGAGCCCATGTAAACAATTTACAAACCCAAGGATTCTGGTCTCCAGAGGAAGCCAAACACCAGATCAACTTCCTGGAACTTCGAGCAATACGACATGCTCTCAGGACTTTTCAAGATTGCCTATCGAAACACGTAATCTTGATTCAGACGGACAACCAGGTGGCCATGTGTTACATAAACAAGCAGGGGGGCACAGGTTCCTTTCTTTTGTGCCAGGAAGCTGCGCAGATTTGGGCAGAAGCTCTTTCCCGCTCCATGTACCTCAGAGCCCCCTACTTGCCGGGAGTGAACAATGTCTTGGCAGACAAACTGAGCCGTGTCTTCCACCCACACGAGTGGTCCCTCAATCCCTTGGTAGCAACCACTCTGTTCCAACAATGGGGTTATCCCCACATAGACCTCTTTGCGTCCCCTCAGAACCACAAAGTGGACAATTACTGCTCTCTCATTCAGAGCCAGCACTCTCGACCCAGGGATGCATTCTCCCTCACGTGGACAACCGGTCTGCTTTATGCATTCCCTCCACTTTCTCTTCTGTCGAAGACTCTCGTGAAGCTACGTCAGGACAGGCGAACCATGATCCTGATTGCACCGCACTGGCCACGCCAAGTGTGGTTTCCCATACTCCAGGATCTCTCCATCCGCAGACACATTCCTCTGGGACAGGACCCGCATCTGGTCACTCAAAACGACTGATGCCTCCTCCATCCCAACCTCCAAGCCTTGTCCCTCACGGCATGAATGTTGAAAGGTTATTCCTTCAACCATTTAACCTTTCGGATTCAGTTTCTCGTGTCCTGATCGCTTCACGAAAGCCTTCCACAAGAAAATCTTATTCATACAAATGGAAAGGTATACATCATGGTGCACTTCTCAGTCCCTTGATCCCCTTTCCTGTCCAATTTCCAAATTCTTGGACTATCTCTGGCATTTATCAGAATCAGGTCTAAAGACCTCTTCCATTAGAATGCATGTCAGTGCGGTAGCCGCCTTCCATAAAGGTATCGGGGGTGTCCCTATTTCAGTACAACCCCTTGTAACACGCTTTCTTAAAGGCTTGCTCCATTTGAAGCCACCTTTACGTCCTCCGGCCCCATCTTGGGACCTTAATTTGGTTCTTGGTCGCCTTATGAAACCACCTTTCGAACCTCTTCACTCCTGTGACCTAAAATATTTCACATGGAAAGTGTTATTCCTTTTGGCTATCACTTCGGCTCGCAGGGTTAGTGAACTACAGGCCTTAGTTACCTATCCGCCTTACACTAAACTCCTGCAGGACCGGGCGGTACTCCGCACTCACCCTAAATTCTTACCTAAGGTAGTTTCGGAGTTTCATATTACTCAATCCATCATACTACCTATCTTCTTTCCCAGGCCCCACTCCAACTCCGGGGAACAGACTCTGCATACCCTGGACTGTAAACGGGCTCTAGCATTCTATCTAGACCGTACAGTAGCCCACAGGAAGAGCACTCAATTATTCGTCTCTTTCCATCCTAACAAGTTAGGGCAACCTGTGGGTAAGCAGGCTCTTTCCTCCTGGTTGGCGGACTGCATCTCTTTTTGCTATCAGCAAGCTGGCATTCCTTTCCAAGACCGTGTTAAAGCACACTCTGTGAGGGCCATGGCGACTTCAGTAGCACACCTTCGATCGGTGCCGCTTCCTGACATCTTCAAGGCTGCCACCTGGAATTCCCTCCATACATTCGCAGCCCATTATTGCCTGGACAAAGCCGGAAGACAAGATTCTATCTTCGGCCAGTCTGTCTTGTGTAACCTTTTTCCAACATAAGGTACCAACACCCTTCCACCTTCCCGGTAGGGTGCGGATGCCCTCTACCAAATTACACCCCAGTTGTTGTGCCTGTTGCACACCGTTGGGTACATTTGGTGCACGATAGGACATCCTCAGCTCAGTACTCACCCATTTGTGAGGACAACCATCCTGCTTGTCCTGTGAGAAAGCAAATGTTGCTTACCTGATGTAACAGGTGTTCTCACTGGACAGCAGGATGTTAGTCCTCACGAAACCCGCCCACCACCCCGCGGTGTTGGATTCGTTTTTTTATTATGTTATTTTTCGGCACTGCCTGTAGCTTTAAAACAAGACTGAAGGGAGAGCCCTGCTGGCTGCAGGGTTAGTGCCGTGCTGGGCATGCCCAGTAGGGGCCAGTCAAAGTTCCTGAAACTTTGACAGAAGTTTTCCGTGGTTGGGCTCCATCCTCGATGTCACCCATTTGTGAGGACTAACATCCTGCTGTCCTGTGAGAACACCTGTTACATCAGGTAAGCAACATTTGCTATTTCGTCGAACCAGTTATCAAAATCTTTCTTAGTTAAGGTCTCTATGTTTGCGTCCCGCTCCGGCGGTTCCCTTTCCATTACTTCGGGTGGGGTCGCACGGCCAGAAATTGCCGGCTCATTGTTCAAGGCCGCAAATCTGGATCCCGCGGCATCAAATGAAGACTGAGCCAAATCGACCGCTTTTTTCTTGCTAGTCATGTCAACGACTCTTTGCCTATAGACTATAAAAATTGTATAAAATCGTGGAGGAGGCAGAGAACTGGGCTTAAGCGTCCATGCTGGTCCGTGACATCATTTCCTCCCATCTCTGCCTGATCTGATCCCTCTGCAGGGGGCTAAAAGTTGGGCATGGCCATGAAAAATGTGTGCATGACCACACATGCGCACAGCTTAGAGGGAACAGTGGTGCCAGGTTGGAAAAGCTCTGTCTCAGAGCTCAGAAAAACCAAGAAGAGCTTTCCAATGCAGTCACCCAACTTGCAAGTCTCCTCAGTCAAACATTTTGCTCTCTTCTCAAAGCCACTTGACTTAGCCGCCCTAATTTTCACCATACTGAGCTTCTAGAAGTCTCCCCTCTGTGGGACCTTCGCCAAAGCTAAAAAAGGCAGAGTGCTTACACAGGCACCCTTTTTCTTTCTCACACACACACACCTTCACACAGGATCCCATTTTCTCGTGGACACACAAACACGCACACTTTCAAACAGGTTCCCCGTCTCTCTCACACACAAACTCAAAGACTCCCTCGTTCACACAGGTTCCCTCTCACATACACACTACCCCAACACAGGCTTCCTCTCTTTCACATACACCCCTTCATGGGCTTCTTCTCTCAACATGCATCGTCACACACATACAATCCCTCTCTCACACACACCCTCACTCATGCATACAGGCTCCCAATCTCCCCCGAAAACCTACCCCTGCGCATGTCGAGCCTATTTTGCATAGGCTCGGCGGCGCACACAAGCTCTGGGGCTTCGAAAAATGGGCGGTCCCGGGGCGGGGGCCTGGGCGGGGCTGCGGTCCGGGGGCGTAGCCGAGTGCCCCGACACAGCAGCCTGTGTCGGGATATAGCGAGCTGGCATGTTCCGTGGGGAATTCCCAAGAGCACGGGGGGATTTAGGTAGGGCTGGGGGGTGGGTTAGATAGGGGAAGGGAGGGAAAGGTGGGGGGGACCAAAAAAAAAGTTCCCTCCAGGCTGCTCCAATTTCGGAGTGGCCTTGGAGGGAACGGGGAAAGCCATCGGGCCTCCCCTAGGGCTTGGCGTGCGCAAGGTGCACAAGGGTTCACCCCCTTGCGCATGCCGACCCTGGATTTTATAACATGCGCGCGGCAGCACGCACATGTTATAAAATCGGGTGTACATTTGTGCACGCCGGGTAGCGCGCACAAATATACCCTGCACGTGCAAAATTTAAAATCAGCCCCATAGAATCCTTCTCACTGTCTCTCTCACACACACATACAAATTCACCCTCACTCCCTCACACACAAAAACTTCCTCCCTATCTCACTCGCATAGTCTTGTACTCTCATTCTTGTCCTCTCTGTTTTCTTCTGCTGCAGGCGGAATGGGCTTTCCCCACAGCTCTCCCAGGACTCTCTTCTCTGAATCTTTGACCACAGGTGTGTTGGGGTCTGCCTGTTGCCCCGCCATGCCTAATTTTCAGGTGAAAGCAAGGTGGGCTTTGTTCATGGGCCCATCATGCCTAATTATCAATCATGAGCAGGATGGGTGCCACTCATGGCTCACTGGCTCTGTCTTTGGCTGCTAGCAAGATGGGTGCCATTCACAGCCCCCAGGGCCTCTCTTAATCTTTGACTGCAAATAGGATATGTTCTGTTCATGACCATATTAGACTATCTTTCGCCATGAGTGGAATGGGTTCCGCTCAAGACCCCATTGGGTCTCTCTTCACCACAGACAAGTCTGGTTTTCAGGATATTCATTATGAAAATCATAATATGTAAATGTTAATTAGTTGTTTATTCTTTCAAAGAGTACACAGTCTAGGGGACACAATGAAATTAGTAGGTGATAGATTCAAAATTAATAAGAGAAAATATTTTTTTAATCAAATCATAATTAAGCTCTGAAATTCGTTGCCAGAGTATGTGGCAAAAGCTATTAGTGTAGCTGCATTTTAAAAAGGTTTTTTTCAAGTTTTTGAAAAAAAAATGTATAAACAATTAATTTAGGTGGACTTGGGGAAAATCACTGCTTATCTCTGCAACAACCGATTGGATAAACAAAACCACGACTTTGGCAATTGAAATAAACCCCCAAAAAAAGGTCTGCATTAAAGAACCAAAACAGAAAAATCCATGGTATAACGAGCAAATCAAAGAAGTGAAACGGATCCTTAGAAAGAAAGAAAAAGAATGGAATAAAATCAAAATAACTGATAATTTAACAAAGTACAGAAAACAACTGGCTCACTACAAAAAAGTAATTTTAGAAACCAAAAAGAAATACTTCAGCTCAAAAATAGAAAAGTTTGCAAATAACGCTAGAACTCTATTTAACATAGTAAAAAACCTCACCAGTGACAATACAAACAATCATCAGAACCTACAAGAGAATCAATGTAATGAAGTAGCTCAATTCTTTAAAGATAAAATTGAAAACTTAAGAACAAAAATCCCTAACAACCAAACAAGAGATTAAGATGCCCAAAAGGGACGTCAACAAATGGTCAGAGTTTGAAGAGATATCACACATTGAAGTCGAGAACATGATAAAAAAACGGAACCCTGTTCCTCACTCAATTGATACCATACCCATAATGGAATTAAAAAAACTAGCCAACCCAGTAGCTGCAATGTTAACTAAGATCATCAACCTTTCCCTAGATGAAGGATCAATGCCAGATATCCTGAAAGGAGCCATAATCAAGCCAATCACTAAGAAAAAAAACCTTGACCCCCTAAAGCTGAGCAACTATAGACCAGTCTCCAACTTACCCCTAATAGCCAAACTGATTGAAAAAACAGTTCAAAAACAACTATCAAACCACTTAGAAAGTAATAACATATTATATCCTGCACAACATGGTTTCCGCAAACACTACAATACTGAGACATTATTACTAGCTTTATCAGACAATATCTTAAGAGGCTTTGATACAGGAATACATTACATTCTGATTCTGCTGGATCTCTCGGTAGCATTTGACACTGTAAACCACAAAATACTAATCAATAGACTAAAAGAAATAGGACTCAATAACAAAACAATAATCTGGTTTGAGCCATACTTAAGCAACAGATTGTTCCAAGTACAAATCAAAAACACACTATCAGACAAAGTTAAACTACAAACAGGAGTCCCACCGGGTTCATCCCTGTCTGCAACACTCTTTAACATTTATCTCCTCCCAGAATGTCACCTACTCACTGGACTTGGAATAATACACTACATATACGCGGATGACATACAACTACTGTTACCCATCGTAAACACAATCGAAGAAACAATGAAACTGGCTAATATGTATCTTGAAATAATCAAACAACTCCTAAACCAAATGGAACTGGTAATAAACATTGATAAAACTGAATTTTTACACCTAGAATGAAAAAATATACACCCTACACAACCTACAATCGCAATAAAAAATAATCAGACCGTAGAGATAGCAATAAAAGTACGGAATCTAGGGGTAATAATTGACCCTGAGCTTAACATTAAACAACACATTTCACAGACATTAAAAGAAGGTTATGCCAAACTAATGGTCCTTAGAAGACTGAAACCCCTGCTAACACTGAATAATTTTCGCACAGTCCTACAGGCAATGATATTCGTGAGCACAGACTACTGTAACTCTCTGCTATTAGGGCTACCTCAAGTTACTATTAGACCACTCCAAATATTGCAAAATTCCGCTGCTAGAATTTTGACAGGCAAAAAGAAGAGAGACCACATCACAGGTACACTTGCTGAACTACACTGGCTTCCAATTGAACAAAGAATACAATACAAAGCATTGTGAATAATTCATAAACTAATCCATGATGAAAAGGGCGACTGGCTTAATACAGCACTGCATGTACATGTATCACACAGAAACCTTAGATCTGCCAATAAAGCTCTACTAACTATTCCTTCTGTTAAATCAGCACGCCTCACTCAGGTAAGGGAGAGAGCACTGTTGCTGGCTAGACCTGTTCTATGGAATTTCATGCTACTCGAAATAAGGCTGTAGAGAAATTTGAAACTATTTAAAACTAGTCTGAAAACCTGGCTTTTTAAACAAGCTTTTTATAAAGACAAAGAGAAGGAGGAAAACAGTTGAAAGATAACGATGCACCAAGTAATCAGTTTTTTCCTCTAATATCTCCAATTGCATATTAACGCTAGATTTGAAGCGCTTGACAGTTTTTCAACCGACATATAAGCCTTAATTAACACATAGTCTTTTCTTATTAAAATATGTTACCGTTCTATGTTGGCACATGTATAATTTGTAATCTATACCAATTATAGTTTTTTCTTATTGTGCCTTTCTGTAAACCGTTGTGATGGTGAATTAACTTAACGACAGTATTGAAGATTTTTTAAATAAATAAATAAGCAGCATGGAATCTATCTATCCCTTGGGATCCTGCCAGGTACTTGTGACCTGGATTGTCCACTGTTGGAAACAGGATATTGGGCTTGATGGAACTTTGGTCTGACCCAGTATGGCACGTCATATGTTCTTATGTTCTTAAGATCTATTTGCATCCAATGGAGGCAGTGCATGCAAATGTGTCTCATACATCCTCATTATGGATATCTTGAAAACTAGATATAGTTGTGGCACTTGAGAACCTGAGTTGTCTACCCCGGTCTAGAGAAAGAACACAGTCTGAACCTTTACAACAAAATCAACCAAAATCTAATCAGAGTTTTTGACTACAGTCTAGTCAAATCTTTTTCATTAAACATGAGAAGTCTTTCAGTGTGGGGGGGAAGCTGCAGAATTTCATTTCAGCATGGCCATTGATAATGGCCTGCTCAGTATTGAGAATTATAAAATAAGCCTACAGTTTAAGGGGGTAGAAGGTACAGGCACTTATTTGCATAAAGTATGGTTTTATGTGTGTAAGTCACGCTTTGAAAATAGCCCCGGCGAGCATACACATAAAAATATGCATGGAACAATATTTTACTACTTTTATGCTCTTACTAAACAGGTGTTCCTTGGAGTGGAATCAGGATTTACGTGCATACTTTAAATTTTAGAAAGTATGTGGGGTAAGTTACACCATCTTCCAAGTAGGTGTGACTTTCATGTGTATGGCCTTGCACATAACCAGGACAACCCATGAATTTTGAAAATGGATTTATGCATATAAATCTACTTTGAAAATTTGAACTAGAGTCTATGGGTACTTTTTTCCTGCGGTCTTTAGCCCTGCATGGACTACTGAAAATTAATTTCTAAATCTCAAATGTTCTCCCCTCAACAAAATTCTACTCCAAGAGACCAGTAAGGAACAGAATGGCAGCAGATGCTTTCTCCATTTCATGGAAACCAGGACTGTTATGTATTTCCTCCAATTCCTTTGATATCCAGGGCAATCCAGAAACTGAAATGGGAAGGGGACAAATGATTTCAATAGCCTTTTTTTGATTTTGACAAATTTGGATTCCATGGCTGTAATGCCTAGCTGTTCAGTCAGTGAGACGGAGGATATTCCAATCCCCATTTACTCAGTGCAGCAGGGATCTCCTGCATCCCAGTCTTCGATCTTTGGCTGTTGAAAATCAGCTAGTGTTATCTATGCAGACACCAAAGAGGTTAAAAAAAATTTTTTTTTCTTCAAGGAAGTACTTTACCAGAAGATCTTATTTTAAATTGAGAAGCTTTACTGCATGGATTCAGTCAGGACCTTTTAAATGTCCTGTTTCTTTATTTTCTTTAATATCTGCTAAACCTATCTGATTCAAGTCAGAAAAACAAACTCTGTCACAGTTCACTTCAGTATTATAGAAGCATACCATGAGAATTGGGAGGTCATGCCTATTTCTCACCAGCCTGCAGTTGACAGATTTATGAAGGGCATTATGAATTTGAAACCTCCAATAAAACATCCACCCATTCTTTGGGATCTGAATGAAATTCTTGCTCAGTTTATGAAGCCTCCCTTTGGATCATTAGTATCAGCAAATCTAAAATTCCTCTCCTGGAAAGTTCTATTTTCACTAAGTTACTTCTTCCTGAAGAGTAAGTGAATTGAAAAATCCTAGTCTCATACATTCAAATATTCCATAACAGGGGAGTTATGAAGATGCATCCTAAATTTCTACCAAAAATGTTCTCTCGGTTTCATTTAAATCAATCCATATTGCCAGTGTTCTTTCCCAGACAACATTCCCATAACGGAGAATGAGCTCTTCAGACAATATACTGCAGAATGGCTTTATTATTCTATTTAGACAGAACAAAGTCTTATAGAAGCTCTTCACAACTCTTTGTTTCCTACAGCCCAGATAAGCAGGGGTCATTAGTTAAAAAGAGAAATGTTATCGATTTGAATATGTGCTTGCACCACTTATTACTACAATCAGTCAGGACTATATCTTCAAAGTAAAGTGAAAGCCCATCAGGTTAAGGCTACCACAGCTTCCTTGACACATCTAAATTCCATTTCTATAGAAGACATCTACAAGGCTGCCACTTAGTGTTCCATACATTCTTTTACAACTGATTACTACTTACAAAATGCTTCCCATCAGGACAGGCAATTCTTAAAAACCTATTTAATTAATTTTTTCAACTCTACCCTGCAGCTACAGCCAATAATTATGGATTGAAATAATCCATCTACAGTGCTCAGATAAATTAATAAAATGCAACCCTCAACTTGGTAGTTCCCACTTATGTCCTACTTGTCCATAGAGAAAGTAAAGTTGCTCACTAGTAACTAATGTTCTCCATGGACAGCAGGATAAATCAGCCAAGCAATCGCTTCCTTACTCAGCTAAATTTGTGCAAATACCAATTCTACCTGCTCAAATTTAGCCAGGTAAAAGGGGCGAATTTCAAAGCCCCTTTTACCTGGCTAAATTTGATGATTTACCTGGCTAAAATCCAGTTTTAGGTGGGTAATCTTTTGAAACTCAACCCCTTAGTGTCAAAGTGTAAGGTTTCGTCTTTCCTGCCCTCCCTTAAAGTAAACATTTCAGTTGGCATGAGCCACTGAACATAGTACAATGAAAATAAGAATAATGAAAATCATTTTACAGTGTTTGTGTGTGTGTGGTTGGTTTAATAACTGTTCTTGTTCCATAGGCCTGTAATCCCAAATATTCTGACTACGACAAAACTGGGTCTATCTGTGCCGCAGAGAGCATCAATGATACAATGACCCAGTACCGTTGGCTTGTTAGCGCCCCCAGCAGTAGCGATGGGGTAACAAGCCCCATGCGAGAAGTGGACTCTAACACTTTTTACACCAGCACCAAGTCCATCACTTTGGACTCCATCTACTTTCATGCCGGCTCTCGTGTCCAGTGTGCTGCACGGGCCATCAACGTCAACGGAGAAGCGGGTCTGGAATTGCTGAGTCCAGTTGTCATGGTGAGCCGAGAAGAAGGTAAGCCACAGCTAGGTTACTCTGGGCAAGGAACAGTGAACTCTGGGGATGTCTTACTGATTATTAGTTCATTTGTACAGCATAGCAAAAGGAGAGTTACTGCCACATGGTGCAAAATCTCATCCAAGTGTAGCTCATGAGAGCATGGGTTACTGAAATTAAATAATAATTAAAGGGTCTAATCTGCATATATTAGGTAGGCATCTGAAGAAGGGACCTCCATGATCTTGAATGTAATGTACTCATTTTTGGATTATTCTGCTATTGGTCCAGAAAAAGGCATCACAACCTACAAGGAATCTAACAAGAAGAATCCATATCTCAGCCAATATATAACATTTTCTCTCCAGTGCTTTAGCAAATTGCATTGTGAGAATTTCTGGGCTTTGTGTATCCTTTGGTGTGCTTCCTCATAGGTTTTTTGGTATTTTCCTTTCAGGCTGCTGTTGATACCATGTGCTCAGGCTAGCGCATAGGTTAACCTGTGGTTGGAAGCGCGTCCATAACTCCTTATACGATTAGCACGTCTGAAACACGCTTCCAAACTAGCGCATAGCTAATAGCACTCGTCACATGTAAGTGCCATGTTGATGAGCCTATTAGCTATTACCCCTTATGTAAAAAATAATATGCACCCGACGAGCACATTTTATCCTCAAAAATTAACGCCAGTAAGTCTTAAGAAGCCCCAAAGTTAACAGAAAAGCAGAAAATACCGGTTACTCTGATATTAAGTCAGAGGAACCGAAAAAAGGAGTAACCTAAAAAAAAAGTGTCTTGCCAGTGGTGAGGTTAGGAAAATGGACTCTCAATTAATAAGCATCCATTTTCCTAACTGTGACTGTTGACAGGTTAGGAAAACGAACGCTTGTAAAATTGAGCATCCGTTTTCTTAACCCACGCACAGCCACTTCTCCTGGGTGCCCAATGCCATAGACGTGCTAGGGACACACAATTTATCCCTAGCGCGTCCTTTTTAGCATGGCGGTTCATGTGCCTGTTGTATCGAGTGCCCAGGAGAGGTGATTGTACACATGTTAAAAAAAAAAGTGTGTCCAGTTTGGATGCAATTTTTAGTGTGTCAGTATTGCATTAGCTTGTAAGTTTGGTGTTCTCTGGTTTATGCATAAGGAAAATTATTTACCCTTGCATAGGTCCCTGCTAGGCCTATTTCATTGTATGTGATCTGGGAGTTAGCAACCAAGACTGAACCTTCCAACTCTTTTTCCCCATATGGGTGTAACTCAGGCAGCATTTTGATGGCAACACATCTGGAACTAAAGGAGATGTGGATTTCTGAACCTGTGCCCAGTGTCTCCTGTTAGCCGGCCTGGAAACGAGCTTGATAAGTTCAGTACTACTACAAGCCTTTAATGAAGTCTGGAATCTGCAGGAACATTAAAAGCAAACTGTATCCACTCCATACTGTGCAGTAATTCACAGGTACACCATGGGAATCAGTAATACCTACTGTGCTTCAGTTACTTGAGTTTTGAAAGTCTTCAAGCTGTCCCCCTGCAATTAATGCTTGGAAGCAACCTTGTTCTGAATAAGGTCAGGAATGACCTACACAGAATGCAGTTTGTGTGATGTCATTTGTGATGTAACCAGTATGGATCAGGAGGATCCAGCGAGCTATAACATGGAAGCTCCCAGGGATTCGGGAGAATTGTAAGGGACCAACTTAAAAGAATGCTAAAGAAATGCCTCAACTGTTCGTTTTTGCTTGCTGCATTATAAGTACTACTAGCAGCTGTATGTGGGATACAGTTTTCTTTTAAGCATATGTTCTGCCTATTAAATTCTTCCAAGTTGACATGAATGAGTGAAGAACTTTCAAAGGGCATCCAGTTTTCTTAATCCTACTGCCGTGTAATTATTACATTATACTAT
Source organism: Rhinatrema bivittatum (assembly GCF_901001135.1). NCBI lineage: Eukaryota > Metazoa > Chordata > Amphibia > Gymnophiona > Rhinatrematidae > Rhinatrema > Rhinatrema bivittatum. The sequence goes on along the minus strand of NC_042615.1, from coordinate 43,653,262 downwards.
TAGCCTTCAAAATTGATTCTTATTTTATTTATTATAAAATTAATATAGGAAGAAATCATCATGTGTGCTAGGAAGGAACAAGCCTTTGTCACATAAAGATCCCTTTTTTAAGGCTCTGTGGAGAATCCTGCTGCCTTCATGGCTATGAAGGAGACAGAAAAGTTTTGATTCTCAAATCTGGTGAGCCGGAGGGGATCTTAGAGTCATGACTGTGGCAGGAAGGAACCTCCCTTCCTGCCTCAGAACAGAATATTAAATTAAGCAAATTAATGCCAAGGGCATATTTTAAAATTTATACTACCTGTCATAGGCCATTAGAAAATGAGCTGAACAATAAATAATTGCTTAATAAACTGCTCACGTGACCAGGCCTAGCCAGGGCATGGCATGGCCTTATAGTGACCAGGCGTGGGCAAGGCATACCCCGATGGTGAGCAGGCCTGGCTGGGGCAGAGCATGCCCTGATAGTAAGCAGGCCCAGCTCAGAAAGGACATAGCACAAAGGTCTTTATCCAATGAACTGATACTAGCCATTAGGTTCAAGAAATAAAAATAATCCCAAATTTCTTAATGATATGAAAAGTGCCAAATGTTTTTGTTCATTTTGAAATGAATTAGTAGATTTTTAAACTGTGTTTATTTTAAATTTATTTTAACCACTCAGAGTGACTGCAGGCTCTTTGCTCTGACAGTGAAGCAGCATTCAAACCCTGATGTGCAACTTACAGTTTTTTTCGAGGGGAGATGATTTATGGGTCATATTCACAGGGTAACTGTCATCAGTCGCTCAAGGTCTTGGTTTAGCATCTTTTCTAATTAGAATTACTGAAAATTGAGAGCGGATGACGTCACCGCGCAGGCCGGCAGCTTGAATCCTGGGCTGCTCAACCCCCGTTCTCAATCGCATGCCATCGGCGTTTCCAGGCCTCGTTTTTTGCTGAAAAACCACCCAGCCGCAGCCCCAGGAGTAAGGATGACGGCTGCGAAAAAAAAAACTGGATCTAAAAAGATTCTCCTTCGCGGCTGCCGCGGCTGAAACGGAGCCGGAGGAGGGAGCCAAAATGGCGGACGGGCCGCGCTCTCCAGCCGCTTCGGCGGAAGAGGTATTGCCGGGGCCCCTGGGATCAGGGGATAATCCGATTCCCACTAGAGAGGAGTTTAAGGCATGGTTTGGGGCCCTTCATGAAGAAATGTCACAGTTTCGTTGGGGGATGGAGGACATAGTTGCGGGCATTAAAACAGACGTCACTGAGCTTCTGCACCGTGTGGAGGCCACAGAAGATAGTTTGGAGGAACATCACACTACCGTTCAGGCTTTAAACACTGATTATCAAAAAATGCAGGACTCACACGAAGAACTGGCCCGGCATGTGGAGGATATGGAGAATAGACTGCGCAGATCAAATCTTCGGTTTCGGGGCATTCCTGAAGAAGCGGCATTTACTGACAGTGCTAAGGTGGTACAGGAAATATGCATTCAGCTGCTAAGGGCCGATGACAGCCAAGAAGATGTCCCCAGTATTTTGTTAGACAGGGCACACAGAACACTTGGAGCACCGAGGAACAATCAAGCCCGTGATATAATTGCCTGTTTTCATAATTTTGCCATTAAAGAAAAGGTGATGGGGATCGCCAGGAAACAAGGGTCGGTGACCTGGAAAGGCCACAAGGTTGACATTTTTCAGGATCTCGCCATCACCACTATCCAGAAACGGCGTGAGTTCAAACCCGTGGTCCAGGCGCTCCGTGAGCAGAACCATCGTTATAAATGGCTTTTCCCCTTTGGACTCAGCTTCACTATCAATGGGATAACTTCAAGGGTCCAGAAATTGCGGGAAGCAGAGGACATCCTGAGAGCGGCAGGCATTCTACCTGGGGGAAATAGCTCCTCTGCGGCGGAGAGCATGGATACTACGCGCCCACGAGAATACCCCCGGTGGCAGAGAGTACCCAAAGGAGGGAAACGGCTACGGAGGCATCCAGAAGAACCCGCCACTTCTAAGGGCCTCGGCTGAGGCGAAGGGACACTTGTGAGCTTATGAGGGCTCAGGTCACATATGGACTTTGAGTAAGGTTCTAAAGGTGAATCTTTAAGGGGGCTAAGATTCGGTTTTGGTTAGCATGGTTTTCAGCAACCAGTTACGCGACTGTTGAAAGGTTTATATAGGTTTGGTTACAAAAGGGGGGGATGGGGGGGGGAGCCTGCCCGCTGACGTCATCGCTCTCGATAGGCGCGATCCACGGTTGGGTGCGTGGATCACTTTGGGATGGGGAAGGGAAGGGGGGGTGTGGGTGGGGACAGGGCAACACATCTCTCGTCATGGCAACTCAGAGGCATACATATGGAGCTTGTGGCGTGGGACAGGTGCGAATTGCAACTTCTTCCCACAAGTTTGTCTTTCAACCAACCTGGGGGTCAGACCAGTGCGTTTTCTGTTCTTATCTAGGTAGATGGCTAGTCTGAAAATAATATCCATAAATACTAAAGGGTTAAACAACCCGAGGAAAAGGAAAACATTTATTCATGATATGAAAACGCAGGGGGCAGACATTATATTCTGTCAGGAGACCCATATGGCAAAAAGATTTGAGAAACTTCTGACTTCTCAGGAGTTCCCCCAATATTACCATGCAGCCGCCGCAAAAGGCGGTAAATATTGTGGAGTGGGCATAATGCTTTCCAAGCATCTAACAGCAGAGGTGGGAACGGTTCTCAGAGATGTAGAAGGTAGATATGTTTTGTTGAAGGTGACCATACAAAACACACTATACACACTGGTTAATATATACGCTCCCACCGGTGACCAGATGGACTTCCTCCAAAAGATCTCTAAAATAGTTGGGGAATGGACGGAGGGTCACCTAATTTTAGGAGGGGATTTCAATATCACCAGGAATCCCTACCTGGATAATACAAGCACGAGACATGGAGGAGGTCAAAAGGGGAGATCAGCACTACTGCATCTTATAGACGATAGGGGACTCACAGACATCTGGAGGTTACTTAACCCCTCCACCCGAAACTACACTTTCTACTCCCACCCACATCAGTCCTATTCAAGAATTGATTTCTTTTTAATAGATAAAGCGCTGGTGAGCCGAGTGCTGGAAACTGACATCGGCAGTATTACCTGGTCGGACCATGCCCCGATCTGGTTAACATTGAGCCAGGCGGGAGAGAATCAGGGGACACGCTTTTGGAGACTTAATGACCGCTTACTAGATGACAAAGATTTTGTAGAGGAGATAAAAAAAGGGCATACAGGATTTTCTGGACACTAATGATGATGGAGAGGTAGCGCCAGGTACGCTTTGGGAAAGTCTTAAGGTGGTATTGCGGGGCCTCTTTATATCTAGGGCCACTCATGTTAAACGTGAATCGGCAAAGAAAAGATTACGCATTTTGGAATCCATTGAAGCCCTTGAGCTGCGCCACAAGCAGCGTAGGGAGAGCCATGTCTTACAGCAATTAAAGGAGGCTCGTAGAGAGTTGCAAGATTTGGAGCTGGGAAGGCTTGCATATCAGCTTGATTTACTTAAATAGCGCCACTTTGAATTTGGGAATAAGGCGAGCAAACAGCTTGCGAGGAGATTAAAGGAACAAGAGGCTAAATCCCAAATTACCAAAATCAGAGATGTAGATGGCCAATATATCCATTCCCAGGGGAAGATTGGGGAACGGTTTAATAGATTCTATCAAGAACTGTATGACTCGGATGGGGCGATATTAGATTCGAAAGTTGCTCACTATCTAGAAAACTTAAATATCCCTGTACTTGATGGGAAAAATAGTGAGCTCTTGGATAGAGAGGTGACAGTCCTAGAAACAATGCAGGTCATCAAAGAGCTGAAAATGGGGAAATCACCGGGACTGGATGGTTACACGGGGAAATTTTATAAGGTTTTTAGTCAATCACTTGGGGCTCCTCTCACACACATGTTCAATGGCTTAAGGACCACAGGACGGATATCCCCGCAAGCTAACACGGCGGGGATCACTGTCTTGGCTAAACCGGGACGTGATCACACTCTCTGCGGGTCATACCGACCAATATCACTCATTAATATAGACCTGAAGATCTTGGCCAAAATTTTGGCCAGGCGTCTGGGCCAGGTAGCACCGCTTTTAGTTGCGCCTGATCAGTCGGGATTTATACCAGGCAGACTAGCGTCTGACAATGTCAGACGAGTGGTTGAGTTGGTCGAATATGTCCAGATGAATCACATACCTGCCACTCTTCTATCTGTAGACGCTGAAAAAGCCTTTGACAGGGTGCATTGGCCATTCCTTTTTCAAGTCCTTACCAAGATGGGCCTAGGGGGTCAGTTTACCAATTGGGTGGCTAAATTATACGATCACCCCCAGGCACGAATTAAGATTAATGGCGTGTACTCATCTCCCTTTGAGGTCAAGAGGGGAACTAGGCAGGGATGTCCGCTTTCCCCACTCCTGTTTGCCCTCACATTGGAACCCCTTGCTGCACAGATTAGAAGCTCCCAGGCTATTCGGGGTATATCCGTGGGGGGTAGCGACTATAAAGTCTCTCTTTTTGCGGATGACCTGCTGTTCACCATCACTGCACCTGAGATGTCCTTGCCTGAATTGACCCAGGAAATTAGGACTTTTGGAAAAGTGTCCGGATTCAAAATGAATGAGGACAAATCTGAACTGTTGAACATTTCCATGGATTCGGTCCAATATGAGGAGCTAGCGGGCCACCTTCCCTTTAAAAGGGCTAAATCGTGGGTTAAATACCTTGGGGTTAAATTATGCTCTAATATCACACAGCTGTACGCTTTAAACTTTGACTCACTAAACAAATCTATTCAACAGGATCTAGGCAGATGGGATAGATTGAATTTATCCTGGCTGGGGCGCATAGCTGCTGTAAAGATGTCCGTTCTACCCAAATACTGCTACCTGTTTCAGACGCTCCCTGTTAGGGTCCCGGATAAAGCCTTGAAAGTGTGGCAGAGAAAGCTGTTCTCCTTTATATGGAAACGAAAACCTCCACGGGTGGCTCGCTCTGTCTTGTACAGGGACAAGTCGCGTGGAGGCCTGAACGTTCCTAACCTATCTTGGTACTATTATGCTAGCCTTTTGGCAGTGGTGGTTAGTTGGCATGGTAGAAGTTCCCCTAAACCGTGGATATCGATAGAGCGGACCCTGGTGGGGGACCCTCCCTTAACCTCTAGAATTTGGTCACCCCAAAATCTACGAGGGACGACCCTTACCTCTTTTACAGAGGTGGTGCTTCAAGCATGGGAGAAATGGAGGAGGAAACTTATTGGGGACAATGTTTTCCACCATAATACTTCATTTCTGTACAACCCTCTATTTCCCCCAGGGATGGAAGGGCCCTTTATTAAGAGATGGCAGAGCAAAGGAATCACCACACTTGGTCAATTGTGGAAAGACAATAAATTTGTACCTTTTAGCGACCTGCAGGCTAGATACTCTCTTGAAGCGCCAGACCACTATGCATATGTGCAACTCGCGCATTTCTTTTCCACATATCGCTTAGGTACAGTGCTGGGCCAGGAGAAAACCCCGTTTGTTAGGTTTTGTGATAATGCTGATCACTTTGGGAAACCCATTTCCAATATCTATGCACTTCTAAATGGACAACCAGGAGTAAAACCAGTATATCAGGTGAAATGGGAACGAGATATTGGTGTCCCTTTACCGGCCCCAGTCTGGGAGAAATGCCACCTCAGTATAGGCCGTAGCTCCGTCTCGGCATCACTAAAAGAAAATGGTTATAAGGTATTATATCGCTGGTATCTCACCCCTGATAGGTTGTATCAGATGTCCATTCGATCAGATGACAAGTGTTGGCGACAATGTGGTATGGTTGGTACCTACCTGCACATGTGGTGGGATTGCCCTGCAGCGAAACATACATGGCAGGGGGTTCAGAACTACATTCAGCATACTTTAAAGATATCAGTGGTCTTAACGTCCCGCACCTGTCTGTTGCAGGATGTCTTGGCTGGGGGCACGCTTTGTCAAAGACTGTTAGTTGCTCAGGTGATCTTAGCCACCAGGTGCGAGATAGCCTTCTGGTGGAAGAAAGCTGAGATGCCGACCCTGAGTGATGTACTAACCAGGCTAGATAAAGTATATCATCTGAACCACCTCACAGCTATTCGCAATGACCAATTGCCCAAATTCCAAAGAATATGGGAACCATACCTTTCAGGGAGGCACACGGCACCACAATCTGGGGGGAGTAGTATTGCGGATAACGCCGGAGCTTCTGTGTGAGCTCTCTATGGCGGGAGGATATTGCATTTCATTGGGTACACAAGAAGTAGCCCTCACTGCTTCAAATCTATGAGGTACATCACTGACACTCCCACACTGGTTGATTAATTGCTTCACCTGTTGCAATCCTACACTACTATTGCTCTTTTATATTTTGTGTTACTGCTCTTGAGTTGCGTTGGTCCTGCTCTCATAGGAGCAGAGGGAGGAGATGATTATTTGCTAGAAGCTGAGAGACTAGGGAGGGGGGGGGGTTTCGGGGGGGAAGGGAAGATCGGGACGGTTCTGATATGTAGAATCACTGGATTCATTGCTGGTACCTACTCAGCCGTCGGCTTGTTTACGATATGTTTAATAAGCAGTACCAGCACTATAATAGGCTCAATCACATTTTTATGCTTACATCTTGTTTGCATTACTATACGGATACTGTATGTTTGTATATCCTCATAATGTCATGCTTTGTAAGATTTGGTACCATGATCCTAATATTTATCTGCTTTTAGGGCTTTGACTGCTGTTTATTGCCTGTATCTGTTATGGTGTTGTGTTGTGGTTCTGTAATGTTTTGCTTGATATAAGACTAATAAAATCATAATTTACAAAAAAAAAAAGAATTACTGAAAATTCCGTACATGAAGAAGAATGCAGTTTTGAATTGTAAATACAAAAGCCATATTATTGGTGTCAGAACTCAAAGAAAGATTAAGTGGCAATACTTTGGCTTTAAGATACATATATGCAGCCACTGCCATGTTAGGAGGCTGGGATCTTATATTTGGCATCTGTACTGCATGAAAGTTACAGAATGGCAGCAGAGTCATTTCAAAAGCCACTGCTAAGCCAACGACGAACACCCCACATGTGCTCCTGCCCTGTTCATACTTTTTCTGTGATGTTAGAAAGGGCATTCTGATTAGAGTGTTGAGGTCAAAGTTCAGAAAAATATGGGCATCTGCACTCCTCATTTTAACTGGATTTTCTAGCACTGTCCTCAGCATCCACGCAGCAGGAGCTCAGAACATATATGTTTGCTTCTGCAGCTTGAAAGATATTGTCGCCTGCATCTTATAATAGCCTGTAAGCTCCTCTTGCTAGCTGAAGAACAGCATGGCTCTTTGGCATGGGCTAACAATCCTTGATTTTCTCCCCTAGGACTGTGTCAGCCTCGCATCCCAGGGACAGTTGGTGCAGAACCGTTCTCTGCCAAAATTCGCTACACAGGTCCTGATGACCCTGATTACCCCAATATGGTCAAGCTGTTAGTAATAATGCCTCACATGGATGGTAAGCAGCATATAGCCTCATGCAGGTGTTAGACGTTAAGTTCTACAGTTTCTGAAATAACATTTAAGACTAGGCATAGGGATTCTGTTAGTACTGTGGTAGCTGTGTGGGGTCAAAATACAAAACTGAGATTATATGCTTTCATAAAGTGAAATCCCTGGGTGTTCAGGTATGTTTATTAAAACCATTGTGGACGGTACAGTAATTCAAACGTGCTCCCAGCATGTGGTGACACACCCTAGGTACTGATCAGAATTATACTTTGGGGTTAGTATAATTGCAATTCGTCAAGCTGCTCTTTAGAAATGTCTTAAAAATATTGAGCAATTACTTTCTTTCAACCCGATCACTACACCAGGTTCCAGCATACCTTCAATATAAAAATATTTAACCTAGTGAAAGTTACCTGTGTCGCAAATGTTATTGCCATAATTGCCAATTATAATTTCCCACCAACAATGAGATTTTTAACCAACAATAAATTATTTGAAGGAAGGGGTGATGGTTTCATATCAGTACTTAGTGTCCCCACCCTGGAGTCGCAGACAATCCGTTCTTTAATCATTAACTCACCACCTCTATCCTATGTTTAATTATAAAACTTATCTTTAATATATTCTTATAATGCAACATGTGGCAATAAAATTTGTTAATTTCATCTAAATATTTTTTGGAAATTGTTTTTACTTTTAATGTGTGCACAACAGCCTCTATTTTCCTAGCGTATAGCAGATGGACTCAGGACCAGTGGGTATAGTGTGCTCCTGATAGCAGTTGGAAGCAGAGTCAGATTTCAGTCTGATGTCAGCACTATATATACCCGTGCACAAGGCTCTGTTCTTCAGTTTTTTCTGTGTCCATAGCAGTTCGGGACTTCACACACGCTTGCACAGCGTTAGAAAACCAAACTCCAAATTCAAAGAAGAAAGAAAGAAAGAATCTTACCTGCAGATGAGTCCCGCTCTCCTGCGGTGATACCTAAGGGTCCCTTCCCCAGTCGAGAATTTCTGAGGTGATTTCCGAGATCCCTCAGAGGTAAGCCTCGGTCCTGATGTGGACTTAGTACCGGTGAAGGAAGCGGCTGAGAGGCAGTCTCGGTCCAATCGCCGACCCGGCATGGACTTAGCCCCCTGAAAAGGGAGCGGCTGAGAGGCAGCAGGTGCAAGACTGAGCGTGGCGGTGAAGGTATTCCTCTCTCCCCCTGCAGCCGGAGAACCACCCGGCAAGAGACCAGGAAGCGCCGAGCAAGGTAAGGTAGAAAACCTTTCTCTAAGTCTCTAGTCTCCGAGGCTCGGATAACCACACAGATCGCCCCTCCGACGACTGTCTAATCAGGTTGAGCAGCCCCGTCCGGGCTAGACCTCAATCTGGCTCGAGGGTCCTCCCACGTGGAGACCCTCCCAGGGAGGGGGGGGGGGTTGCCATCTTGTCCGTGTGGTCGCTGGCACCATTTCCCCCCCTTAGTCGCCGCTTGTCCGCACAACTGAGCCGTGCGCACAGCAGCGAGCCGGGTGCATAAAATACTTGTGCGCACAGCGCCGCGCGCATATACGCCAGGCGCACAGCGACACACATAAAGGGGACTGAGTGCACAACTAGGCCCGTGCGCACAGCCACTTGCGCATCTTCCGTTCCTAGGCGCAAAACATAGGCGCACCCGGAATGCTTAACCAGGCCTCTTGGCACGCGCAAGATACACGCGCAAATCATGGCACTGCTGTCCAAGATAGCTAAAGGCCAAGCCCTCTGCCCGGCATGCCACTTGAGAGCGGCACAGCTGGAGGTGACATCCGCCCTGTGCCTGTTGTGTGAAAAAGCTCAGGGGGAGCCGAGACAAGTCCCCCTCAGCCTGTAGAGGACTCCGGATCTACAAGCGAGACTATCCCGGACATCTCTATTCCCCCTCAGTGGGAGCCCTCAGGGAGCGCTGCCGGACCCAATGCGGTCTCAGGCAACTTTAATTGGGTGGGATTCTTTGCGGAACTACAATCCTACATCCACGCATAGACAGGACCACCAGCGGCACAACCACAACCCCCGCAGTGACCCAGAGCCTCCCAGGGCCCTCCCGGCCTCCACCAGATGAGCCGCCCCTGGACAAATACCTCCCCTTAGGGGACATAGATAATTCGGAGGAGGAACCAGAACCCCTGGAAGAAGGGGAACTCCCTCCAGGAACAGAACCGCATCGCACCATGAAGCGCTTCTTCCCAAAAGACGAATTATCAGATCTCGTATCCACGAGTCTGAAGGCATTGGCCATTCCGGACACATGCAACACAGCAGAGTTCAAGGCAAGCCCCTTCCTGGCCAGGCTTCGCCAAACCTCACTCCATTTCCCTACGCTACAGGCCGTACAACTGATCGACCTGGAATGGGACGCCCCAGAGGCCACCTTCAAGGGGGGTCAAGCCTAGAAGCTCTCTACCCCTTGGACCCCACGACATAGGAACTCCTGAGGTTTCCCAAGGTTGATGCCTTGGTCTGCGCCACCACAAAGCGCACCACCATACCAGTCGAGGGTGGATCTTCCCTCAAGGATGCCAATGACAGACGGCAGGAATCCATCCTCAAGCAGTCTTACGATGTATCAGCTATGACCCTACAGATCGCTGCTTGCTGCGCCATGGTATCACACGCCTGCCTGGCGATGGCCAGGGACGAAACCACGCCAATCGAGGCATTAGACCCGGCAATATCATTCTTCATGGATGCGACCTCAGACCTGATGCGCACCTCAGCCAGGAGCCTCTCGTCCATAGTGGCAGCCAGAAGACAGCTCTGGCTCTGAAGCTGGTCAGCTGATGCGTCCTCTAAGACGAAACTCACGAGAATGCCCTTTAGAGGATCACTTCTCTTCGGAAGCAACCTGGATAAACCAGCCGACAAATGGGGCGAGTCCCCAGTACCCTGTCTACTGGAGGACAGGAACAAGAAGATCCAACGCCCCTCTCCCCGGGCACCCAAGGGCAGAGGATCCCAGCATTATAGACCATACAAAAACATTTACCAAGCCCCCCACCCCGCCAGCAAGGGGCAGTCCTTTCGGAACAGACACAACAAAAGAGGAGCCGGCTCAGGACCAGGCCCCAGCTGCAGCACACAATGAGAATCAGCAGACCCATCTACAGGAAGAGATCATAGGGGGCAGGCTTGCCCTTTTCTACCAAAGTCGGGTCGAGATAACGTCAGACAATTGGGTCCTATCCATCATTCGAGAGGGATACTACCTGGACTTCCTCACCATCTCTCCGGACAAGTTTGTGATTTCTCTGTGCCATGACCCCTCCAAGAGGAAGGCAGTGGAAACCACACTAATAAAACTACTCGCCCTAAAGGCAATAACACCGGTGCCTCCGCACCAACAAAATTCAGGGCACTATTCCATCTACTTCATCGTGCCCAAGGAAGAGGAAACATTTCGGCCCATACTGGACCTCAAGACCTTCAGTCACTACCTGAAGGTACCCTGCTTCCCCATGGAAACCCTGCGTGTGGTCATAAAGGCTGTACAACTGGGAGAATTCCTGACCTCCCTGGATCTGTCAGAAGCCTATCTCCACATACCGATCCATCGCACCCACCAGCGTTTCCTACGCTTCGCGATATTGGGCCATCACTACCAGTTCCAGGCCCTACCATTCAGGCTGGCTACGGCTCCCTGAATATTCACCAAGATCATGGTGGTAGTAGCGGCAGCACTGAGGAAAGAGGAAATCCTCGTGCATCCTACCTGGACGATTGGCTGATCAGAGCAAAGTCTCCAGAAGAAAACCAGGAGGCAACCACCAGAGTCAAGGAACTACTGCAGAACGTCGGGTGGGTCATCAACACACCCAAGAGCCACCTGCAGCCCTCCCAATGCCTGGAATACCTGGGAGTCTGGTTCGACACCAAAGGGAACAAAGTCACCCTTCCCCTACAAGGAGAAGGAGGTTGATGGAACAACTACGAGCATTGTTGAATTCCACTCTCCCCACGGCATGGGACTATTTCCAAGTCCTCGACTCATGACATCAACCATAGAAGTCGTCCCATGGGCAAGGGTCCACATGCAGCCCCTACAACACTCCCTACTGTCTCGATGGAACCCGATGTCTCAAAACTACTTCGCCCCCTTCTGGTTACCGGCGAAGGTTCAGAACCAACCACAATGGTGGCTACAAGAAAACCACCTGAGCGAGAGAACAAGCCTATCCCCACCGGAATGGACCTTGCTCACCACAGACGCAAGCCTGCGGGGATGGGGAGCCCACTGCCAGGAGCTAACGGCTCAAGGGCAATGGAACAAAGAAGAGTCGGCAAGGAACATAAACCGACTGGAAGCCCGAGCAGTCAGACTAGCCTACCTACGGTTCAGCTACAGACTCCTGGGCAAATCAGTCAGAGTCATGTCGGACAACACTACAACAGTGGCCTACATCAACTGCCAGGGGGGAACCAGGAGCCAGCAGGTGTCCCTGGAAATAGAACCCCTAATGACGTGGGCAGAATCAAACCTACAAGGGATATCAGCCACCCACATTGTGGGAAAAGACAGCGTCAAAGCAGACTACCTCAGCAGGGAGAGTCTGGATCCAGGGGAATGGATACTGTCGACAACAGCCTTCCAGCAGATAGTAAACCACAGGAGGACACCAGCCATGGATCTTCTGGCAACCGGGTTTAACGCCCGGGTTCACAAGTTCTTCAGCCGAAGACGGGAACCAAAGTCCCATAGTTTACAGAGATCACAAGAACCTGGAATTCTTGTGTCGGGCTCAACGCCTCAGCTGAAGACAAGCCTGATGGTCTTTATTCTTCAGCCGGTTCAACTTCTCTTTCCGCTACAGACCTGCTTCTAAAAATATCCGGGCAGATGCCCTGTCCTGTACCACAGAGACTGAGGACGCGCCTAATCCTCCTGAATACATCTTAGATCCAGCCAAAGTCCTCATTGCCGCTTCAGGTGTGGTACCAATGGAGAGGACTGTGGTTCCTATTCGTCTATGGAAGAAGGTCCTCTCATGGGCCCATGATTCTCTGACTGCAGGACATCCTGGTCAAGCTCGAACTTTGGAACTCTTAACTACTACTGATGGCCTCAAGTCAAGAAAGATGTTCAGCTGTATGTCAGTTCCAAGAAAAACAACCAATAAGGGCTGTATAACAACCAATAAGGGCTGTATAACATAGTCTGAGTAAAACAAATAAGCATGGGTGTAGCTTGCTTATTGCGGCGGTTACTACCCCTACTACCCCTAACTTATCAAGCTAGATATTTCACTTGGATGCAGCTCCATCACTGCTTTCTACATTAATGGTGGGGGTGGAAGGGAAATAGAACCAAGAGCTAAGAGAAACAGATAAGTATGAGAGAAAGTGTGTGAAGCTTGCTGGGCAGACTGGATGGGCCGTTTGGTCTTCTTCTGCCGTCATTTCTATATATATGTTTACCTGTGCTAGGCAGAAGCCCTTGCCTGGCTGTCCATGGGGTCTCCTACAACCACTACCCATTCCAACAGAGCCATGGACTCATCTTTCTACTGATTTTATAGTAGATCTTCCACTGTCAGAGGGGAAAACCATGATATGAGTTACAGTTGACAGATTCTCCAAAATGGCTCACTTTTTGCCTCTACCGAAACTACCGACTGCACTAGAACTAGCACAACTTTTTCCAAACATATATTTAGTATACATGGACTTCCGCTTCATATCACTTCTGACCGGGGTTCACAGTTTACTGCCAAGTATTGGAAAGCACTCTGCAAGAAGTTTGGGGTCCAGCTGGATTTTACGTCCGCCTTCCACCCACAAGGCAACGGTCAAGCAGAACGCACTAATCGGACTTTGAAAACTTTCCTCCGAGCCTTTGTAGGAGACAAATAGAATGACTGGGTGGCCTTGCTACCATGGGCAGAATTCTCTTATAACCACCACTGTCAATCAGCTACTGGTCTGTCTCCTTTCCAATTGGTCTACGGGAAGCAACTCAAACCTCCCTTACCTCTGCCTCTGACCATACCTTCTCCAGCAGTGCAACTTACGGCTCAACAACAGCGAGATCTTTGGGGTTCCACTCAGTCAAAGTTACAGTTAGCAGCCACTTCCACCAAAATATATGAGGACAAACATCGCCGTCCTGCTCCTGTATTCTCTCCTGGAAGCAAAGTCTGGTTAAGTAGCAAAAACATTCGGTTGCGGATTCCCTCCATGCGCCTGGCTCCTAAGTACATTTTGTGGTTACACAACGAGTAGGTACTATTTCTTATCACTTACGTCTCCTGTCCACCTAAAGATTCACAACTTTTTCCATGTGTCTTTACTCAAGCCTTTGGTCTTGTCAGTCTTCCACAACAGGCCTCCTGAACCCACCAAGCCTGAGGCAGAAGAGGAGACCATTTACCAAGTAAAAGATGTCCTAGATGTGCACTTCCACCATAGGAGATGGTAGTATCTTCTCTCCTGGGAGGGTTGTGGTCCTGAGGAAAATACTTGGGAACCCACCTCCAACATTCTGGACAAGACTCTTCTCCGCCAGTTCCATCTCGATCATCCTGCAAAGCCAAAACCCACGTGGAGGGGACGTAGGAGGGGGGATACTGTTGCAGCAGAGGTCCATGGCCGGTCCCTCTCCCTACCTCGGAGCTGCTCCGATTGACTGCGGTGTCTTCAGTGCCCGTTCAGGCCTTGCTGGGGCCTTCTCGCGGCGCTCCCTCCACGAGGGAGATGCCGCTGATTCCCTGCTGCTGGTCCTGCTCCCTAGGTGCGGGCTTGCAATTTAAAGAGACCAGCGCAGGAAAGATGGCTCCGCCTTCAGGGATGACGTCAGATGTCTTCAGAGATTTAAATCCTGCTATCAGCCCTACTCTTTGCCTTGCAACGGGTCGTCTCTTCTGAGAAGTGAGTTGCTTGTTCCTGATTCCTGTTCCAGCTTTTTCCTGATTCCTGATCCAGCTTGTTCCTGACTCCGGCTCCGTTCCAGCCTGTTCCTGTTTCCAGCTCCGTCCTCGCCTGCTCCTGTTCCTGCTTCCCCTTGGCTGGTTTTCCTGGCTCCTGACTTCGGTACGTCCTCTGGTAATCCTGCTTCGCTGCTCGTCTCGATCCCTGGCTTGTCTCTGGTTTCTGCTGTCTGCTGCCTGCCCTGACTGTTGGTCTGTCTCCATGTTTTGATCCATGTTTTGCCTCGACATCTAGACTTCTCCTGGATCCTCTTCACCGCCGCCTGTCTCGACTCGGACAGTTCTTCAGACATCTCTTGGTCTCCTGGCCCAGATCCGCCTCCCGGCTATGAGTCATTGAGGGCCTTCCCTCAGCAATTCAACTTCTTCCTCTAGCCGGCTCAAGGGTCCACAAATTCAACACTGTTATACTTAATCATGAAAACAAAGTAAAGTGAAAGCCCATTAAATCAGGGATACCACTGCTTCCTTAGCCTATCTTCACTCTGCATCCATAGAATTATTATTATTTATTATTATTACATTTACATTTGACACCTAACTCACTCTAGGTGACAAAACACAATTACACACATAAAAAGACAAACCATTAAAAATAGCCCATACATTGGTTTGCTGTCCAGCAGATCCATAGATCCAAAGAGGTCTGCCTTCCTATAACAAATGAATCCATAAATAAAAATGTTCAAAAACCTCATTAGAAATCTAATTTAGCATAAGTATTGGCAAATTAAATGTAAAACATTGATAAGACAGGCTAAGAGAGAATTTGAAAAGAAGTTGGCCGTAGCAGCAAAAACTAATAAGAAAAACTTTTTAAAATATTTCCAAAGCAAGAAACCTGCGAGGGAGTTGATTGGATGCAGAGTGAAGATAGACGATCAAGTGGTTAAAAGGACACTTAGGGACACTTCCCCCAGTTTGAATAGCCTTGTTTTATTGTAACTTCATGGTTTCTTTTCACTTGTTCCAGTTTCAAGTTCACTTACACCCCTTGTTAATTGTAAACCAGCATGATGAGATATTATCATGAATGCCGGTATAGAAAAACACTAAATAAATAAATAAGATAAGGCCATCGCGGAAAGACTAAACAAATTCTTTGCTTCAGTGTTTACTGGGTAGGTTGTTGGGGAGATACCCATTGTGGAGACGGTTTTCAAGGGTGATAGTTCAGATGACCTGACCCAAATCATGGTGCACCTTGAAGATGCAGTAAGCCAGATTGACAAACTGAAGAGTAGCAAATCAGCTGAACCGGATAGTATACATCCCAGGGTTCTGAAAGAACTCAAAAATGAAATTTCAGACCTGTTACCAGTATTTTGTAACCTATTATTAAAATTATCCATTGTACCTGAAGACGGGAAGGTGACTAATGTAACCCTGAAATTTAAAAAGGGCTGCAGAGGTGATCCTGGAAACTATAGACTGGTGAACCTGATTTTAGTGCCAGGAAAAATCGTGGAAATTATTATAAACAATAAAATCACAGAACATATAGATAGACATGATTTAATGGGACACAGCCAGTATGGATTTATCAAAGGGAGGTCTTGCCTTGAAAAATCTGCTACATTTTTTTGAAGGAGTGAATAAGCATGTGGATAAAGATGAATTGGTAGACATGGTGTATTTGGATTTTCAGAAGACGTTTAACAAAATTCTTCATAAGCAGCTTTTAAGAAAACTAAAAAGTCATGGAATAGGAGGAGATGTCCTTTTTTTGGATTGCAAACTTGTTAAAAGACAGGAAACAGAGTGGGATTAAATGGTCTGTTTTAACAGTGGAAAAAGGTAAGCAGTGGATGTTAATGTTTTGAGGTGTTGAAGTGGATTCTTGGTTACTGCGGAAATGGCCACTCCCACGGGAGGAGCCCCGTGAGGAACCGCAGTACTAGGCTGGACTCTATACACGCAGACACAGAGAATTTGTATTTATTATACAGCTTGATGGTACTGCCTGGGGTGGACAGCAGTAAGGCAACCCAGTAGAAGCAGTCCGGGTTCCTCGGCAGAGGAGACCAGTCCCACTCTTGATCAGATGAAAGGCAGCACAGGGTAGCAGAGGCAGGACCCGGATGTAGACTCCAAGCGCTGAAGTTGAAGGTGGAACAGACTGAGAGAATTAGTACTCACTGAGTAGTTAGCTGTATTGATGGAGATCCTGGAGGCAGAAGTGAAGCAGTTGCAGGCACCAGTGTAGGGAGCGCAGGCCCTCGAGGAGCGAGTACCCGGTTTCCCAGATAGGTACCTGAAAGAGAGAAGATGGGCCCCCGAGGAGCGGTTACCCAGGTTAGCGATGAATTACCCCGAAGGGCAGAGAGAGAGCTTCCAGCGGCTGCTGGGAAGCTGCAGAGCAGCTTAGACCGGAGCAATTCCAATCCTTGCTAACTCAGTTTGTTAGCAAACAAAGGGCAGGCTAAATACAAGGATGTGCTGACATCACTCAGAGGGGATGCCCCCGAGGTTCCCGCCATGACGTGAAAAAAGACATGGGTGCGTGCACGCGCGCACCCTAGGAGGACCTTAGGAGAAACATGGCGAACGCCATCACCTTTGCCGATCCGCTGGGAGTATCTTCTCTCGTGGGAGGGCTATGGCCCTGAGGAAAATTCATGGGAGCCTGCAAGTAATATTCTGGACAAGGGGCTCCTCCTCCGATTCGATTGTGCCCATCCGTGCAAATCCAGGCCTCCAGCAGGGCGTAAAGAGAGGGTACTGTTGTGTATCCCGTGTCTAGGCCCACTTACCCTTGTGCCCGGCTTCTAGTCCTGGTTTGTTCTCCCTCGTGGCTATGGGCAGCCGCCTATGCTCCCAAGCCTCCTCTGCCGTCCCTGGCTCCACTGTGGACCCCTCTATCTACCGGCAGGTCTCCCCAAGTGTGCCATGGGGAGACGCCACCGTCTAGCACCACGCCACCCTCTAGGCACACGTGCCTTGCCAGGTTTTAAAGGGGCCGTGATGGGAATCCAACCCGCGGCCCCGGATGATGATGTCACTGGGCCCTGGTATATAAGGCAGGGCCCAGCCACTGGTTTCTTGCCTTGGCATTGACCCTCGCTACATCTGGATCACGCTTGGCTTTGACCCTTGCTACGCTTTGACCACGCTTGGACTGACTTCTGGTTTTGACCTCTGCTCGTTTGACCGCCTTCCACATCTGCCGTGATGCCAGCCTGCTCTCTACTACATCTACTGGTATCTCACTGTTCTTGGCCTTTCAGGCTCCGGCCTACTATTACTCGGGCGCTACCATCTTCACCTCTGGTTCCCCTTTGGCGCTCGGGTCTCTGGATCCCTGCCTCATCTGGACCTGCTTTGGCCTTCCTATTACCTCTGCTGGTCCCTGGCTGATTACCACCTCATCTACTGGGAGTCATCTGACGGAAGCCTGCCTAAGACCAGCTGGCCCCGGCACCCAAGGGCTCAACCTGCGGGGAACGTGGGCTGGTATTGACAAAGCTCCAGTAAGCCTCCGTCACTCAGCCAACTCTGCCTCCTGACGGGGGGGACCCTTAGGGCTTGCCCTGTGGGTAGCGTCAACCCCACTTTGGGCCAAGGGTCCACCTCCAGTGCAACACAAATAGAGCAAGCTTTTAAAACTGACTTGAGCTTGCAATTATTCTGAGGTCTTTTCCTCCTTTTTTGGAGTAGATTATTCTTAATCTAGTGATAGATATTTATAATATACATTAATCAAAAGAACTTATTTGAGTGAGAGCACTTTGGTGGGGTTTTTTTTGCGATATTTGAATTCACTCATTTGCTTGTTGCGTGTGGAATTTCTTCTATTTTGTTCAAGCATAGATATTATGTCCAACAGGTACAATTGAGCTGAGCGCAACACTCTGCCAGGGTTGTAAATTTAAAACAGAGCATTGGTCCATGGCAGTGAATCCAAAGCCAACAGCTTATGTACAAGCACAGCAGTCTTAAATTTAATGCGCCATTGCACAGGGAGCCAATGAGGATTGCAAAGGACCGGTGAAATATGGCTTACACTAGGACCCGAGATTAATCGGGCAGCAGCATTCTGTAGCAATTGTAGAGCCTTAATAACAGTTAGTGGGGCTCCCAAATAAGTGACATAGTGGAAGGCACCAGAACCCAAACCCCCAGGGCATGGAAAATATTTGCAAAGCTGCCGCCTGGTCTTCTGTCCACTCCTTCACTGTACATTACTGCCTAGGAAATGAATCACGTCAAAATAGCAATTTTGGCCAAGCAGTTCTGAAAGGTTATATTTATGTAGTTCATTCCTTCAACTCTTCCTCCTTTCTCCTCATCGTATGAGTTGCATGTTTTACGGCTGCTTATATTGGAACTTAATTCCCCACTTGTGTGGCTTACTATGGACCTGCTGGGCTACAGAGAAAAGGGGGCTTTTAGCTGTAAATAGGTGGTCTCTGAAGCCAGCAGGCAAATCAGTCACACAGCTCCACCATCTTCCCCTAAGAGTTGAAGATTAGCTTGCTAAAAAGACTGAGGAGACGTTCATAGCAACAGCTACACGGGAATAACTGCGCCTGCCCAGAAAGCCTCCCCAGATTTTCTGAGTCTCAGAGCGTTTTCCTGTTTTGATGCCATCGGATGATGTCACCCCCCCACCTGTGTGGCAGATGTGGCAACTTCGCTTTCTGTGGGTGAGTTTGAGGGCCTGCTATTTTTACATAACAGTTAAGTTCAAGGATTCAAAGCCTCTCGGTTGTAGCTTTCTGGTGGACTGTCCAGTCTCCACGTAACATTAATTGCTTTATCCACACGGGTGGTCATTTTTTCCAAGAACTCTGCTTTAAGAAAGACTTTTGCAACAACAAATTACAGAGTCCAAATCATAGCAATCAACAGTAATTCTTTCATCTTTCCCTGCACCTCTGCTGTAGAGAGGCAGATTGTCCAGAGTGACTCGTTTTCAATGTGTAAAAGCAAGCATTAATCAAATATAGAGGACAGTTTTCAAAAACCATTTACCTGGGTGCAAGGGCTGTCTGAAAATTGCCCTCCTGTAACCCAGCTGAAGTACATGCAGGCTTCCATGGCGTGAATACTTTTAGCCAGATTAAGTGGAGGTGTTCCGGGAAGCCTGCTTTTGGGTGGGATTAAGGAATAACACGAGTACACTAAATTTTCAAATGTACTCATGCTATCTCCCAGCCAGATTTAACCTGCACAAAAAAAAAAAGCAGGCCAGTTGAACCTGTGGACACTTTTCAAAGGGAACGTATGCTCATATTTTCCCTTTTAAAATTTATGCAAAGTCCATAAATGCAAAGTATCTGCAGACCTGGCACCTAGGCAAGCTGTTTAAAAAAATTCTCTCTTAAGATGCATCCTCCCTTAAATCTTTTAAGGCACTGGAATACCATTCTTTATGGTCTCCACATCATCAGCATTGCCAGTGTTAAGCAAGTCAGTAAGTTTCACCCTGCAGGTGAAAAACTCCTACCCTCTCAGTTACTTCATACAAGTTGGAGTCGTCGGCCCACTACTGGAATATCCTAGGATCCTATGCTCTCTCTCACAGGAGGTGCAGATCCATGCTGAGATGGAAGAGCTTTTCCCATGTCAGATCCCTTCTTGATTCCTAAATCATCATTATCATCGTTTATTTATTTCATGCTTTTTCAACTCAAGAGCTTAAAATAGGTTTACAACAGATCAATGTTCGCATTAATTAACGTCATGAATAAAATAAAAGTTACAGTGGTACAGCAGATCAATGTTAACAATTTTACCATTTCAGGTAAATAAAAATCACAAGATCAGAGTTTGCAATCATAATGTCCCAGATTGGTAAAATGAAAAGGTTCAGTGTTACAGCAGGTCAGTGTTATCAAGTCTAGCATTTCAAACAAATAGAAAGGGGCGGAAATAATCAGTATATCAGATTACATCAAGGTAAGGAAATTTGGGAATACTAAATAAAGGAGATTTACAAATAAATATATAATAAAAGGAAAGTAGCTTCAATGACCGACAGAGATAACTGTTGGTAACTATGTATCAAATGGTCTGGAGTAGCTTCTACTAAGACGGTGTTTTGTGATTACATTCACTATCAGGGAACACAAGTCATAGTGAGAGGCAGAAAGCTGCTCCAAATTTTAATAGCTTCCTGAAGAGTAGGAGATGTGGTAGAGAATTCCATTTTGGCTGGGGTTGATCCTGAGAAGGTCTTCTTTCTGGTTCTTACAAGGCATATTTCCTTGGAGGCTGACACAACTAGATGGCATTGCAGTAGTGAGCAGAAAGGGCAGGAGGATGGGATGTTTTTTTGAGGTAGTGTGGTGCATAGTCTTTGGGTGAAAATATAGACTCCCAAGTTACCCCGTATGCTAGTTGGTGGAATGATGGACAAAGGTTATTCAAGACTGTTCTTTGAACCTGATTATCAAGAACATGGCCCACTGGTTCAGGATGCAGTTTGATTGAGAGCACTGGGCGGCCTGCCAATTATTGGTGCTCATGAAGAGGCATACAAAGGGGCATGTCCTTTGGCATAGCCATTCCATGTTGGGTCTGCATCCATTGCAGTCCTTAAAGGGCCGGATCCTCTGCGGTTGGTATCACAAGAACAGGGCAGAGGCAGCAGAGCCGTCTTCCCCTCAGCATTGCAACAAAAGCCCCTGAAGCAATGAGGCAGGGTGGGAGGGGAGCAGTTGGGATTGCGCACCCCCCCCCCCCCCCCCCCCCCAATTGAGGCTTGTTTACACTTAAATGACTTCAATCCACATGGCAGCCTCTGATGTCTCTCTGCCGCTGCTGATGTACTGCATTATGAAAGCATAAACAAGTCACTGTCCACACTCATAGATGGAAACCATTTCCCACTGTACTTGTCTACTCCAGAAGAAAGTATTTACTTTTACATCCTCACTTTCTTTCCTCCCAGGGAGAACACTGCTCCTTCCCCTATAATAGCCAGGAGAGAGTTCTGTTAGATCCACTCTCTCTCCAATAACCTGGAAGAATCTTGCAACCTGAGGAATGTGCTGGACTATGCAGTTAGTTACCTGGTTGAAGGACTGGTCAAAGTACAGTCCAGGGCTACATGTGTTTCACTAATATTTTACAGCCTGTATTTATAGTGTATGTAGATCCTTTATATGCTCAGTGTCAGGGCTGTCATTAGAGGGTGGCGAACAGGGTCAACCGCCCTAGGCCCCACACTTCGGGGGGGGGGGGGGGGGCATGCACCACTATGGTAGCCCCAACACCAACACTATAATTTCAGGTTCCAGGGCTCCATTGTAGTTGATTTGCTTTGGGCCCCACACCCTCTTAAGGTCAGCCCTGCTAAGTATGTTCATGTCATGCTCTATTGCTGTGCTTTAAATTGATAATGTATTGGACTGTTATCTAATTGTTCACCGCTTAGCACAGTTTTCTGCTCTAGGCGGTATAAAAGAATCTGTAAATAAATAAAATGAATAACTTGAGCATGAAATGACTGAGCTCCTAGTCAGGAGGTCCCCAGACTGCTTTTCCCAAATTCAGGAAGGTAGGCCGATGTCCTGTTGGTTTCAATTAGATGTCACTGATGCAGATGCCTGCTGCTTTTGAAAGAATGGTATTGTCAGTGTGTCACACCAGAAGGTTATGCCTGCATAAAAAGGAGATACCACCAATTTTGAGAGAATATAGTATTACCTCTTCCCTCATCCCTTCCACCACTACCACTTTCCTGCTCTACTGAAAGCCTCTTGTAGAAGTGGAGCAGGTGTGACAAGTCTAGACTTCCTTGACACAGTATGTGCTACACTCAAGCTGCCTCCAGAGTCCTGCACAGAGATAGGGATTATTATTATTATCTCTAGTGGGAATCAGTGGCTTATGTAGAAGCATTGAGATGATCAACAGCCTTGGTTGAAGCGCACTTAAAAAGAAAGGCCCCACAGGCAGAGGTGGAAAGAAATCAACAAAAGTGGTTCCGACTGGAAAATCAGTTTGGTGCCCAGTTGTTTATTTTAAGAGCATATGTAAAATGATAGTTCAGAGCAGCTGAGTGAAATTCAGGCTTTGGCAACTCAGGCTCAGCCTGGTGAAATGACTTGTCTGTGTTCCAGGTATGCTTCCCGTCATCTCCACCAGGCACCTGTCCAACTTTGAGCTGACGCTGAGCCCCGATGGCACTCGCGCGGGTAACCACAAGTGCTCCAACTTGCTGGACTACAACGAGGTCCCCACCAGACATGGCTTCCTCACCAATCACACCAAGAACCCTGAGGTGGCTGGGGAAACCCTCCCCTACCAGTACAGCGCCATGCTGCGTTCCAGCAGGACCCTGCGCTTCTACCGCGGCCTGAACCTGGAAGCCTGCCTCTGGGAGTTCAGCAGTTATTACGAGGTGTCAGAGCTGCTGACGAACTGCGGTGGCACTATCAGCACCGACGGGCAGGTGAGATTCGCGGGGGAAAAATCCTTCCCTCCACGCAAATGAAAAGGGGTGGCATGTTGAGCAGTTTAGGATTTTGGAAGCAGAGACAGGGGATTCCGCCTGTTTAGAACATCTAGCAAGTTGTGGGTTTATCAGGAGAGCAGGTATGCTCAGAGCACCTCCAGAAGTGGTGTTCACAGAACCAGAATATGCGGGCTTAAAACAGGTTGTGACTCCTGGGCCTGGTTTATCAAATGTTGCCTCCCTTGAAGAGAAAGATGCCATTCAGGGCACAGCAACCGAACATAGTAAAAGGTTTCAAATATGTACTGCTCAATAAAGCAATGGCATCAAAAGTCCAGAAGTAATCAGAAAAACAGAACCGTTATTGATTAGTTAAAAAAAAAAAACATGATAAACCCCAAGGTGCAAGACACAGCAGTTCAAGGAGCAGTGACCACTATAGCTGGCAGGAAGTACAGTCCCCGCTTGCCTCAGGATTAGAGCAGTGGGCAGCGAACTGGGGAAGCCAGAATTCAAATGCATTGTGACCTTGGGCAAGTCACTTCAACCCCCCCCCCACCCCCCCATTGCCTCAGGTACAGACATTGGGCCTCATTTACTAAGGCATGTTTCCCATAGGCGCAGAATGGGAGAAAAGCCATAGTAAATCAGGCCCTTAGATTGTGAGCCCGCTGCAGGCAGGGAAATACCTGTAGTGCCTGAATGCAATCCGCTTTGAAGTGCCTGAAAGCTAGAATATAAATTAAATCAATAAGCGAGGCAACACTGGCAGAGACACCAGGCCTTGCCAGCCAGGGTGCCAGGGCAATGACAAGAAACCAGTGTGTGGCAGTGCAGCCCAGCTTAGAGGGGTCTAGACCAGGTATGGATGTGCAAGAGGGACAGAGGCAATGGGAAAGAAGATGAGGAGCAGCTTGCACCACATTTTAATCTTATCATTTGTGACGGGCTCTGCAAGTAGTATTCTAACAATAGACCTCTGCTCTAAGAAATACATTTGTTCACTGCCGCCTCCTCTTTATAGCGGTATATCTCTGAATTTTAAAAAGGGTCAGGAAAAAGATTTTTCATATGGGAAAATATGAAGTAGATCTTAAAAGCAAAGGTGCAGAATGAAGTAGAAGTGTATGGGGATGCATGATGAATTGTACACCAAGTGATTGGTTGTCATGCTAAACCCTCTCCCTAATTGTTTTGTGAGATGTGAGGTGTACTTGAGACACTTCAGTTGCCCAGCTTATGGACAGTATATAGCACAGAGTCTGGCAAGTGTTCACAGTATTGTACTCACAAAACAAAGCAAAAACTGTAAAATAAGGAAATATCTTTAAAAAAAAGCCTATTGCCAATGCATGGGGTATGTTACCATGGAATTTAATACATGATTTATGCTCTGCCTTCGTGACTAGTCAGTTGCTTCAGAACAGGTTGCATTTAGGTACTATAGGCGTCCCTTGTGTACTCATAATCAGTGACTGTGGTAAGCTCTGTAACCACTGTTTCTTGTTTAACATTTATGTACATGATCTGGGAAAGGGAACAATAGGTGTCATCAGATTTGTAGATGACACAAAATTATTCAAAGTTGTTAAAACCAGGCCGACTGTGAGGAACTGCAGAAGAACCTTATGCAGAGAGCTCTGCTACATTGGGTTCAACAAATGCTTTCGGCCCAAGACCTTCCCCCGGGAGAGGCTGAGCAGGCGAACCGCATGGAATCAGCGGTCGCCTATACGGCAGATGCCTTGTATGGTCTCCTGCGTACTTCGGCACGGATGCCTCGTCTAAATCACAACTGGGGTCCTTCCCTTTCCAGGGTAAGCTTTTATTTGGAGACGAGCTGGAACAACTCATAAAAGTATTGGGAGACAAGAAGGTTTATAAGCTGCCAGAGGACAAACCCAGATCAGCCCGGTAGCTACAGGGGCCTTTTTAGGGGACAGCGTCGTTTCCGGTCGGGCAGGGGTACTTCTGCGTATAGCCCTAGGCAAGCAGCTTCGTGGGCACAGTCATAGGCGTATTCCTTTCGGGGCAGGCGGCCTCAGCGAGCTGGTGCCCATGCCTTCGCCCACAACAACAAACCAACCCAATGAAGGGGTGCCGGCCCATTCCTCCATACCAAAGATCAGGGGCCGGCTATCCCAGTTTTGCGAGGAATGGGTCAAAATTATTTCAGACCAGTGGGTTATAGATATTATAAATCACGGTTAAGCTTTGGATTTTGCTCGTCCCCTTCGGGATCTCTTTCTAGTATCTCCCTGCGGATCGCCTCAGAAGCAGCAAGTGGTTCTTCAGACCTTATCCCGGTTGAGGGCTCTAGGAGCCATTGTTTCAGTTCCCCGGTCAGAATGCCGGATAGGTCACTACTCCATTTATTTCGTGGTGCCGATTTTGGACCTCAAGCAAGTCAATAGAGCGTTGACTTGCTTGAGGTTACGGGTACCTCGGTTTTGAATAAAGACGTTGAGATCAGTCGTTGCGGCAGTCCACAGAGGTGAGTTTTTGGCTTCTTTGGACTTAATGGAAGCTTACCTTCATAGGAATCCAGGAACACCATCAGCGGTTTCTGAGATTCATGATCATGGGTCAACACTATCCGTTTTGCGCTCTGCCCTTCGGGTTGGCGACTGCTCCCCGCGTGTTCACCAAGGTGATGGTAGTAGTGGCAGCAAGCCTGCGACGGGAAGGGATCTTAGTACATCCCTACCTGGACGACTGGCTCATATGAGCGAAGTCGGAAGTCCTCTGCAAGGCGGAGGTTTGGTTTTACATCGCCTGCGGTCCCTGGGTTGGGTTGTCAATTGTGCAAAGAGCCAACTGATTCCATCCCAGGTGTTGGAGTTTTTAGGAGCCCGGTTCGACACCGTCGTGAGCAAGGTCTCACTACCCCTCAGGCGTATGGACAGGTTGATGTCTCAGGTGCGGCGGCTGCTGGTGCTCCCCACACCAGTGGTGTGGGACTATTTACAGGTTCTTGGTTTTATGACCTCTACCCTGGAATTGGTTCCTTGGGCTTTTGCGCATATGAGACCCTTGCAGAGAGCACTACTTTCTTGTTGGGATTCCAAGTCCGAAGAGTTCCACCTTCCCTTACCTCTGTTCAAACTGGCCAGATCCAGTCTGGATTGGTGGCTCCCGCCAGCTCACTTACTGCAAGGGGTAGACCTCGAGAACCCTCAATGGATAATTGTGACAACCGATACCAGCCTATCCGGTTGGGGGGCAGTTTGTTAGTCGAGGTCAGCTCAGGGTCTTTGGACTCCGTTACAGGCCAAGTGGTCCATCAACAGATTGCAGACCAGGGCGGTTCGACTAGCACTGCAACAATTCTTACCGATGATCTGCTGCAGAGCGGTACGGATTCTCTCCGACAATGCGACCACGGTGGCCTACATAAACTGTCAAGTGGGTACAAGAAGTTGCCCCGGGGCCGACGAGGTGGACATGTTAATGGCTTGGGTGGAATGTCACCTGGCCCAAATTGCGGCATCTCACATAGCCGGGGTCGACAATGTTCAGGCGGACTTCCTCAGCCGGCATCGGTTGGATCCCGGAGAATGGGAACTGTCCAAGGAAAAGCTGCGGATGATCTCGAGCCGATGGGGGACCCCCCACCTAGACTTAATGGCGACTCGTCTGAACGTGAAGGTGGCACGCTTCTTCAGTTGCAGGAGGGACCATGGGTCAGAAGGCGTGGATGCCCTGGTCCTTCCGTGGCCAGCACACATTCTCCTTTATGTGTTCCCTCCCTGGCCACTGGTGGGAAAGGTACTGTGTCGCATAGAGTCTCACCAGGGACCGGTGATTCTGGTGGCCCCGGAGTGGCCGCGAAGACCGTGGTTCGTCGATCTGATAAATCTAGCGGTGGACGGTCCGCTGCGCCTCGGTCACCTGCCCAACCACATACGGCAGGGTCCAGTATTTTTCGATCAGGCCGACCGCTTCTGTCTAGCGGCTTGGCTTATGAGAGGAGGCAGTTAAGGAAGAAGGGTTACTCGGAGGCGGTTATTACTACTCTTCTCCGTGCAAGAAAAACTTCTACATCTATCACCTACGTTTGTGTATGGAAAGTGTTTGATTCTTGGTGTCGCGGGTTGAGGTTGTCCCCACCGGGCCACTATTGTTCACATTCTGTCATTCTTGCAGGACGGCTTACGGAAGGGCTTGGTGTACAGTTCGCTCAGGGTTCAAGTAGCAGCCTTAAGCTGTTTTCGGGGTAAGGTTGATGGTATTTCCATTGCTGCACACCCGGATGTGACACGGTTTTTGAAGGGAGCCAAGCACTTGAAGCCGCCAGTGCACGCGGTTTGTCCGTCCTGGAGTTTAAATTTGGTTCTTCGTAGCCTCTGCGGGTCACCCTTTGAGCCTTTGAAGTGGGCTACACTAAAGGACTTAACGCTTAAAGCAGTGTTCATCGTGGCTATCTGTTTGGCTAGATGGGTTTCGGAACTCCAAGCCTTATGTCGAGAACATTTTCTACGTATCTCTGATTCGGGGATTTCTCTTCGAACAGTGCCCTCCTTCCTTCCAAAGGTAGTCTTGGCCTTTCATGTCAACCAGTCAGTTGAGTTGCCGGCATTTTCTGATGAGGATAAGGATCTCAGGAGATTGGATGTCCGTAGAGTCCTCTTGCGGTAGTTGGAGATAACAAATCCGTTTCGAATGTCTGATCATCTTTTTGTGTTGTGGAACGGTCCTAAGAAAGGGACTAAGACTTCAAAGACTACTATTGCCCATTGGTTGAAAGATGCTATTGTTTCAGCTTACATTTGTCATGGGCGACCAGTCCCAGGTAGTCTTAAGGCGCACTCTTTTAGGTCGCAAGCAGCGTCCTGGGCAGAAAGCCACCGTGTCTCACCCCAAGAGATTTGTCGGGCGGCCACTTGGAAATCCCTGCACATGTTTGCTAAACATTACCGGTTGGATGTGAGGGATCCGAAGGTGGATTCTTTTGGTAGCAGTGTGCTTCGCGCGGGACTCTCCAGGTCCCACCCCTTTTAGGGCAGCTTGGGTACATCCCAGCAGTCTGGACTGATCCTGGTACGTACAGGGAAAGGAAAATTAGTTCTTACCTGTTAATTTTTGTTCCTGTAGTACCAAGGATCAGTCCAGATGCCCGCCCATGCACAGGAGAGTCCGTTCAGCTGTTTGTATTTCTCTTGACAGATTATGTTCCAAGCCTACTCATCTCCGCAACATAGTTCTAGTTGTTCTTTCTTTAGACCTTCATACAAGTTCTACTTTTTAACAGATTAGGTTTAACTTGGTCTAGTCATTGGCTGATAAGGCGTGTTTATGCATAACAGACTAAGATATAGCAACAGCCATTCATTCTGCTTTGATATCGATTATACTGAGGGATCGCAGGTGGCACTCCAGGTTATATGGGAGGTGCTTTCAGCTTTTCTCTGACTCCATCTGCTGGAAGGGAGGCATAACCGAGCAGTCTGGACTGATCCTTGGTACTACAGGAACGAAAATTAACAGGTAAGAACTAATTTTCCTTTTGCTTTTTCGAATAGTACTAATACTAGGGTATATACCATGAAACTAACAGGCAACATATTTAAAACAAATTTGAGAGAGTATTTTTTTGCTCAGTGCAAGTACAGGTACACTTTTTTTTTTTAAATGTACTGTTTATTAACCATTTATAACCTTATAAACTGAATATAATGTGTATACAGATACTGTAAACATAAAATCCACAATGCAAGCATTCAAGTATGACATGTAGAAAAATGAGAAATATCAAGCTTGGAACTTGCTGCCAGGAAATGTGGTCAAGTCATCTAGTATAGCTGGATTTAAAAGAACTTTGGACAAGTTTTGGAAGAAATGCCCATAAACCAATTATTAGCCAGGTAGATTTGGGAAAGCCATTGTTTATTCCTGGACATGAGCAACAGGAAATTGATCTACTCCTTGGGAATTAGCCGGGTACCTCCTAGTGACCTGGATTGGCAACTGTCGGAGACAGTATGTTGGACTCAATGGACCTTGGGCCTAACTCAGCATTGCAGTCTTATGTTATCCTGCATATGCCCCTCTTCAGTAACCTCTGATTCCTACTACCCTGCAGGTGCACGTATACTTGTGTGTACCTCTCAGCACTAACTTTTTTCTCTTGCTGTCTTGCAGGTGTTGAATTTGGTGCAGTCGTATGTCACGGTGCGTGTGCCCCTCTACGTCTCATATGTTTTTCACTCTCCAGCAGCCGTGGGTGGCTGGCAGCACTTTGACCTGCAGTCAGAACTCAGGCTCACCTTTGTCTATGACACAGCCATTCTATGGCATGATGGCATTGGCAGCCCCCCAGAGTCAGAGCTTCAAGGTCAGTTTATACTGGGCTTTTTCTTCCTTTGATTTGTACAGCGGGGCTTTGGTCTGAAAGTATCTTTTGAGATTGTGACTGAGGTTGAAATATTCAATAAATTGAGGAATTGAATAACTTCAATAACATACTGCATTGTGAATGAAAACATGGATGTCAGTTCCATTACACTACAGGATGTGTTTACATATACATTCTTCCAAAGGTTAAATTAATCTATTGAGACAAGAATGAAGATTGTAGATGCTGCAGTTCTAGGGATGACTGTGACAGTTTGGATATAATTGGAGCTAGCTGTCCTCATGCAGCTTGGGTTAAATCCAAACTGTCTTTGCGCAGCCCATCAGAATCTAAGCCCTTCCCAACTTGCCTGTGAGTCCCATCTTTACTAGGCTTTCAAGTCTGAATAACGATGACTTGTGAGTCAAGTACTCATATCATGTCTGATTCCTGTGAAATGTTGCAGAGTAGGTAGGAAAGTTGTTCCTCTCCAAAACTTACAAGACAAATTGGTGAGATCTAATCAAACTTGGAATGAAAATCAAATGTGAATTTCTTATAAATACAAAACAAACAGGAATCTGGTCTTTGATGTACTCGGGTTTTCCATCACAAGTATTAGACCAACTACTAGAATCTACCAGAAGTTGCAGGAATTGTTTTCATTGGACTATTGGATCTAAAGAACCTAATTTTTCTCATTGTGAAATCTTTCTTTTCCACATTTCTTTCTTCAAATTTGTGTATTTTCCCTCTGCAGGTTCTCTCTACCCAACCAGCATGCGCATCAATGATGAAGGGCGTCTGGTGGTTAACTTTAAAACTGATGTTAGGTTTCGAGGACAGTTTGTGATATCCCATTCAGGTATGAAGTAAAATTTGCTAGCTTGCAATTGTGCTGGAGACTTTTTTTCATTCATTCCCTCTTTTCTTTGCTTCTTAATTGTATATTGTGATTATAATTCATTAAACCCTATCTGCAGGTAAATATGCTAACTCTAGCAGGAAATGTTTAGCCATGAGGGGCTCAAACTACTCTTCTTTTCACTAATAGGTTGCTACACCCTGACTTGGAATTTTAAAAATTTCTAGCAACAATGTATTTATTGGTCTAGGCAAATAAAAATAATTGTATCATGAGTTTTAATTACAATATGCATGAAGCTCCTTATCTCTTTTCAAATTTGTATAATCACTTTGTGTTACACCCAGTCTCAGACGGCTATGACCGCTTTTGCTCACCTCTTGCTTGACTTACACTGACTCCCCTAGGTTAACTCGTAGCCTCCGCCAGCTATCACCGGCCTACACGCCCTGATTCCCGGCCCCCCCTGGACGCTGCCGACCGCCATCTTGCCCTTGGAGTCCCTCAGGAGCGCGCGCGTTCGCTACCTGGCCAGTTTTATGCACGTCTTGGTGGGAACCTCGGGGGCGTCCCCCTCAGATGACGTCATTCTTCAAGGACTCTTAAGCCAGCTGGCCCTGCCTATCTACCACTTGGCAACGAGTTCCCTCATTGCTGAGTCCGCTTCGCTCACTACAGACGCTTGTTCCAGCTCCTGCTTCCGTGGTGTGAGACGTTCTGGGTACTTGCTCCTCGGGAGCCCTTCCTGTCTCTGGCTATCTGCTCTTCGGAGGGCCTTCCGCCTAGGGCTTCTGCCTGCTCTGTTTCCTGGGGCCTTCTCTGGAACTTTCACTCTGCTACAGTAAGTACCCTGCTCTGCAGACCATTGCCATATCATAGCTCAGGAACCCTCGTCAGTGTACCCCACTCTGTGTACCATTGCCGTACCACTGCTACTGAGGAACCCTCATCGGTGTAGCCCGCTCTGCGGACCATTGCCGTACCATTGCTACTGAGGAACCCTCATCGGTGTAGCCTGCTCTGCGGACCATTGCCGTACCATTGCTACTGAGGAACCCTCATCGGTGTAGCCCGCTCTGCGGACCATTGCCGTATCATCACTACAGAGGACATCTCTGAGGCTATACCCCACTTCACAGACCCTGGGGCTCCCCAGCACCTGTATCTTTTGCCACACTCCCTGCTCCTCGGGCAGTGTCACTCTGCTTCTCTAATAAAGTTTCAAGGACTCTCAAGCTAGTACTAACGTCAGCTTCCTGTGCTGACATTCCGTGACTACCACCAGGGGTCACTCTCCCTAGCTTCCTCTGCCTCTCATCTCTCTCTCTCTCTCCAGCACCTGTTGCTCTATGCACCTCACAGCTGAGACCTCGCCTCCCGACAGTGAGACTCACGGGGCTCCTCCTCATGGGTGGTACCATCTCTCACCTCGGCCCAGGGGCCCACATACTCACAAATCCTAACACTTTGCTGATAGCAGCACATCTGGAATAGGGTAAAATAAATATATAGGTAGTAACTTTAAAACAAGCATATGGGCGCCCATATGCTGGAATTTTAAATTATGTTTACATATATGTGTGAATGATTTAAAATATGCCTAGCGCGCGTGTGTGTTCCTAATTTTAAACCATTACTCGAGCAAACGTACTTTGTGTATCTTTCTTAAGAAATAGTCAGTATTAATGCAAGCAGGTAAGCGGATTTTAAAACATGTTCGTGTGGAGGACACAGCCAGTTTTCCCAATTAGTTTACCAGTTTGCTCAGTCTATCTCAAGGTCTTCCAGACCCCTCTGGTTCTTCATCGTGCACTCACCTTAAGTTGATCCAGACCCTTCACTCTGTTGTGTTAGGCCCAAACAGCAATTTCTGGAGACTTACATCTCATCAGCAGCAGCAGCAGTAAATATCTGCAGCTAATTGCCTGCCGCACACTGCGGCAGCCAGTTTTAAAACATGAAATTACGCGTGTAACGGTTGGTCCCAAGCTGGAATGCCCATGCCCTACCCCCAACTCCGTCCCTTTACCGCCTCTTATTTTGTACTTGTGTGTGCATATATACACATGTAATTGCCAGTTTTTAAAATAAGCGCCACTCATGTACATGGGCTTTTTAGCTTGAGCAATGCTTTTAAAATGTGGCCCTCGGAGCATGTTTGTGGCATTAAATATCATCTCAAATGCACGTACAAGCTGGCTGCATAAGAAACAATAAGGATGGGGGGGGGGGGGGGGGGGGGGGGTTTGAATGCAGCAGCAAGAGACATACCAGAGAATAATAATATCAGTCCACTGTGTTTGCATCCTACCTGTCCCTCTCCCCCTGAACAAAAAATGGTATGAAAGGATCAGTTTTGTCTTTTAGGAAACATGACATTTAAACTAAAGTCTGTGTCCTGTGTTCACAGATAGGTACTGGAATGTTGCATACTGGGTCCTGTAGTTGCCCCCATGATTATGAACTTACTCAGCAAGGGGTAGTGGTTAGGGAAAAACTGTATTGTAGGCAAACTAAGGTTCTGAAGCCCTCAGTTTTTCCAAACATACATAGTTTCTTTTTTTAAGAAATGATATTGAAAAAACTAAAATTGAGATAAAACATGGCTAGACAGGCCAGTGCCGTTCCATACTTAAAGTAAGTCTGCAATGCACTCACATGTAATGTAGTAACACCACCGGCCATGATTGGAATGGAAAAAAATAACCTTTTAACTTTTTTCTTTGTCTCTCTGGATTGTGTCATAAAGGTGATATTGAATGCCAGCTTGTCAGGCTGTATTCAGAGAGAGACTGGTGACTCTACTGCTTTGACCTCAACTCTGTATACGGGGGTCTTTATCCTGGTCACTACTGTGTTTCATTTGGTAGAGCAGAAAACATGCACCTACCAGGGAACAATAATGGACCTGCACCAAAACCCGAGACATGCTGAAAGAAAAGTATTTCAGTGGTTTTAAAGGTTTTGTCTCTAGCTGAAACCATGGTAGTTCAGATGGCAAGAGCATTAGAGCTCCACTTTAAAGACCCTGGTTCAAGCCTGAGATACAGTAGCAATTCTTTTTGTAAAACAACTGGGTGTTTTTACAAATAACATGTTTCCTGGTGTTACTCCTCTATGCATTAGGTGTAAGGAAGAAAATGGCTGTAAAATAACCTCCTTATGGTATCATGTTAATAAGAAATTGGTCAATGTACTGGGGTATTGCTTCCGAGACAAGGTGCAATATTGCTTTTAGGGGACCTCGCGCAGGTCAGGGACATTTAGGAAAGCTGTTCAATGGGTTCCTGCCATGGCCTTGGTTGTGTCATGTAAATGTGTATTGCTTAAATGGATGGAGGAAAGCTCACCTACTATAACTATATGGCACAGTAAAATGGCTGCCTATATGTTGTAGGACCGAATTGATGTAAAATATGCTCATTGGAAAGTATCACAGGCCTATATTCAGATGTGGACGAATTTTTTTACTTCAGCTTCCAACTGGGTTGAGGAGGTCCATCCTTGATCAGGGGTACACATCCACATAGTAGCTGCATTAGAAGTAGCAATAGGTTTTGGTAAATATTTCTTCCTCGGACTGGGATGAATGAGAGTGTGAGAGGAGGGAGGGTCGAGGGGGGAGATGTATGTATAAACGTATGATTGAGTGTTCTGAATCAGGTAAACGTCCGTGCTTTTTCCTATTCAGGCAGCTAAAATTTTTCTCCAATCAGTCCTCAAGACAAAGATTCTTTAAGTTTGAAATTATTTATTGTACAGGTAAATTCTACTTACAATTGTTGCATTTCAAATGTGAGCTCCTAGGCAAAGATCTTTGGTAACTGGAGACAGGGTAGCAGGAGGGAGAAGGAGGTCTCTTGTGTTGCAGGAGTTAGTTTATGGTAGAGGTAGGAAGCTTGAGGGATATGAGGCTGATTTAGTCTTCAGACAAAGGCAATAAGAGAGAAGGTAAAAAAACCGATTGTTTCAGGGAGTTTTACAGAGCGCTGCTGGCTCAGAAGCATGCAAGGGGTGAACTGAACTCTCGTCGAGAGCTGCGAAAGGAAATACCTCCACAAGCTGGGGGCAGGGGGCAAAGTCCAATGGCAGCGAGCCTAAGAACCATGTGACACAGGAGGAGCATGAAGGGCAGTCCCTTGAGCCTATAAGGCACCTAGGAAGACTCAAGTTAGATTGAGGGGCATTCAAGCTCTTCCGATAGTGAGAGAAAGTGGAGGGGGGAGGGAGCTTCTCTTAAGGGCAAAGGCTCCTCTTAAAGGCAAGGCTCACAGACTTTTATCAGGGGTTACAAAAGATACAAAAGGGGTTTCAGTATTAAGAATCCTCAGAAGGGAGGACTGCACTAAACACAGTTAAACTACAATATGTACAGCTACAATCATGTACCCACTGCTGGGGACAGAACATTGAGAGCTGTGGGAGTATTGTATGGGTGTATATGTGCATATTAGTTGTGGGAGGATTATCGGTGGGATAGAGAGTATGGGGATGTTTTGAAGGATAGGTGCACGAGGGGGATTAAATTCTGAAAAAACAAAATGCTAAATTGTTTTATCGCTTTTTGGCTTTATTGCTCTTTGCTGGATGTAATGCAATCTCTCCCCATTTTATTGCTTGTTTATTGAACACGTTCATATGCTTGTATATGTGCATTCGATACAGAGTGTGCCTGGCTTTTAGAGAATGAGTCTGATCTCTGGAAGCTCGAGTGGCAGACCAGGAATTGTTGAGGCAGACAGATTTATAGAGGAGACCTTCAGGGATATAGTTGAAAAGTTCCACTTCCACTCTGGCAGCTCTGGTGCTGCCTTATAGGAGAACGATCACTTGAAAGGAAAGCATCACTTTAGTTACGTGATCCTGTAGCTAAGACCAACCTGCCAGGGGATACAGAATCCTTTTGCACCGAGGATGTGCTCCAGTGGCATGTGTCCAGTACGGTAGGGTTAAGATGGCTATTGTAGCTGATGATTCAGTTGTTAGGAATGTATGCAGCTGGGTGGCTGATGCATGTGAGGATCACTTGGTAACTTGCCTGCCTGGTACAACGTTGGCAAACCTCATGTGCCACCTAGATAGGATTTTAGACGTTGCTGGGGAGAAGCTGGCTGTTATGGTACACGTGGGTAGCAGTGGGTACATGTGAGTACCGATGCTATAAAAAAAATGTGGAAGGGTTGTTCTAGAAGACAAATTTAAGCTTTTAGGTAGGGAGCTGAAATCTCAAACCTCCAAGATAGTATTCTCAGAAATGCTCCCATTCAACGTGCAGGATCCCAGAGGCAGGCACAGCTCTGGAGTCTCAGTGCGTGGACAAGGCAATGATGCAGGGAAGGGGACTTTAGATTTGTAAGGAGCTGAGCAACATTTTGGTGAAGGGGGAGCCTATTCCAAAAGAATGGGCTCCATCTTACCCAGGGTGGAACCAGGCTGCTGGCGCTAACACTTAAAAAGGAGTCAGAGAAGCTTTTAAACTAGATTATGGGGGGAAGCCGACAGTCACTCAGGAGCACACAGTTTGGAGGGAGGTATCCTCAAATCTTACTGGCATAAAGGGGAAGTTAGAATATCCCAATAGAGAGGTTATGATAAATGCAGAAGTAGCCCAGGTGCATTTAAATAAAGAACAGAGAGATAATGCTAAATGACCCATTTTAACTACTAAGCAGGCTATGAATACAATTTTAAAAAATCATACTTTGAATTGTCTGTATGTGAATGCCAGAAGTCTAAAAAATGAGCTTGGATAGTTAGAATGTATGGCACTGAATGAAGATGCAGACAAACATCTCAGAGATCTGGTGGAATGAGAATAACCAATAGGACACTAGGATACTAGAGCACAAATTATATTGAAATGATAGACTGGGTGGTGCTCTATGTTAAGGATGGCATAGAGTCAAACAGGATAGAAATTCCTTATGTGATGGGGAAAAGTATAACTGTGAGGGTATACTATTGTCCACCTGGCCAGGTTGAAGAAACAGCGAAATGCTAACAAATTAGGAAACGCAGTAATAATGGGAGATTTCCATTGCCCCAGTATTGATTGGGTAAATGCCTTGTTGGGACATGCTAGGGAGGTAAAGTTTCTAGATGCTATAAACAATTGCTTAATGGAGCAGACAAGAGGGGAGAATACTCTAGATCTGATCCTCACTATGATGAAGGAACTGGTGCAAGAGGTAACAGTGATGGGGATGCTTGGTAATAGTGATAACCTAATCAAATTTAATATAATCACTGAAGGGAGGACCTTATGGAAGACTTCTACAGTAGTATTTAACTTTAAACAAGGAGACTATGCAAAAATGAGGAAATTATAAAAAACTAAAAGGAGCAGTTACCAAGGTTAAACATTTGCATGAGGTATGGATGCTGGTTAAAAATACCATCTTGGAAGCCCAGACGAGATATAGTCCATGCATTAGAAAAGTTACGAAGATGACCAAGCAACTGCCATCATGGTTAAATAGTGAGATGAAGAAGGCTATTATTACCAAAAGGACATCTTTCAAAAAGTGCAAGGTGGATCCAAATGAAGAAAACAAAGAGCATAAGCACTGGCAAGTTAGATGTAAAGTATTAATAAGACAGGTCAAAGGAGAATTTGACAGGAAGATTGCCAGAGAGGCAAAAACCAAAATTAAAAATGTTTTTAAATAGATTCAAAGCAAGAAGCCTGTGAGAGAGTTGATTGGACCACTAAAAAACCAAGGAGAAAAGGAGCACACGGGGAAGACAAGGCCATAGCAGAAAATCTAAATGAATTCTTTGTTTTGGTCTTACTGAGGGGAAATATCTATGCCAGACACATTCTTTGAGGGTGGTGATTCAGAGGAACTGAAGCAAATCACGGTGAACCGGGAAGCTGTAATAGAGCAATTGTCAAACTAAAAAGAGTAACAAATTCCCTGGTCTGGATAGTATACACGCCAGAATTCATCTACAGTATCTGAAGATTGGAGAGTGGCCAACATAACACCTATATTTAAAAAGGGTTCCGGGGTGATCCTGGAATCTACAGACCAGCAAGTTTAATATCAGTACGAGGAAGCTATTTTGAAGAACAAAATTACTGGCTAAGGAAGTCTTGTCTTATAAATTTGTTGGATTTCTTTGAAAGAGTTAATAAACATGTGGACACGGGTGAGTCAGTTGCAGTGTATCTGGACTTTCAAAAGGTGTATAACAAAGTCTCTCATGAGAGGCTCATCAGGATCATGGGCTAGGAGGCATTGTCCTATTGTGGCATGGTAACTGGCTAAAAGATAGAAACAGAGAACAGGACTGAATGGTCATTTCTCTCAATGGAGAAAGGTAAGTAGTGAAGTGCCCCAGGGATTTGTACTGGGACAGATGTTTTTAAATATGTTTATAAATGATCTAAAAAAGGAGAGTGAGATTGTCAAATTTGCAGATGACATAAAATTGTTCAAAGTAGTTAAATCACAAGCCAAGTATGAGGAATTTCAAGAGGATCTTGCATGACTGGGGAATTAGGTGTCTAATCAGCAAGTGAAATTTAATGCCAAGTGCAAAGTGATACATATTGGGAAAAAGAATCCAAATTATAGTTACATGATGCTGGGTTCCATATTAGGTGTTATCACCTAGGAAAAAGATCTTGGAATCATTGTGGACAATACTTTGAAATCCTGTGATCAGTGTGCAATGGCTGTCAAAAAAAAAAAGCAAACAGAATGTTAGGTATTTATAAGGAAAGGAAAATAAAATGGAAGATATAATGCCTGTTTATACAGTAAATGCATGGTGCGAACGCACCTTGAGTATTGTGTGCAGTTCTGTTTCCCTATCTCTAAAGAGGTGTAGCGGAACTAGAAAAGGTGCAGAGAAGGATGATCAAAATGATAAAGGGATTGGAACAGCACCCTATGAGGGAAAACTAAACAGGTTAGGGTTCTTCAGCTCCTACGAAGTTGGAGGAACTCCTCACAAACCTGAGAGCGTGCTTGCAGTCTCTCCTGGATTAGTTGGTCATTCATTATTGTCCCTGCTCTTTTTGCCCCCCTGTGTGATATAATTGGCCTCTTTCTGTTCCAGGTACCTTGTTATCATCAATGGTGATGTCAGCTGACCACCCTGGACTAACGTTTACCCTCAGCCTCTTACGGAGCGAGCCCACCTTTAACCAGCCGGTTCAGCAGTGGAGCTTCATCTCAGACTTTGCTGTACGTTCATGGGCACAGATTTCTATCTCTCTGTGTAAGCCCAAACAAGGCACAATTTCCTGCAGTCAGACTCTTGGGCTTCTGCAGTGTATTTTAGTTTAAGCTGCTTTAAGCCTTGGATCAATGAGGAGGAGAAAATGTTGGAGGAATAACAGAGGTAGATTTATTTATTTATTAAGTTTATATACCACTTAACAACATTGCTAAGTGGTTCATGGGAAATACATGTATAATGAGTTTTCAATAAATATACCATAAAAGATAAAGCAAAATAAAAGCAATAAAACAAAATAAAATCAATAAAATAATACAGAGACAAATTCCATTATTTGAGTACAAAAGCATAAACACAAAAGTACAAGGATTTATTATTCAATTCAACACACTGTTAATGATATGTTTTTATGGAACACTGCTCCTGGTATTAAAAATATGCCATTTTTAGCTTTGTGCCCCTAATTCATTTTCTTTTTCTCCCTTGTGCCTTCCTCTTATTTCCCTCATTATTTCTAATTCATGATCCCGTGTTCCATGAGCTCTTTAGCTGTCATGCTGAAGTCAGATAACATAGCAACATAACATAGCAGATGATGGCATAGAAGGACCAAGTGACCCATCCATTCTGCCCATTTGTCTTATTCTCTGGTTCTCTTCTGCTTTAGGTAGATGAGTATATAAATCCCCACACTTCACAAGCACTACCTCAAGTAACCCATGTATTTTATGCGTCCTCTCAAGCCACGATCACAATTTCTTTGGCACAGAGTTCCTCTTGGGATTAACAGCCAAAGCTAGCAGTCTGTCAGGGAGATGGACAAGCCAGTTTTGAAAGAGTGTATTATTTCTTTCACATAATGAGAGAAACAATATATATTTACTGTATCAGATAAGTAAGGATAACCTTTATCACCCCGATCCATAAAGGCCTCAAGGATAGTTAGCGATTTAAGGAGGGAGAGGTGACTTAACAGATGCCTTTAGGTTTGGGATTAGTTGGCGATAATAAAGACTAGATCCATGCACAGTAAAAGCAATAGATCTTAATAATAATTTCCAAAGGCATATGAGATTAACACCAGAATGCCTTCAGTGATGTAACCTTGTTAGAGATGTTTCCTAGATATTGAAAATGCAAAGTGCATTATTTCTTAAGAGAATCAAAAACGCGCTAATTCTCCTATTCATTAGAGATGAGCTTCATTTTTTCGTATCGGGACATATTTCGGTTCAGGTGCTTCATCGAAAATTTTGTTATTCAGCGGATCGTTTTTTGTCGGCACAGATTGGGAAAACGAGTCGGAAAACAAATCGAAAAAAAAACTAATCGGAAAAAAAGCACCCCAACCCTTCAATTTTACTTTCTTACAATCCCTCCCACCATCCCGATCCCTCCCCAAGACTTACTAAAAGCCCTGGTGGTCCAGCGGGGTCCCGCGAGCGATTTCTCCCTCCGGGCCGTCGGGCCTGCTACGAATCAAAATGGCACCGATGGCCCTTTGCCCTTACAATGTCACAGGGGCTACCGGTGCCATTGGTCGGCCTCTGTCACATGGTAGGAGCAATGGACGGCCGGCGCCATATTGTGCTCCTACCATGTGACAGGGGCCGACCAATGGCACCGATAGCCCCTGTGACATCATAAGGGCCATCTGCGCCATTTTGATTCATAGCAGGCCCGACGGCCCAGAGGGAGAGATCGCTCGTGGGACCCCGCTGGACCACCAGGGCTTTTAATAAGTCGTGGGGAGGAATCGCAATGGTGGGGGGATTGTAATACAGTAAAATTGAAGGGTTGGGGTGGGGTTTGTTTTTTTTTAAATAAATGTGCCCCCCCCCCCCCCCCCGCACTAACCGGAAAAACGAGTTTTCCCCGAAGTTCAGGGAAAATCCATTTCATGGTTCAGGTCCCCCGAACCACAACGAATTAGGCAATTTCGTTGAAATTGCCTAATTCGTGATAAACGAATGCATATCTCAACTATTCATGCTGTGTTGTTTTTGGCAGGTACGCGACTACTCGGGCACTTACTCTGTGAAACTTATCCCCTGTACTGGAGCTCCTACCCAGGAGTATACTCAGCCTGTCATCTGTAATCCACGTGAGCCTATCACCTTCCACCTGGATATCCGGTTCCAACAGGTAAAATCATCTAGATCAAAAGCTAAACATTTTAAAGTGTATTTTTCACAGGAACTTCAACACATAAAACAGCATGTTGCATGCAGAAGTGGCCTTTCATACAATTGCCCACCCAATCTGCGGGTAAACTTATGTGCATGTGTCATTTTCAAGTGTAAGTTTATCCAGAGTGAGCTGGGGTGTTTCTGGAGGTGAAATTAGGGAGGGATTTTGAGCTTATATGCATACTTTATGAAATCCAGCAGTCTGGTCATATGATTTTAGGGAAAATTTGTGTGCACCAAATAGCAGATGTAACTTGTGTAGGGTAATTTCAGTGGGATAACTTCCCTCTGGGAAAAATACTGCAGCTTAGTAAATGACCCCCT
This sequence comes from Rhinatrema bivittatum, assembly GCF_901001135.1. NCBI lineage: Eukaryota > Metazoa > Chordata > Amphibia > Gymnophiona > Rhinatrematidae > Rhinatrema > Rhinatrema bivittatum. The sequence continues at coordinate 43,612,457 of NC_042615.1, read as the reverse complement.
TAGATTGTGAACCCTCTGTGGACAGTACCCTGCATATAACCCTCTGTGGACAGTACCCTGCATGTAACCCTCTTTGAACTGCCTAAAAGGTGGAATATAAATCAAATAAATAGATAAATGCTGTATTTATTTATTTTATTTATTTAACTTCTTTTACTATACCGATACTCAAGACCAGGTCTTATCGTACCGGTTTACAATAGAACAGGGGGAAACCAATTAACATCTAGGTAGAAAGTAAAGTTACATTAAACAGGGAGCGTAAAAACATGGGAGATGGAAGACAGGACAGATTTTAAACTATAACAACTGGAGAGTGATAAATATAATCAACAAAAACAATGTTAATGATACATAAACAGATTTATCCTAGGCGATTATTAACATGGTATGTCCAGTGGGAGGAGGAGAGGAGGGGAGGTGAGTAGGGGGGGGGAGAGGGAAATGGGGAGGGGGGGAGGGATTAGGGAGAGGTTGAAGGGTGAGAGTCAGTGTTGGTTGAAAGAGGTTCCTTCAACGGTAGGCTTGTGCGAACAGCCAGGTTTTCAGTTTCTTTCTGAATGTTAGATGGCATTGTTCCTGGCGTAAGTCTTGGGGAAGCGAATTCCAATGTAGCGGACCTGCTGTCGAAAGTGCTCGCTTGTGAATAGAGTTGTGGACCGAGGATTTGTTGGGGGGGGGGGGGGGGGCCTTGAGCGAACCTTTGTAGGCAGTTCTGATCGGCCTTGCGGAAGTATGTAATTTGAGAGGGAAGGTGAGTTGGAGTGTGGATTGCTGGTAGACGGATTTATGGATGATAGTGAGAGCCCTGAAAATTATTCTATATTGGATGGGAAGCCAGTGTAAGATTTTTAGGATTGGTGTGATATGGTCCTTGCGACGTGTGTTTGGAAGGATCCTGGCCGCTGCGTTTTTCAGCATCTGTAGAGGTTTGGTAGAAGAAGCGGGGAGACTGAGTAGTAGAGCGTTACAATATGGCTTGAAGCACTGAACGGAAATCCTGGAAGTGTAAGAGCGGTCTTAGTTGCTTCAGGACCTGTAGCTTGAAGAAGCATTCTTTGGTTGTAGCGTTAATGAATTTTTTGAAATTCATTCTAGAGTCAACGGTGGCCCCAAGGTCTCTGACCTGGCTTGCTAGTGGGATAAATGCATTATTGGCGAAGGGGCTGTTATCGCTAGGGGAGATAACCAGGAGTTCCGTTTTGGACGTATTTAGGACCAGGTTGAGACTCGAGAGAAGAAGGTTGATGGCGTGTAAGCAGTTGTTCCAAAAATTTAGAGTAGAGGAGATGGGGTCCGAGATGGGGATTATGATTTGCACATCATCCGCGTATATAAAATGGGTGAGGTTGAGGCTATTGAGTAGATATATAGGGGCAGATTTTCAGACTCCGCGAATAGGCCTACTTTTGTTTGCACTCCAGGCGCAAACAAAAGTACGCTGGATTTTAGTAGATACGCGCGGAGCCGCGCGTATCTGCTAAAAACCTGGATCGGCGAGCACAAAGCTATCGATTTTGTATTGCCGGCGCGCGCCAAGCCGTGCAGCCTACCCCCGTTCCCTCCAAGGCCGCTCCGAAATCGGAGCGGCCTTGGAGGGAATCCTCTAACGCCCTCCCCTCACCTTCCCCTCCCTTCCTCTACCTAACCCACCCGCCCGGCCCTGTCTACACCCCCCCCTTACCTTTCTCCGGGGATTTACGCCTCCCGGAGGGAGAAGTAAATCCCCGCGCGCGAGCGGGCCTCCTGTGCGCCGGGCCGCGACCTGGGGGCGGGTACGGAGAGCACGGCCACGCCCCCAGACCGCCCCGGGCCGTAGCCACGCCCCCGTACCCGCCCCCAAAACGCTGCCAACACGCCCCCGAAACGCTGCGACGACCGGGCCCGCCCCCGACACGCCCCCTCGGAGAACCCCGGGACTTACGCGAGTCCCGGGGCTCTGCGCACGCCGGTAGGCCTATGTAAAATAGGCTCACCGGCGCGCAGGGCCCTGCTCGCCTAAATCCGCCCGGTTTTGGGCGGATTTAGGCGAGCAGGGCTCTGAAAATCCGCCCCATATTGAACAGGGTAGGGGAAAGTGAAGAACCCTGAGGTACTCCTTGGTTTGATGGAATGGGGTGGGATTCTTTGTCATTTATTTTAACTTTGTAGTGCCTGTTGTTCAGAAAGGATTTAAACCAGAGCAGTGCAGATCCAGATATGCCTATTTCCATTAGACGGTTGATGAGGATAGAATGGTTTACCGTGTCGAACACCGCAGAAATGTCGAGTAGGGCTAGAAGGTATGATTGTCCCTTGTCAAGGCCCATCAGGATGTTGTCCGTTAAAGAAAGAAGGAGGGATTCTGTGTTTAGGCGTTTCCTGAATCTGAATTGAGAAGGGTAGAGAATATTGTGGGAGTCGAGGTAGTCTGTGAGTCGGATGTTGACAAGCTTTTCCATTAGTTTGGCTATAAAAGGTAGGTTTGCAATGGGGCGGAAATTTACAGGGTTGGCTGGATCCAGGTTGGGTTTTTTTAGTAAGGGTTTCAGCGAAGCAATTTTTAAGGAGTCCGGGACAGATCCTTGATTGAGGGAGCAATTTATGATGTCTGCCAGGGGTTTAGCAATGGTGTTAGGGATGGTGAGAAGGAGTTTGGTCGGTATTTGGTCCAATGGATGTGAAGAAGGCTTCATTTTCTTGATTATCGATTCTATTTCCAGGGAAGATGTCGGTTCAAGAGATTCTAGTGTCTGTTTGTGGATAGTTGGAGAAGGGTTAGTGGTTGCGAGGTTTAGTGGTTGCGAGGGGTTTGGAGAAGTGTTAGATGATGCCAGGGGGGGCAAGTAGGTTTTTGATTTTGTTGTCGAAGAAGATTGCCAACTCTGTGGATTTGTTCTGGGCTTCTTCTTCTGGGATGGTAGTGGGTATAGGGGTGGTAAGGGCTGCAACATATGAGAACAGAGTTTTTGGGTCGTATAAGAAGCCGTGTATTTTTTTGGCTTAGAAATCTCGTTTGGTGCGGGTAATGGATGTCCTATAGTAGTTCTTTGCTGTTTTGTAAGAAGCCAGCGAGGAAGGGGAGGGATCTTTCCGCCAGCGTTGTTCTTTGTGTTTTAGATCTTGTTTGAGTTTTCTTAATTCAGTTGAGAACCAGGGTTTTTTGTTCGTGCGGGCCGGATTGATAACTTTTGAAGATACGGGGCAGATTCTGTTTGCTACTGAGTGTGTAATAGTTTGCCAGGAGTTAATAGCGGTATCAGCATCGGAGAGGTCCAGTTTAATTAGGTCTTTGGCAAGGCTGTTGAGAGTGTCCATGGAACAAGGTTTCCTGAACTGGATAGAGGATTTAGTAGCAATAGGGGTCATTTTTTTGTTTTATAGATAATTCTGTAGTTATCAGCGAGTGATCTGACCAGGGGATGGGGGTGCAAGAAGGTGGGGTGATGGGTAAGATGGTTTCGTTCGTGAATATCAGGTCAAGCGTGTGGCCTGCCTTGTGTGTGGGATTGTTTATAATTTGTTTGAATCCCATAGCCTGGAGGGATGAGAGAAGGGCTTCGCAATTAGATGATGGGGTGGGGGAGTCAACATGGATGTTGAAATCTCCTAAAATGATAGCAGGTGAGTTAGTGTTGATGTGTTTGGCTATGATTTCGATGAGGGGAGAAGGGTCGGATTCTAGGAGCCATGGTACCAAGACAAAAGCCCCTAGGCCCCCCCCCCCACCCATTAATACTTATAATGGAATCTGGTGAGTATCTCCACCCATTCCCCAGGCTTCCAAACTCACCCCCATGCAAACTCTTCCAAAGCTTCCCCCCACCCCCCTACAACCCAGGATGCTCCCTGCACCCTCTCAGTTTACCCTATAGCCCTGGGCACCAGAGGAGGCAGGAGCGATCCCAGTTGCTCCTGCCTCGCCAGCGCCATATGCCATTCGTGCCAGTAAAGATATTTGATATCGTACTTTAGCTTTTTGCTTTCACTTAAAACAATAAACAGTGGTGAGAGATGGAAGTCTTGTTTTGTTAGCAGGACAGGCTTAAGAATACTTGATGGCATCGCAGTGTTCTTCAGTCTTGCGGAATTTTAATGGAGACAACCGAACAACCAAATAACAGGAACAGGAGGTGGGATTGTTTATTTTAA